>NW_028318628.1:2809961-3123954 GCF_062004578.1 Staurois parvus
GAAAGATCTGGCAGACACTGGAGTTGTGGTACACTATTCCACTATACTTGTACAAATATGGTCTTCATGGAAGAGTCATCAGAAGAAAACCTCTTCTACGTCTCCACCACAAAAATCATCGTTTGAACTTTGCAAATGAACATATAGACAGGCCTGATGCATTTTGGAAACAAGTTCTGTGGACCGATGAGGTTAAAATTTAACTTTTTGGCCGGAATGAGCAAAGGTACGTTTGGAGAAGAAGGGGCACAGAATTTAATGAAAAGAACCTCTGTCCAACTGTTAAGCATGGGGTTGGATCAATCATGCTTTGGGGTTGTGTTGCAGCCAGTGGCACAGGGAACATCTCACGAGTAGAAGGAAAAATGGATTCAATAAAATTTCAGCAAATTTTGGATGGTAACTTGATGCCATCTGTGAAAAAGCTGAAGTTAAAGAGAGGATGGCTTCTACAAATGGATAATGATCCTAAACACACCTCGAAATCCACGGGGGATTACATCAAGAAGCGTACACTGAAGGTTTTGCCATGGCCTTCACAATCTCCTGACCTCAACATAATTGAAAATCTATGGATAGACCTTAAAAGAGCAGTGCGTGACAGACAGCCCAGAAATCTCAAAGGAACTGGAAGACTTTTGTAAGGAAGAATGGGCAAAGATTAGAGATGAGCGAATCGAAGTATCCGAAGTGGAATTCGAGTCGAATATCGGAAAAATTTCGATTCGTGCCGAATCCGAAAAACAGCCTAATTCGGACGCGCGAATCGAAATTTTTCCGAAAATGGCGGCTGACATGTGCGGCGACGGAGCGGGGATGTCGGGGAAGGCGCGCAGACAAGGCGCGCTGCCCCATAATGCATTCCTCAACGACATGTGATCGCATCAGCCAATCAGCAGCCAGCCAGCCAGCACTGTGTAATGGTCGAGGTATATATAGCGGCCATTTTGGAAATCTTCATTTGCCTGCAGTCATTGAACAGAGGCAGACCGCTCTGTACTAGGGACAGGGACAGAGTTAGGGCCACAGAAACGAGAATTGGGGACAGAGAGAAGTTACTTAGGGACAGAGAACCATTACTCAGGGACACAGACTTGTTAATGAGGGCCACAGAATCGTTATTTAGGGACAAAGAAACGCTAGTTAGGGCCACAGAATTCATACTCAGGGACAGACAGAATTGTTACTCAGTGCCAGAGAATTGTTACTTAGGGCCACAGAAACGTTATTAGGGCCACAGAATTTTTACTCAGGGACAGACAGAATTGTTACTGAGTGCCAGAGAATTGTTACTCAGGGACAGACAGAATTGTTACTGAGTGCCAGAGAATTCTTACTCAGGGCCACAGAATTCATTCTCAGGGACAGACAGAATTGTTACTCAGGGACAGACAGAATTGTTACTGAGTGCCAGAGAATTGTTACTCAGGGACAGACAGAATTGTTACTGAGTGCCAGAGAATTGTTACTCAGGGACAGACAGAATTGTTACTGAGTGCCAGAGAATTGTTACTCAGGGACAGACAGAATTGTTACTGAGTGCCAGAGAATTGTTACTCAGGGACAGACAGAATTGTTACTGAGTGCCAGAGAATTGTTACTCAGGGACAGACAGAATTGTTACTGAGTGCCAGAGAATTGTTACTCGCACAGACACAAAATTGTTACTTGCACAGACACAGAATTGTTACTCGCGCAGACACAGAATTGTTACTCAGGGCCACAGAATTCATACTCAGGGACAGACAGAATTGTTACTGAGTGCCAGAGAATTGTTACTCAGGGACAGACAGAATTGTTACTGAGTGCCAGAGAATTGTTACTCAGGGACAGACAGAATTGTTACTGAGTGCCAGAGAATTGTTACTCGCACAGACACAAAATTGTTACTTGCACAGACACAGAATTGTTACTCGCACAGACACAGAATTGTTACTCAGGGCCACAGAATTCATACTCAGGGACAGACAGAATTGTTACTGAGCGCCAGAGAATTGTTACTCAGGGACAGACAGAATTGTTACTGAGTGCCAGAGAATTGTTACTCAGGGACAGACAGAATTGTTACTGAGTGCCAGAGAATTGTTACTCAGGGACAGACAGAATTGTTACTGAGTGCCAGAGAATTGTTACTCAGGGACAGACAGAATTGTTACTGAGTGCCAGAGAATTGTTACTCGCACAGACACAAAATTGTTACTTGCACAGACACAGAATTGTTACTCGCACAGACACAGAATTGTTACTCAGGGCCACAGAATTCATACTCAGGGACAGACAGAATTGTTACTGAGTGCCAGAGAATTGTTACTCAGGGACAGACAGAATTGTTACTGAGTGCCAGAGAATTGTTACTCAGGGACAGACAGAATTGTTACTGAGTGCCAGAGAATTGTTACTCGCACAGACACAAAATTGTTACTTGCACAGACACAGAATTGTTACTCGCGCAGACACAGAATTGTTACTCAGGGCCACAGAATTCATACTCAGGGACAGACAGAATTGTTACTGAGTGCCAGAGAATTGTTACTCAGGGACAGACAGAATTGTTACTGAGTGCCAGAGAATTGTTACTCAGGGACAGACAGAATTGTTACTGAGTGCCAGAGAATTGTTACTCGCACAGACACAAAATTGTTACTTGCACAGACACAGAATTGTTACTCGCACAGACACAGAATTGTTACTCAGGGCCACAGAATTCATACTCAGGGACAGACAGAATTGTTACTGAGCGCCAGAGAATTGTTACTCAGGGACAGACAGAATTGTTACTGAGTGCCAGAGAATTGTTACTCAGGGACAGACAGAATTGTTACTGAGTGCCAGAGAATTGTTACTCAGGGACAGACAGAATTGTTACTGAGTGCCAGAGAATTGTTACTCAGGGACAGACAGAATTGTTACTGAGTGCCAGAGAATTGTTACTCAGGGACAGACAGAATTGTTACTGAGTGCCAGAGAATTGTTACTCGCACAGACACAAAATTGTTACTTGCACAGACACAGAATTGTTACTCGCGCAGACACAGAATTGTTACTCAGGGCCACAGAATTCATACTCAGGGACAGACAGAATTGTTACTGAGTGCCAGAGAATTGTTACTCAGGGACAGACAGAATTGTTACTGAGTGCCAGAGAATTGTTACTCAGGGACAGACAGAATTGTTACTGAGTGCCAGAGAATTGTTACTCGCACAGACACAAAATTGTTACTTGCACAGACACAGAATTGTTACTCGCACAGACACAGAATTGTTACTCGCACAGACACAGAATTGTTACTCAGGGCCACAGAATTCATACTCAGGGACAGACAGAATTGTTACTGAGTGCCAGAGAATTGTTACTCAGGGACACCTAATCGTTGAATTAAATAGTATGTCAGACAACATGCAGAGGAGTGGCAGAGGAGGCAATGTTTTAGGAGCGAGCAGACGTGGCAGCAGAGGAAGGGGTCGAGGCAGCAGTATTCGCAGCCAGAGGCCAGTGCTCCCGGTGTCATCCAGCGGTCGTGTCTCCACCGACAACCCTGCCGTCATTGATTGGTTGGCTCGGTCGTCTTCCTCTTCCCAGGTCACCTCTGACACCTACAGCCAACGGTCGGTGGGTACGTCAGACACAACCGTTAGTTGGCATGGCCCGGGACCAAGCCCACTGAAATCACGTGTCCTCTACCTGCCCCTGTCCTTTGCTGTTCCCTCACCAAGCGAAGTATCGCATGCTGTGGGCTCAGCCCCACTGTACAGTGAGGAAGAGCTAACAGAGGGCGGTCAGGAACGGGGGGAGACATCGGCCTTTTCAGCAGCCAAGCGAACAAGTACTGGCGAGGAGAGTGGCTCGGTAGCCGGTCTAGAGACAGGTCTGTCTCCTGACCCAGACGCAGCCGAGGGGGCTAGTAGTGAGGCGGAGACCCTACTTGATGATGAGGAGGTTGATCGCACTTGGCAGCCTCGTCGTCATCAGGCAATTTCTTCCGCATCATCAGGAGAAGAGGGTGGCAGCTTGGCAGCGAGCAAAACAGTCGGTGGGTTGCCCAGGAGACAGCAGCAGGGTCGCATCAGTGTCAGTGGAGCCAAACGTCCACGGAGTAGAGCACCAGCTCCACTGCAGCCTACCACCACGGCCAGTAGTGGTGCCGGTGCGCACGGAGGAAGTAGCAGTCAGCCAGTGAAGAGTAGCGGGGGCAAAGTTTCCTACTCGGTGGTGTGGCAATTTTTCCTCAAGCCGCCCGAGGAAGTAAACGTAGCCGTATGTCGACTATGTGGCCAGAAATGCAAGCGTGGCCAGGGGGCCCATGTTGGGACTACAGCGTTGCGTCAGCATATGCAGCGTCACCATTCGGTGGCCTGGGAAAACCGTGATAAACATACGGCGGTTCTGCCTGCCCCAGCCCCCGCTCCATCACCCGCTCCGTTACTTGCTCCGTCACCCGACGTCGTCAATCGCCCTCTATCAGCCAGTCAAGGCTCCAACACCTCTGCTGAGGGGAGTTGTCGCTCATTGGCATCTTCCGCTCGTTCAGATGCTCCTTCTCCTGCTACTCCTCTTCTCGGATTCCGTCAACAGTCTTTCTTGGAATCCGTATCCAAGAGACAACAGTTTGCGAGCACGCACCCGACGGTGCAAAAGCTGAACGTCCTCCTGTCCAAGTTGCTGGTGCTGCAGTCCCTCCCTTTCCAACTGGTGGACTCAGCACCTTTCCGAGAAATGATGGCTTGTGCCGCGCCGCGGTGGAGAGTGCCAAGCCGTCATTTCTTTGCCCAAAAGGCAGTGCCAGCCCTGCATTCACATGTAGAAGAGATGGTGGGCCAGTCTTTGAGCATGTCGGTCTCTGCCAAAGTGCACGGCAGCGCCGACGTGTGGAGCTGTAACTACGGTCAGGGACAGTACATGTCATTTACGGCCCACTGGGTGAACGTGGTGCCGGCACAGCCGCACCAGCAACTTGGACAGGTCACGACGCTTTTGCCTCCACGTTTGCACGTCCTTGGTCCAGCAAGCATGTCCGCCTCTACCACCTCTTTTTCCGCCGTGTCCTCAGCCGCCACCCCCGTGCCAAGTCCCATTACCCGACCGGCATATCACATGTGCAGGGCGCAACGGTGTCACGCTGTGCTGCACCTGGTATGCCTTGGCGAACGTAGTCACACAGGGGAGGAACTGCTGAGTGTAATGAACAGAGAAATCGACAGATGGCTGTCTCCGCGCAAACTAAAAATCGGAACCATGTTGACTGACAACGGAAAGAACATGGTGTCTGCTCTGCGTCAAGGAAGGTTGTGCCATGCGCCATGCATGGCTCACGTGTTCAATCTGGTTGTCAAGCGGTTCCTAAAATCCACCATCCCACTGCAAGACATCCTTAAAATGTCACGTAAACTGTGCATGCATTTCAGCCATTCCTACACCGCAAAGAACACCCTCATTGAGCTGCAGCGGCAGAACGGAATTCCACAGCATCGCCTGATCTGCGACGTTGCAACAAGGTGGAATTCAACCCTACACATGTTAGACCGCCTTTACGAGCAGCGAAAGGCCATCACCGATTTCCTGATGTTACAAGCGGATAAAGGTACTCCCCTGTGTAACTTAGATGTCAGCCATTGGCAGCTCATGCGTGACACCTGCCGCTTGCTCAGGCCCTTTGAGGAGGCCACGCTATTCGTGAGTCGGCAGGACTATGGGATGAACGACGTCATTCCTCTGTTGCACGTCCTGGAACAAATGCTGTTAACAATGGCTGGTCAGGGTGCGGTAGACGTGGCGCACAGATCTCAACGCCACATGACCCCTGTGGGGGCAGGACAGGAAGAAGAGGAGGAGGTAGAGGAGGACATTTGTGCTCAGGAATTATTGAGTGAAATGGGTGGTTTTTCCACTCAGCGGACAGGAGTGGAGGAGCAGGAGCATCTGGTAGAGGAGGAGGAGGAGGAGACAGAGGACCCAGACGCACCGTGGCAGTATGCTGTGGAGATGGAGGCAGGGAGTCCCTCGCATTCCTTGGCACAAATGGCCCATAGCATGCTCGGTTGCTTGCGTAGCGACAGCCGAATAATAACCATCAGACAGAGGGATGACTTTTGGCTGTCCACCTTGTTGGACCCTCGCTACCGGTCCAAAATGGTGGCCTTTTTCACACCTGCTGAGAGGGAGGCCAAAATTACGTACTATAAAAACCACCTATGTAGTCAGTTGGTCTCTGCCTTTGTGCGCCATCGTCCATCCTCAGACACTGTGGGCCCTGTGCGCTCGCGTTCCGCTGGCATGGCAGCAGGGGAGGGGTGGGGTGGTAGGAGCAGTGGCAGCTCCACCAGCAGCGGCTGCCTCAGTCTGCAGTCGATGATGAGTAGCTTTCTTCACCAGCGCAGTGAGGAAACTACTAACCAGCCGCAGCAGCAGCAGCAGCATCAGGTGGACCTGGAGCAGGAGCTCAAACAACAGGCTTGGGCCTACTTGGACAGCACCCTGCCAACCGAGGTAGACAATCCCCTTGACTACTGGGCAACGAAACTTGACCTTTGGCCCCAACTAGCTGAATTTGCCCTTGAAAGGCTGTCATGCCCGGCCAGTAGCGTGGCATCGGAGCGCGTGTTTAGTGCGGCAGGAGGTATTGTAACTCCGCGGAGGACACGACTGTCCACCCAAAGTGTGGAGAGACTCACGTTTGTGAAAATGAATCAGGCGTGGATTAGTCTGGATTTCAAACCACCAGTTCCTGACACAACTGACTAAATCCGCCATGAATCATGCCTCAAACATGTGCCACTTTCAGGTCTCCTCACACTGCTGGTGTGTTGAATTTTTTGACATAGGGTGCTGGCAGATTACGGGCCTCCTATAGCTGCTGCCAGGCCCCTAATCTGCCATAGGCCCCTATATACCACCTCCTCCTGCTGCTGCCAGGTCCAGAGTCTCTCATGGGTCCCTGTACGGCCTCCCATTGCTGCTGTCTCCATCGCCACACTCTGCTGCCATGTGCCACTTTCAGGTCTCTTCACACTGCTGGTGTGTTAAATTTTTTGACATAGGGTGCAGGCAGATTACGGGCCTCACATAGCTGCTGCCAGGCCCCTAATCTGCCATGGGCCCCTATATACCGCCTCCTCATGCTGCTGCCAAGTCCAGAGTCTCTCATGGGTCCCTGTACGGCCTCCCATTGCTGCTGTCTCCATCCCCACACTCTGCTGCCATGTGCCACTTTCAGGTCTCTTCACACTGCTGGTGTGTTAAATTTTTTGACATAGGGTGCAGGCAGATTACGGGCCTCACATAGCTGCTGCCAGGCCCCTAATCTGCCATGGGCCCCTATATACCGCCTCCTCATGCTGCTGCCAAGTCCAGAGTCTGTCATGGTCCCTGTACGGCCTCCCATTGCTGCTGTCTCCATCGCCACACTCTGCTGCCATGTGCCACTTTCAGGTCTCTTCACACTGCTGGTGTGTTAAATTTTTTGACATAGGGTGCAGGCAGATTACGGGCCTCACATAGCTGCTGCCAGGCCCCTAATCTGCCATGGGCCCCTATATACCGCCTCCTCATGCTGCTGCCAAGTCCAGAGTCTGTCATGGTCCCTGTACGGCCTCCCATTGCTGCTGTCTCCATCGCCACACTCTGCTGCCATGTGCCACTTTCAGGTCTCTTCACACTGCTGGTGTGTTTAATTTTTTGACATAGGGTGCAGGCAGATTACGGGCCTCACATAGCTGCTGCCAGGCCCCTAATCTGCCATGGGCCCCTATATACCGCCTCCTCATGCTGCTGCCAAGTCTAGAGTCTCTCATGGGTCCCTGTACGGCCTCCCATTGCTGCTGTCTCCATCGCCACACTCTGCTGCCATGTGCCACTTTCAGGTCTCTTCACACTGCTGGTGTGTTAAATTTTTTGACATAGGGTGCAGGCAGATTACGGGCCTCACATAGCTGCTGCCAGGCCCCTAATCTGCCATGGGCCCCTATATACCGCCTCCTCATGCTGCTGCCAAGTCCAGAGTCTGTCATGGTCCCTGTACGGCCTCCCATTGCTGCTGTCTCCATCGCCACACTCTGCTGCCATGTGCCACTTTCAGGTCTCTTCACACTGCTGGTGTGTTTAATTTTTTGACATAGGGTGCAGGCAGATTACGGGCCTCACATAGCTGCTGCCAGGCCCCTAATCTGCCATGGGCCCCTATATACCGCCTCCTCATGCTGCTGCCAAGTCTAGAGTCTCTCATGGGTCCCTGTACGGCCTCCCATTGCTGCTGTCTCCATCGCCACACTCTGCTGCCATGTGCCACTTTCAGGTCTCTTCACACTGCTGGTGTGTTAAATTTTTTGACATAGGGTGCAGGCAGATTACGGGCCTCACATAGCTGCTGCCAGGCCCCTAATCTGCCATGGGCCCCTATATACCGCCTCCTCATGCTGCTGCCAAGTCCAGAGTCTGTCATGGTCCCTGTACGGCCTCCCATTGCTGCTGTCTCCATCGCCACACTCTGCTGCCATGTGCCACTTTCAGGTCTCTTCACACTGCTGGTGTGTTTAATTTTTTGACATAGGGTGCAGGCAGATTACGGGCCTCACATAGCTGCTGCCAGGCCCCTAATCTGCCATGGGCCCCTATATACCGCCTCCTCATGCTGCTGCCAAGTCCAGAGTCTCTCATGGGTCCCTGTACGGCCTCCCATTGCTGCTGTCTCCATCGCCACACTCTGCTGCCATGTGCCACTTTCAGGTCTCTTCACACTGCTGGTGTGTTAAATTTTTTGACATAGGGTGCAGGCAGATTACGGGCCTCACATAGCTGCTGCCAGGCCCCTAATCTGCCATGGGCCCCTATATACCGCCTCCTCATGCTGCTGCCAAGTCCAGAGTCTGTCATGGTCCCTGTACGGCCTCCCATTGCTGCTGTCTCCATCGCCACACTCTGCCATGTGCCACTTTCAGGTCTCTTCACACTGCTGGTGTGTTTAATTTTTTGACATAGGGTGCAGGCAGATTACGGGCCTCACATAGCTGCTGCCAGGCCCCTAATCTGCCATAGGCCCCTATATACCGCCTCCTCATGCTGCTGCCAGGTCCAGAGTCTCTCATGGGTCCCTGTACGGCCTCCCATTGCTGCTTTCTCCATCGCCACACTCTGCCATGTGCCACTTTCAGGTCTCCTCACACACTGCTGGTGTGTTGAATTTTTTGACATAGGGTGCTGGCAGATTACGGGCCTCCCATAGCTGCTGCCAGGCCCCTAATCTGCCATGGGCCCCTATATACCGCCTCCTCATGCTGCTGCCAAGTCCAGAGTCTGTCATGGGTCCCTGTACGGCCTCCCATTGCTGCTGTCTCCATCGCCACACTCTGCCATGTGCCACTTTCAGGTCTCCTCACACACTGCTGGTGTGTAGAATTTTTTGACATAGGGTGCTGGCAGATTACGGGCCTCCCATAGCTGCTGCCAGGCCCCTAATCTGCCATGGGCCCCTATATACCGCCTCCTCATGCTGCTGCCAAGTCCAGAGTCTGTCATGGGTCCCTGTACGGCCTCCCATTGCTGCTGTCTCCATCGCCACACTCTGCTGCCATGTGCCACTTTCAGGTCTCTTCACACTGCTGGTGTGTTAAATTTTTTGACATAGGGTGCAGGCAGATTACGGGCCTCACATAGCTGCTGCCAGGCCCCTAATCTGCCATGGGCCCCTATATACCGCCTCCTCATGCTGCTGCCAAGTCCAGAGTCTGTCATGGTCCCTGTACGGCCTCCCATTGCTGCTGTCTCCATCGCCACACTCTGCCATGTGCCACTTTCAGGTCTCCTCACACTGCTGGTGTGTTCCATTTTTTGTCATAGGGTGCTGGCAGATTATGGGCCTCCCATAACTGCTGCCAGGCCCCTAATCTGCCATGGGCCCCTATACCGACTCCTCATGCTGTGACGTTGCAACAAGGTGGAATTCAACCCTACATATGTTAGACCGCCTTTACGAACAGCAAAAGGCCATCACAGATTTCCTGATGTTAAAAGCAGATAAAGGTACTCCCTGTGTAACTTAGATGTCAGCCATTGGCAGCTCATGCGTGACACCTGCGCTTGCTCAGGCCCTTTGAGGAGGCCACGCTATTCGTGAGTCGGCAGGACTATGGGATGAACGACGTCATTCCTCTGTTGCACGTCCTGGAACAAATGCTGTTAACAATGGCTGGTCAGGGTGCGGTAGACGTGGCGCACAGATCTCAACGCCACATGGCCCCTGTGGGGGCAGGACTGGAAGAAGAGGAGGAGGTAGAGGAGGACAT
Organism: Staurois parvus; assembly: GCF_062004578.1. Classification (NCBI taxonomy): domain Eukaryota; kingdom Metazoa; phylum Chordata; class Amphibia; order Anura; family Ranidae; genus Staurois; species Staurois parvus. Next base: position 2,820,237 of record NW_028318628.1, read on the forward strand.
TGGTGCTCAGGAATTATTGAGTGAAATGGGTGGTTTTTCCACTCAGCGGACAGGAGTGGAGGAGCAGGAGCATCTGGTAGAGGAGGAGGAAGAGGAGACAGAGGACCTAGACGCACCGTGGCAGTATGCTGTGGAGATGGAGGCAGGGAGTCCCTCGCATTCCTTGGCACAAATGGCCCATAGCATGCTCGGTTGCTTGCGTAGCGACAGCCGAATAATAACCATCAGACAGAGGGATGACTTTTGGCTGTCCACCTTGTTGGACCCTCGCTACCGTTCAAAAATGGTGGCCTTTTTCACACCTGCTGAGAGGGAGGCCAAAATAACGTACTATAAAAAACACCTATGTAGTCAGCTGGTCTCTGCCTGTCTGCGCCAACGTCCATCCTCAGACACTGTGGGCCCTGTGCGCTCGTGTTCCGCTGCCATGGCAGCAGGGGAGGGGTGGGGTGGTAGGAGCAGTGGCAGCTCCACCAGCAGCGGCTGCCTCAGTCTGCAGTCGATGATGAGTAGCTTTCTTCACCAGCGCAGTGAGGAAACTACTAACCAGCCGCAGCAGCAGCAGCAGCATCAGGTGGACCTGGAGCAGGACCTCAAACAACAGGCTTAGGCCTACTTGGACAGCACCCTGCCAACCGAGGTAGACAATCCCCTTGACTACTGGGCAACGAAACTTGACCTTTGGCCCCAACTAGCTGAATTTGCCCTTGAAAGGCTGTCATGCCCGGCCAGTAGCGTGGCATCGGAGCGCGTGTTTAGTGCGGCAGGAGGTATTGCAACTCCGCGGAGGACACGACTGTCCACCCAAAGTGTGGAGAGACTCACGTTTGTGAAAATGAATCAGGCGTGGATTAGTCTGGATTTCAAACCACCAGTTCCTGACACAACTGACTAAATCCGCCATGAATCATGCCCCAAACATGTGCCACTTTCAGGTCTCCTCACACTGCTGGTGTGTTCCATTTTTTGTCATAGGGTGCTGGCAGATTACGGGCCTCCCATAGCTGCTGCCAGGCCCCTAATCTGCCATAGGCCCCTATACCGCCTCCTCATGCTGCTGCCAAGTCCAGAGTCTCTCATGGGTCCCTGTACGGCCTCCCATTGCTGCTGCCTCCATCGCCACACTCTGCCATGTGCCACTTTCAGGTCTCCTCACACTGCTGGTGTGTTCCATTTTTTGTCATAGGGTGCTGGCAGATTACGGGCCTCCCATAGCTGCTGCCAGGCCCCTAATCTGCCATGGGCCCCTATACCGCCTCCTCATGCTGCTGCCAGGTCCAGAGTCTCTCATGGGTCCCTGTACGGCCTCCCATTGCTGCTGTCTCCATCGCCACACTCTGCCATGTGCCACTTTCAGGTCTCCTCACACTGCTGGTGGGTTCCATTTTTTGTCATAGGGTGCTGGCAGATTACGGGCCTCCCATAGCTGCTGCCAGGCCCGTAATCTGCCATGGGCCCCCGTACCGACTCCTCATGCTGCTGCCAGGCCCGTAATCTGTCATGGGCCACTGTTGTCGCTTGTTGGCATATTCCGCTCGTTCAGATGCTCCTTCTCCTGCTACTCCTCTTCACGGATTCCGTCAGCAGTCTTTCTTGGAATCCGTTTCCAAGAGACAACAGTTTGCGAGCACGCACCCGACGGTGCAGAAGCTGAACGTCCTCCTGTCCAAGTTGCTGCTGCCAGGCTCGTAATCTGTCATGCGCCCCTGTACCGCCTCCTCATGCTGCTGCCAGGTCCAGAGTGTGTCATGGGCCCCCGTACCGACTCCTCATGCTGCTGCCAGGCCCGTAATCTGTCATGGGCCCCTGTACCGCCTCCCCATGCTGCTGCCAGGTCCAGAGTGTGTCATGGGTCCCTGTACGGCCTCCCATTGCTGCTGCCAGGCCCGTAATCTGCCATGGGCCCCTGTACCGACTCCTCATGCTGCTGCCAGGCCCGTAATCTGTCATGGGCCCCTGTACCGCCTCCTCATGCTGCTGCCAGGTCCAGAGTGTGTCATGGGTCCCTGTACGGCCTCCCATTGCTGCTGTCTCTATCGCCACACTCTGCCATGTGCCACTTTCAGGTCTCCTCACACTGCTGGTGGTTTCCATTTTTGTCATAGGGTGCTGTATGGCCTCCCATTGCTGCTGCCTCCACCGCCACACTGTGGCTCCACACTCTGGTTTTGGCCCCGTGACTGCCCAAATGAGTGAAGTGTGCGGTGATTCTAAGATCGACGGCACTCATCTGCATGTCATACTGACTGACAGTATTATTTCTCTTCCCCAGCAGACTCCAAGGGCATTTAAATTAAAGGTACAGTGTTCTGCACTAATATTAAGTCTCTCTGAAGCCTAGAAACACCCTTTTTTAAGTTAAATTCACAGCGAATTTATTCGACTCGAATCGAATATTGTCCACGAATTCGCCGAATCAGTCGAATCGAATTTTTCATTTCTTCGCTCATCTCTAGCAAAGATACCTCAAACAAGAATTGAAAGACTCTTGGCTGGCTACAAAAAGTGTTTACAAGCTGTGATACTTGCCAAAGGGGGCAGTACAAGATATTAACTCTGCAGGGTGCCCAAACTTTTGCAGACGCCATTTTTTTGTTTTCTGTTATTTTGAAAGTGTAAATGAAGGAAATAAAATCTAACTTTTGTTGACATATTATAAGAATGTCTAATCTGTAATTTGATGCCTTTTGGTGATTTTTCCATCTTTCCTTGGCTTCTTTATGCACATTAATACAAATTTTTAGCTGGGGTGCCCAAACTTTCGATCCCCACTGTATATATATATATATATATATATATATATATATATATATATACAGTGTGTGTGTGTATGTGTATATATATATATACAGTGTGTGTGTGTATGTGTATGTATATATACAGTGTGTGTGTATGTGTATGTATATATACACATATATATTCACACAGGGGGTAAGATAAGTATTGAACACATCACCATTTTTCTCAGTAAATATATTTCTAATGGTGTTATTGACATAAAATTTTCAGAGCATGTCAGATACAACCCATGCATTCCATACAAAGAAACCAAACAAATAAGTTCAGAAATTATATTATGTGTAATAAAATGGAATGAAACAGGGAAAAAGTATTGAACACATGAAGAAAGGGAGGTGTCAAAAGGCATGGAAAGCCAAGACACCAGCTGAAATCTATCAGTAATTAGAAAGCAATCCTGCCCCTTGTCAGTGCAAATTAATATCAGCTGGTTCAGTCTCAAATGATGGCCTATAAAAGGTGTTTCATTACCAAGGTGTCACACAATAAACATCTCATGATGGGTAAAAGCAAAGACCTCTCTTAAGACTTTTGCAACCTTATTGTTGCAAAACATACTAATGGCATTGGTTAGAGAGGGATTTCTAAACTTCTGAATGTTCCAGTGAGCACTGTTGGGGCCATAATCTGGAAGTGGCCACAACTAGATGCCCATTGCAAGATTTCTGACAGAGGAGTCAAAAGAATTATCAGAAGAGTTGTCCAAGAGCCAAGGGCCACTTGTGGAGAGCTTCAGAAAGACCTGGAATTAGCAGGTACAATTGTTTCAAAGAAAACAATAAGTAATGCACTCAACCGCCATGGCCTGTATGCACGCTCACCACGCAAGAATCCATTGCTGAAGAAAAAGCATGTTGAAGCTCCTTTAAAGCAGGGCCAGATCCAACCTGTCTGATTTGGGGGTGCAGTGAAAAATATCAGGGGGGAAGAAGATGCAAGGTCGACAGGGCAGTGTATAAGAATCAGTAGAGCAGAGTACAGGGGGTCAGCAGGGCAGAAGATAGGGTCAGCAGTTTGTAGGACAGTGTACAAAGGCCATTAGTTTGTAGGGGAGTGTACACTGGGTTATCTAGGCAGTGAACAGGGGTTAGCATGGCAGAGGACAGGGGTCAACAGGACAGAGGTTAGCAGGGTAGGTTACAGGGGTCAGCATGGCGGAAGACAGTGGTCAGCAGAGTTGAGGACAGGGTCACTGCTTGCAGGACACTTAAGAGATCTCCTCTTCCCACAATACACATAGCTGATATCGGTATCCCTCCACACAGTGTGTAGCTGACTACTGCAGCTGCCAATACAATCTGGAAATTTCACAAGTCAGAACTGCAACATAGCAGCCAGCTACACATTGTGCAGATCAATGCTGTGTCTTATCTTAGCTATGTGTTATGTGTGGAGGTGATCTGTTGAGTGCCTTGTGTGCAATGTGGGCAGTCATTGTGGCTCATCTAGCACTCAAGGTGAAGGTGATAACCTGTTCTCTTGCCTCCCCCCTCCAAAAAAAGAACGAATCAATACACCCACCCCATAAGCATACATTCCTTCTGCAAGCCTGAATTCTGCCCCACCAAAAATGTAAAATATCCCCATCCTCCCAACACAAATCTTTTCCCCCCAATTCCACCTTCCAGCTCAAATCCCCCCCCCCCCCAATTCCACACAAATTTTCCATTCCCCCAAAAAATCAAACTCTCTCCCCACATTCCCCCTCTAGTAAAAATTCTCTCCCCAATCCCTCCCCCAGTACAAACCCCCACTCCTAGAGTAAATCCTCTTTCCAAATCTCCCAGTACCAACACTACCCCTTATCACCAGCACAACCCCCCCCCCCCCAAGTCCCATCTCTTAGTACAAATTCCCCCCCCCCAATCCCCACTCCTAGCACAACCACTTACAAATTACCCATCCCAGCACAAATCCCGTCCCTACCCAAATCCCCCTGCTAGTGCAAATCCCTCCCTCCTAGCAGTAATCTTCCCCAATTTCCCCCTCCTAGCACTAATCCCCCCCCATTCCCCCCTTCCTAACACAAATCCTCCCCAATTCCCCTTTCCTAGTGCAAATGCTGCCACATCCCCCCCAATTACCCTTCCCAGCACAAACAGCCCTCCCACCACCCCTCCTCCACAAGCTCCCCCTCCACCAAAGTGGGAATTACAGGAGTAGTAAGGGGATGCAGGCTGTCCTTGATCTCCCTCCTCTTGTTGAAGAAAGCATGAATGGAAATGTGCACCAAGACATTCTTGATAAAAATCTGCTACCAACTACCAGGATGATGAAGATGACATGAGGGTGGACATTTCAGGAAGACAATGATCCCAAACACAAAGCCAAGGAAAATCAATTGGTTTCAAAGAAATAAAATAAAGCTGCTAGAATGGCCCAGCCAATCACCTGTCTTGAATCCAATAGAAAATCTATGGAAAGACCTAAAGATCAGAGTTCATAGAAGAGACCCATAGAACCTTCAAGATTTGAAGACTGTGTGGAAGAATGGGCCAAAATCACACCTGAGCAATGCATGCAACTAGTTTCTCTATTCAGGAAGCTTCTTGAAGCTGTCATCACCAACAAAGGAATTTTGTACAAAGTATTAAATAAATTTCAGTTAGCGTGTTCAATACTTTTTCCCTGTATTATTCCATTTTATTACACATAACTTAATTTGTGAACTTATTTGTTTTTGGTCTTTGTATGTATGGATTGCATGGGTTGTTACAGACATGTGGTGAAGATTTCATGTCAATAGCACCTTTAGAAATATATTTACTGAGAAAAATGGTGAGGTGTTCGATACTTATTTTACCCGCTGTACATGCTCCTGTACAGGAGACCGTTATCTCACACACACACCCCATATGCACAGCTGCCACAGATAATAAATTGTCATTAAAATTTATTTAAACCAAGAACAAAAATTCAATATATTGTAGCTTATCAGTCTTTGGCTGATGTGGCTCCATTATTCTTAGGGTAACACTCACCATACTGTATCTATTGATACACGTTTATGTGTCATTTCACTGGGCTGCCTAACACACTGCAATGGACTAAAAATTGTGCATGCAGCATTTTGGCCAGCACACCAAAACTCAGGCTGTATGCTACATAGGTGCAATGGAGTGGTGGAGATACTGCACAGTATGTTTCTGCTCAAGTCCCCCTCTTCTAAGACTGAGAACTAAGTGATCAAAGGCCGCTGATCACTCAATTCTTGGTCTTCAGTGAGCAGAGAGCCGGTGACTGTCAGCCACCAGCTCTCTGCTCTACCCCTCTAGCACTTTACTAGAGTGCTGGGCTGTTTAGAGTGTGGAAGAGGCTGGCTCAGGCTTTCAGCAGGTCTCTGAGTGGCTAATCCAGCTGCCAATCATGGCATCTAGATGGATCCCAACCATATAATCGTGATCTTTTCAGAGCCTGGAGCAGCTCAGTGACGTCCATAGGAGACGTAGGACTTTGGTCACACTTCTCCTTTAAATCAAATTAGTCTGACTGATGTATAGTACAGGGCTCAAAATTTCAAGTGCTACTAACCAGGCCTTAAGAGTTACTTGCCACCAGTTCCTCCACCTAGCCCCTACACTGCCCCGCTGTGAACCACATAAAAAACTGTTCTATGTTTTATGCAGTTCACATGAAAGGAGTGCAAGTTTGATGCAGTGCTGGAAATCCTCAGAAACCTGTGTGAATTCTGTACTACATCAGTGTGAATTCTGCACTGCATCAGTCTGAACTGGGCCTAGGCCTGGTTCACACTGATACGGTGTGGAATTTACCGATTTCTGTGCATTTCCAGCACTGCATCAAATTCGCACTCCGTTCATGTGAACCGCTGTAGGTGTGTACGTTAGGTTAAAGACACCCCAAAATCAGTTTGCAAAATGCAGTGTAAATTGCAGAATTGCAAGTGTATTGACACCCATGCGGTCCGATTCTGGTGCAGTAAAAAAAAAAAGTTTCCTGCACCATTTTGCAATTTACATACAAAATGAAAAGGCTCAAATCTCACTGCTGAAAAAAATCGCATGTAATTTGCACAGGAATGCTGTGTGATTTCTCTGCGAATCACATGTGATAGCAGTTTGAACCAGGCTGGGTCTTAATGCAGGACTCCATGTTGGGTACAGGAAGTTGAGAGAGAGGGAGAGAGAGGGAGGGAGAGAGAGGGAGCGAGCGAGCGAGAGAGAGGGAGGTAGGGAGAGAGAGGGAGGGAGGGAGAGAGGGGGGAGAGAGAGGGGATAGTGGGGGAGAGAGAGGGAGGGGGGAGAGGGAGAGAGAGAGGGAGTGAGCGAGAGATAAAGGGAGGTAGGGAGAGAGAGGGGGGAGAGAGGGGGGATAGTGGGGGAGAGAGGGAGGGAGGGAGAGAGAGGGAGCGAGCGAGCGAGAGAGAAAGGGAGGTAGGGAGAGAGAGAGGGAGAGAGGGAGGAAAGAAAGGGGATAGTGGGGGAGAGAGAGAGGGAGGGAGAGGGGGGGGAGAGGAAGAGAGAGGGGGAGAGAGGGGGGGCAGAGAGGGAGGAGGAGAGAGAGGGGGAGATCGATGGGGAGGGAGGGAGAGAGAGGGGGGAGAGGGGGGAGACGGAGAGAGAGGAGGATGGAGAGAGAGAGGGTGGAGAGGGAGAGAGAGGGGGGAGAGGGGGAGGCAGAGAGGGAGGAGGAGAGAGAGGGGGGAGATAGATGGGGAGGGAGGGAGAGAGGGGGGGGAGAGAGGGGGGAGAGGAGGATGGAGAGAGAGAGGGTGGAGAGGGAGAGAGGAGGGGGAGAGAAAGGGGGGAGAGGGAGAGGAGGAGAGGGGGAGGGAGAAAGTGAAAGAGGGGAGATGGAGAGAAAGTTCTTGGCAAGAAGTGAGTGACACTGAACAGAAGACAACATCAGCTCTCCTAAGCAGAATGTGTGATCTCAGTGCTGTCCCCTGGTTTTTATTGTTCCTGCTGTCCCCTGATGTGTCCCCACTGCGGTCCTCATTTAATCCTCCCCATCTCCTGATCTGCTCTTTAATTAGGGGGCCCCCAGATCCTGCCCCCCCATGTGAATGAGTATGGAGTACATGGTACAAAAAAAGGTGTAGTATAAAAAATGACAGTAGACAGTTTTGTTAAGTCTTTTATTAAAAACAAAAATAAAAAAAATGTGCCCCAAAGCAGATCCAATGTCAATCACGATGCCCGCCATCACCTCTGACCCAATAAAACAACACTCCACTCTTGATGCTGGCTCCCACCATCTGACAGCTGCGCCAGGATGACAATTCTTGAGTACTGTGCTGTTGTCGCAAGGGGGCGGGGTCATCCCACTCCATTGTGACGTTATCATGCTCTGTGATTTGCCAAAACATTGTTCCTAACCTGTGGTCAGGTGCATTGCTTTGGCCAATCACAGTGCACTGTTAGGGTGCAGTGCATTGAGGGGTGCGGTGGGAAAACAGCCCACCAAATGTTCGTGTGTTCGCGGAATACACAAACCGCCGATGTTCAAGTCGAACTTATGTCCGACTCGAACATCTAGCCCAACACTACTAATTGGTAATTACGCAATCCTCTACAAGTTTATGCAACCTTACATAACGCACGGAGAATCTGATGTCATTGTGGTACATTTAGAAATGAGAACATGCACCTTGTGAGAAGTAGTACACATTTATTCAGCCCTGTGAAAAATCATGCTTCTGTTCAGTTACTTTACCATTTAAAGTCTTGGAAAGGTGCGTCCAGCGCCTTGGGCAAGGATGCAGCACAGCAATCCCCTCCCCCCACTGCTAATGCATGAAGTAGCCCATTCTCTGTGCCCATCCCCTGGCCCCTTTCTGTTGCTGCTCATAGTTGACATGGAGTGTGCACTGCACATGCGTGTCCATTTGCTTGCTTTCCAACAGACAGAAGGTAGTTAGAGCAGTGTGACAGCTGTAGCTGTCAGAACAGACTTGAAGTCAAAGTCCACTGGTTGCCAGCCATTTATCTGGAGCATGCAAGTGGTGGGAGGGTTCTCCCGGTATCACTGTGCCATGGGCAGCTGTCCCTCCTGCCCACCCCTTGTCCCAGTCCTGCTTGGAAGTCCTCAAAGCTGTGCCACATAATCTACATGTAGTACACATATATACATACAGTAAAAGTATTGTATAAGATAGTGAAAGGCTTTGCTGGATCTGCAGTTCTATTCTAGTTCTAACTGGCACTTCATGTCCTTTTTTTATTGTTTCAGAGTTATGCCATTGACCTCTTTCCAGACAGTATTTTTTATCCTTTGCTGTTGTCGAAATCAATTCTAAAACGTTTTGAAAACGTGAAGGAAGACTATTCCAAAACTAAGAAAGAAAAATGAGCATTATTACTACTGGTTGTATGTTTTACTTTACTGCATTAATCATTTTATCAAATATTGGTGTTAAAATAATAATGATAATAAAAAAAGGAACTTGGTCATGATGTTTTGTGCTGATGAAATTTGCAATATTTTGGGGTTTAACATGATTTAAAAAAGTGAAAACACCAGTTTGCGCCGTTTAATAAATAAAAGGGACTAATTCAGTCATCAGATACTGAATATATGTAATCAATGGGATAAGATACTGGCATGTCATTTAACAAATTCTATGTTTAAACCTTCTGACATGCTGCTTATGGAAGTAATGGCACACAATAAAAGCAAGCAATAATAAAAATAAATATTTATATAGCTTAGTAAATGTCATTGATATTGTGCCAACAAAAGTAGCAGCTTCAACTAGAGAGCCCTGTATTGTTGAATACATAGGAGAGGCTAAGAATGTACTGCTATCAATGACGGCATAACAATTCCCCCTCTGTGCCTTCTGCACAGGGAATGTAAAAAACTCAGCTTTTATAAGCGTTTGATGTTTTTTTTTCCAGCTTATAAATGCCCATTTATCTTGCCTGTATGTTCACACATACATAGGCATTTACAGGCGTGTTAGAAGAGGAGCTTTTAAAGGCTGAAAGAAAAAACCCACCATCAGGGTGGAGCCGCACTTGCTGACATCACGCCGCCGCTGCCAAAGGTCGGAGAGGCGGCCATCTTGGAACTCCATTTTTTACTATCTTCCACGTGGATTGTCTTTTGTTTATTGTTTATTGCTTAATAAAATACTACACTATATTTCTGTTCCTGTGGTGAGCTATCGTTCGTAGGAGAGAGTACACCTACAGTTTGCCCTTGGCGGAGCATTCCATACAGAGGCTTCTTTGCTGTTTTCTATGTCCACATGAGATGTGCTTACATGCTGTTTACCAGTAGTTGTCTGGTAAGTGTACATCCGACAGAGGTGGTGGATTTTCTTTCTGGATCATTTCACAGTGTTTCACCATGCTTCCACAGACTTTTTTTAGTTTATATCATACTGATATATATATATATATAGAGAGAGAGAGAGAGAGAGAGAGAGAGAGAGACTTTATTTCCACTTTACATGTTGCACTTGACTGTTCCACATTCATTGAATGTTTTTTTTTATGCTTATATGTTTTCACTATAAGTTGCACATGATTGTTCCGTTTACTATTTACCTTATCGCTGTACCTCAGACCAGCATTGCACTTGATTAACTCTCATTAATATTATTTATTTAATTTTAGTGCTGCACTTTTATACCATATTATAAGGAGTTGTTACTTTTACCTTTGTGCTATCCGCTTTATATTTCCAGCGCTCACCTATGCACGTTATTTAGAAAAAAAAAACCACACGATGTGCCTAGACGCAGCTGAATGTGCCAAAAAGGAAACGTTTAGCACTTGCACACTTATTTATTTCAAAAGCCAGAATAAATTAATATTCTGGCCAATGGAATGAATGAACACCTAAAAACTTGATACACCTAAATTCGTTTGCAAATTGCAGAATTACGCACATTTTTAATGTTGCTTTTTTCCTGCCAGGAGCCAAGAGCTGGGCAAATGCTCAGTGTGTGCACGGGCCTTATGAGTGAATACAGAGGAGCTGATATAAACAGGTTTTATAGGAGCATTATATTCATCTTAGACTTCTTATGGTATTGACATTACTTTTTGTCTATGCATTAAGGTAAAAAAACCTTCTGCATGCAGCTTCCCCCCAGCTCCCCCTTATACTTACCTGTGCCCGATCTCATTCCAGCGCTAAGCCTGAGAGTATCGGCTCTGTCTGCTCTCTCCCTTCTCATAGGCTTGAGCACAACAGCAGGAGCCATTGGCTCATGCTGCTGTCAATCACAGCCAGTGAGGGAGCAGAGGGCGGGGCCGAGCCACAACCTGTGTGTCAATGGACATCAGAGCCAGCTCTGGAGCAAGAACACACAGCAAGCAGCTTGCCGTGGGTGCACTCAGCAGAGGGGAGGAACCAGGAATGCCAGTGCGGGATCCAAGAAGAAGAGGTACGGGGCCGATCTGTGCAAAAACATACAAAGTATGTTTATTTTTTGGATTTTCAAAAACAAATTTTACCTTTAGAATTACTTTTTGAGGCAGGGAAGATTACCCATTACAATAACCCTGCCTAATCGATTAATACCTATTGTGAGAAGATATCAGCCACACATAAAATGTATTGATTGCAACTATGTGGATGACTGATACACAAGATAATATATTTTACATTTTATTCCATAATAAAAAGGGAAAATAGACTGAAAACCACTATACATTCTCATTAAGGTATTCAAGCAACAATGACATTACTTTCATTTTTACAAGGCATCCTGCCTCTGTTTATGAACATATGCGCATGAAACTACTGGAAATGGACCTATTCAAAAGTCAACAGTTCCAAAGGTAATTGCATGTCTGGTGTGGTCATAATATAGCTGTCACAAGAACTTTTACTTGTTAAGATGGAAATAGTTTAAAGCAGTATTTAAAGTGTTACTAAACCCACAACAGTAAAATCAGTCTGTATATGCAGTAAAGCATGCTTGTTATACTCACTGTGGAACCTAAGGGGTTAATCCTCTGCATGCCAGCCTAACTATACACTATGTTCAATGGTAAATATTAGTAAGTAAAATTTGTGAGCTATTACAAAAATGATATTGTGTGATTTAATTACTTATCTGCACCAGTTCTGAGTTGTACTGAAACATCTGTAAATATCTGGGTGCTTAAAAGTATTGGAGGGGGGAATCTGCTTGAGCTTTGGACCGAACTATAAAAGGGCATATTTCAATGGTTTTTTTTTTTTTTATTTCTGTTGTTATCAAATGAAATCATATGCCATCAGATTAGGATGGCCAGTTTCCTTTTATTCACTGAAAAGGAAACAGGGTAACATTTTCATCTTTGATCAGCTTCTGGCATTTGTTTAGTTGCATCATCCTTTCCTAATCTGCCCATCAGTCAGCCAAGTGCCATATGTCTGCACAAATGCTACCATCTGCAGTGCTTTGCAAAAGCATGTGCCTGCAAATCAATTTTCAAATAAAAAATGTTCCTGTAATGTGTGCGGCAGGTATATGCACATTAAATGGTGATGTACTGTATAGTCTTTTTATTTTTTTGTTTTGCTTTAGACAAACATGAAAAAAGATACAGAGATCAGCTTGATGTAAATAAACCTATCAGAATGCATTTACGTTTTAAAACTGTTTCTGTGTATAATTTGTAATTATAAATGTACATGGGGATTGCTGTATCTGTTCATTAGATATGCAGGCTCTGCTTACTACTTTGCAGTGCTACTCACACCTACTTATGGCCTCGTTCACATGGGTGTACTACAGCAAACACCTGTGTGAAGACTGTGTTTACTTGAATGGGGATGCACAAGTGTTCCATGCATCCCCACAGGTTTTCTTGGTAATCATTATGGCAGAATGAAAGAGTTACTAAACCCAGGGCCTTGCATTCACTATATCTGGTCTCCCCGGACCCTGCATTCACTATATCTGGTCTCCCACTGTACACACAACATGGAAATGCAATTATTTTAGTAAATATAAACTGCTAAATACCTTTTCTCATCATCAGCAGTTAGAGCAGTCTTGTGACTTCAGCAGAGCACTGGTTAAAGCTTGTAGGAGGAGTTTTCTTTCTGCTCTAGGAGGATGCAAAACCCCTGACCTCTGTCTGGAGAGCGCTGATTGGCCCTGTGCTGATCACATGCACTCTTCCAAGAAAAATAAAACTCTCTAGCAATACACACCAAACTGAGCATGTGCAGAATGGCTACGGGTTCAGTCTGTCTTATCAGGAGATAAGATGTGGACTTTTGAACAAGAGGAGTAGCAGAGAAGGCAGGATCAAACAGCATTTTTACACAATGCAGAGGATTAACCCCTTAGGTTCCACAGTGAGTATAACAAGCATGCTTTACTGCATATACAGACTGCTTTTACTGTTGTGGGTTTACTAACACTTTAATTGCAAGAAGGTCTGAAGATAATTTACTTTTGTATATTTCAATACTGTGTTTGTTTGCTTGGTTGTATTTTAAGGTCAAAAGCTAACATGTAACAGGAACCTCTGTGTGCAGATATGAAATCAACTTCCTTTTTTTTTAGTTACACAAACATTTTTTGCTTTTACTTACAGTGCTCAGCATAAATGAGTACAACCCAGCAGATTTGTCAGAAAACCTTTACTTTCCTTTCAGAATCAACATTTTCTATGGGATAGTATAATACACAGTACTCCCACAAATGCAGGCCATTGATTGCAAACAAGATTTGTTAATTTACCCACACAAAAAAGTATTTTTCTTAAATTCATTCAAAACCATGTTGCAAAAATGAATACACCCCAATGAAAGTCTTAGGAGCAAAGCTAAATTTTGGGACAACAAAATCCTAATTAACAAGAATTCAAATACAGGTGAGTCTAATTATTTATTAAACAGGTGTCCAGCAGACAGCTGATTATAAAAGGGCGTTACCTAACAAAGAAAACCCCCTTCCCATTTCATGCTGTCAGCAATGGCACCACATGGAAGAGAAATGTCACAAGGCCAGAGAAAGAAAATAATTTTTGTACACAAGAAAGGTGAAGGCTACAAGAAGATCAGCAAATCTTCACTTATCAGTTAGAATACTGTAGCAAAATTGATGCAAAAATTTAACAAAGATGGAACTGCAACCATCTCACAGAGACGTCCAAGCCATCCACAGAAGTTAACACCTTGACAGGAGCATCTTCTAATGAGAAGGGTTGCAGAAAATCGCCATGCAAAATCACAGCAGTTAGCTAAACAAGTAGAAAGCCAAACTGGGGTGATTGTTTCTCATGACACGGCACACACTGCAAAGGAATGGCTGTCGTCCATGTAAGAAGCCTCTCCTATAGTCCACGCAAAAAAAAAAGCCGGCCTAGAATTTGCCAAGGCCCATGCTGAAAAAGAAGACAACTGGGACTCTGTACTCTGGAGTGAAGAGACCAAGATAAATGATTCAAAACTGTATGGTGTCGCAAAGTTGAGGAGTACAAAGAAAAATGCATGGTGCCTACAGTGAAACATGGTGACAGTGTCCTTTTGTTGGGCTGCATGAGTGCTGCTGATATCGGGGAGCTGCATTTCATTGATGGTATCATGAATTCATAGATTTACTGCTCTATATTGAAAGAGAAGATGCTACCATCACTCCGTGCCCTTGGTCGTCATGCACTTTTCCAACATGACAATGATCCAAAGCACACATCTAAGGCCACTGTTGCATTTCTGAAGAACAGGGTGAAAGTGATTCAGTGGCCAAGTACGTCTCCTGACCTGAACCCAATCGATCACCTATGGGGAATTCTGAAGAGACAAGTTGAGCATCACTCTCCATCCAGCATTCAGGCTCTAAAACAGGTTGTTCTTTAAGAATGGAAAAAGATAGATTTTGCAATATGTTACCAACTTGTTCATTCCATGTCTTGGTGCTGTCCTTACAAATCATGGAGGTCACACAAAATACTAGATGTAGTAGTTTTGTTGTGGGGTGTATTCATTTTTGCATCAACTAATTTAAGTAAAATGGAAGATTTTGTAATCCAAGTTATATTATTAACCTTACTTTCATGTAATGAGCTAAACAAATGTTCTATAAAACTCAGTTTTGTAAAAATTTTGGAAATTGTTCTTGTGTTCATTGAGATATTAAATCAAATCTTACTTTTCAAAAGGGATGTACTCGATTATACTCTACAATTACTGTTTTCCACTTTCTAGCTTAGCGAGGCATTGATGATGTAGCCAGGGTCTCACAGATGCATCCTGGGAAGGCTATAACACCAGAGCATGACATATACCTGCTTACTGTCAGGAATTTGTGTATTTTAGCAATAAATACAAGGCTTCCTCAGACTGGCAAAGGTCGAGAAACAGACCAATCAGAGGGAGCATTGTATTTATTATTAAAATACAAGGCTTGAAGTGAATGGCTAAGCTGCCTGACTTGATTTTTGTTCTGGCAGCAGACGGGAAGCCCCTGTACTGCTCCCTGGAACACAGCACGGTATGCTGTGTGTCGCTGATGTCACAGACATCATACATTTAATATTTTGATTTTGCTCACAATCTGATCTCCTGGAGACCGGATAAAGTCGGTAATGTTTTGCATTTATAAATAAAGAAATGATTTACAGAATAAGAAAAATGATTTACAGAATAATACAAATTATTTATTACAATGTGTGTAATGATTCATAAGTATAAATTAGTTACAAACCAATTTCTTCTTGATGACATGTTTTGCAAATGAATGTTAGGTTAAGTTAAAAGCCATCTCCTGCAGAGTGGTTCCTCCTATTTCAACCCCAAATATCTACCAATCCATCCTGGATTTTGATACATTTGGCTAGTCTGATTTTATTTTTATTGGGGAGATAGCTAACAAAGCAATATAAGAGGGTGGCTTTGTATAATAATGCTGGCATTCTTCACAGCAAAAGAAAGTAATTTGTTCTATTCTACTGGCCACCAATATGGGGAACACTTTGTGAAAATTCATTTAACGGAAACCTGTGCTAAGGAAAAAAAAAATGTTGGCTGCCATTGCTGATATCTATATCTGAAAATTCTAGTTGCCTGGCTTCCTGCTGATCCAATGGCCCATCTAGTTTCTGAGACACTGTCTTGGAACAAATAAGCAGATAAAGAGTTATTGCATGTTTATTCCAGGTTAGTTGATCATAAAGTACCTATAACAGTGACAGTCAAACATCTAGCATTTTCAGAAGTCAGCAATGAAACCTACACATTTCTTTCATTACAGATTCCCTATAGGGATTTATTTAAAATATGTTACCATTCATGCACTGGACTGCTTTCTCATTTGTTAGACGCTTAGACAAGTTCTGGCAACCAAGTTAGAATTGCTTGGCAGAGATGCATAATCCACCAAGTCAAACTGGAAAGAAGCAGATCTTCCACAAATCATGAGAGTCAGAGCCACAAGTCATTTAGCTCGTTGGAGGTGTTGCTGTATGCAGGGTGCATACTGTATTAGTTTAGCTTGTCATAGTTTGCATGTCGCTTGAGCTACTTTTGAATTACTTCTTCTTCCTAAAGCTTTGCATATATATGTTCCAGCCTCTGTCAGCTTCTTCAAGTCAACGCCCTAAAAAAGACATCATTAAAATAGATCAATCAGTATCCTTACAAGTTTGGATGAACACATTCATGACATATCACAATATTACTATTATACAGTATTTATAAAGCGCCAATAGTTCACTCAGCGCTGTACATTACAAAGGGGGACAGAACATGTGACAGAACAATACCAATACAATGCAAAACATGAGGGGACTGAGGGCCCTGCTCTTTCCAGGTTACAATCTAGGAGGGAGGGGATAGTGGTACAGGAGGAGATAGCTGTGGGGGATGGAGTGGTAGGAAGAGTGGAGGAGGTCGGCAAGTTAGCAGGGGGTGGGGTAGGCTTCCCTGAAGAGATGGGTTTTCAGGGTGCGCCTAAAGGAGAGGAGAGTAGGTGATAATCTGATGGGTTGGGGCAGGGAGTTCCAGAGGATGGGTGACAACCTGGAGAAGCCCTGGAGGCGGGCATGGGAGAAGGAGACCAGGGAACTAGAGAGAAGGAGGTCTTGTGAGGAGCGGAGTGTGTGTGTTGGGTGGTACTTGGATATTAGGTCAGTGATGTAGTTCGGGGCAGTATGGTGGACAGCTTTGTACGTCAGTGTTAGGATTTTGAATTTGATCCGTTGCGCAATCGGAAGCCAGTGGAGGCATTGGCAGAGGGGGGTGGCAGAAACGGAGCCCAACCCCTCTCAACCCCCCACCTCACCCCCTCAGTCTCTGCCCGAATCACACACCCACTGAGCGACACATCAGACCGGATAGTATCATTTGTCTAAAAAAAAAAGGACCATTTATCATTAGAAGGTGCTCACAGAACTCAAAACAGATAACATTGCCTAGGGTTTAGAAAATATTATCGGCCTGCTGCAGGCAAAATAAGCATTTCCAAAGTCTCTTCACATGTAAAAGTGAGTCATTAGAGCCTGACTGGGCATCTGAGGAGGTTCATATAAAGGCAGATTGAAGTACTGTTTAAAGGATAAGTGCACCTTTAGGAGCATGTTACATTTTACACCCATATTTAGGTTGTAACTTGCTCCTATGCACCCAGCTCCCGCCAGCGCTTCCCTCTTTGTTACAATGTGCCGGGGTTCTTCTGCCAATTTAAAAACAGCGTGGCTGTGAAGGGCTCTACTCACATGGCTGCGTCATTCAGTTTCCTGTGAATGAATAGACCACAAGTACTGTGTGCCTGACAGCTTGTAGTATCAACGCTCTTGCAGTTCATTAATGTTTCCTGCCATTCAGTAACTGTCTGACTGTAAGGGAGATACAGGCAAACAGCTTACGGTGAGTCTGAGGGATCCTGGCCTTGCACCCATGATCTGCTGATCGTGGCTGCAATGCTTTACAGGCTACAATGTAAAAAAATAAAAAGATGCATTAATTATTTTTTACAAAAAGTGAACTTAAAACATACTGTACATTTAAGAACATTTTTTCCAATGTCCAGTCATATTCACTAAGGCCATATAAACAGATACAATCACTATTTGGATGCCTTTCTCCATTCTTTGTATGCACATTATGTTACCATGTCAGGATGATTGAGGATGACAAGCATCATTTAAACCAGGACTACAAGACCCAGCAAAACTCCACATGCCCCACCAATGCGTGAATGACTCTTGTATCATTATAAGAGTCCAATATAGCTGGTGAGTTAGTGGGCACACAGGTGGGGAGCACAGACTACGAATCACCTATTGTTTGTGGAAGAAGCTCATGCACCAATTTATTACTTTCACACCAAGGACTTTGATTTATTGTATTTATGCATAATGGTCATTTAGTTTATGCCATTTCCTATTCTTGTATTTGGGCGGCGCTTTTATATGTGTGTTGTTTAAGCTGTAACCAGTGCTTTGCTGGACACTGATAGAAGTCACGAGACTGCTATAACTGCTGATGAGAAAAGGTATTTAGCAGTTTATATTTACTAAAATAACTGTATTTCCATGTTGTGTGTATTGTGGGAGACCAGAAATAGTGAATGCAGGGTCCTGGGTTTAGTAACACTTTAATTCTGCCATAATTATTACCAAGAAAACCCGTGGGGATGCATGGAACACTTGTGCATCCCCATACAGGTAAACACAGCCTTCACTCAGGTGTTTGCTGTAGTACACCCATGTGAACGAGGCCATTAGTAGGTTTGATAGCACTGCAATGTAGTAAGCAAAGCCTGCATATCTAATGAACAGATACAGCAAATCCCAATGTACATTTATAATTACAAATTATACACAGAAACAGTTTTAAAACATAAATGCATTTTGATAGGATTATTTACATCAAGCTGATCTTTGTATCTTTTTTCATGTTTGTCTAAAACAAAACAAAAAAACAAAAAGACATACAGTACATCTCTATTTAATGTGCATATACCTGCCGCACACATTACAGGAACATTTTTATTTGAAAATTGAGTAGCAGGCACATGCTTTTGCAAACTTGTTTGTGGAAGAAGCCAATGCCCCAATTTATTATTTTCACACCAAGAACTTTATTGATTTATTGTATGTATGCATAATGGTCATTTAGTTTATGCCATTTCCTATTACCGAATTTGGGCAGTGTTTTTATATGTGTGTTATTTAAGCTGTAACCAGTGCTGTGCTGGACACTGACAGAAGTCACAAGGCTGCTCTAATTGCAGATGAGAAAAGGTATTTAGCAGTTTATATTTACTAAAATAATTGCACTCCCATGATCTGTGTCCAGTGGGAGATTAGATATAGTGAATGTAGGGTCCTGTGTTTAGTAACACTTTATTTTTCATTAAATGTAATGTTACAGAAGATTATCATAGACTGAAGACTTACAAGAGGAAATGGTCAGAGCTCATTCTACTTTAACTAGCTGCCGACCGCAGATAGCCAAATGACGGCTGCACTGCGGCCGGCCAGTTCTGGGTGGACGTCATATGACGTCCTCCCAGAACGCGCTCTCCTGCGCGCCCCAGGGGGTGCGCACCCGGCGATCTCCGTGATCGCTGTGTCCTACGGACACAGCTGATCATGTGATGTGGTAAAAGGCCAATCACAGCGGCCTTTTACCACGTGATCAGCGGTGTCCAATGACACGCTGATCAGAGGAAAATGCAAGTGCCGGTTCTTGGCTGCACTTTCCTCACGCTGTCAGATCGTGAGGAAAGTACTGCCGAGAACCGGCAGTTGTCAGAGCGGGGATCGGCACCGATCATCAGGGCACTGATGATCAGTGCCCTGATGATCGGTGCCCAGCAGTGCCACCCGCAAGCTCCGCCCACCTGTGCTCAGCAGTGCGTCCACTAGCTCCGCCCACCTGTGCCCAGCAGATCACCCACCTGTGCCCAGCAGTGCACCCACCTGTGCCCAGCAGTGCACCCACCTGTGCCACTCTGCAGTCAAACACCTGTGCCCAGAAGTGCCACCCACCTGTGCCCAGCAGTGCCACCCACCTGTGCCCACCCACCAGTGCCACCCACCAGTGCTGCCAGTCAGTGCCACCAGTCAGTGCCCAGGGGTTGTGCCAGTCAGTGCCGCCAGTCAGTGCCCAGCAGTGATGCCAGTCAGTGCCGTCTATCAGTACCCATCATCAGTGTCACCTATCAGTGCCGCCTATCAGTGCTGCATATTAGTGCCGCCTATCCGTGACACCTCATTAGTGCTGCCTATCAGTGCCCTTTAGTGCTGCCTATCAGTGCCCATCAGTGCCGCCTATCAGTGCCCATCAGTGCTGCCTCATCAACGCACATCAGTGAAGGAGAAAAATTACCTGTTTGAAAAATTTTATAATAGAAACAAAGAAACTTTTTTTTTTCTTCAAATTTTTTGCACTTTTTGTATTTATAGCGCAAAAAGTAAAGCGCCCAGTGGTGATTAAATACCACCAAAAGAAAGCTCTATTTGTGAGAAAAAAATGATCAAAATTTCATATGGGTACAATGTTGCATGACCGCGCAATTGTCAATCAAAGTGCGGCAGCGCTGAAAGCTGAAAATTGGCCTGGTAAATAAGGGGGTATAAGTGCCTGGTAGGCAAGTGGTTAATGGTTGGAGACTGAAGTTGTACCACAGCAGACTGTCACAGACTAGGGAAGTGTTGCATGAAACCGCTAGACTTTACTACAATTAAGGGACTTTTTACAAATCAATGCTACCTGTACTGACTGCCAGGCCCAAGGCCACACTTCAAACACCAAAGGGCCACATGTAGCCCTCGGGCCCCATGTTGGGCATCAGGGTTCTAAAGATACCCTTTCAACACCTACACAAGATAAAGAAAAAAGCTACAAACACAAGAACCTTTTAGTACACCCGTCTTGTTTCCCATGCTGCCAATATTTGCTGTATTCAAAAGATACTTCTGCCTCAAGAAACTTCTGCATCTGACTCTTCTGGTCGTCAGATGCCTTTGTCCACCTTGAAGTGCTGTGGTTTCATCCACTCACCATCACAGCCATAAAGGACATAGTTAAATGCCTAAGATTATTCATCCAGCAGTATAGTGAAAATTGGTGACACTGGTAGCGGAACAGGTAAGAATGAAAGGCCTCCTAATTTTCATATGATTTTATCTTTTATTTTGTAAATGATGTTTGAGTCCTACTAGATTATTTCATGATGGTCCCTTTTGCAGGTATAGTAAAATATTAAAAATAAGTACCTGTATTGTTTAAAATCCAGTAATACACCAGCTCACCCTGCTCTGCACATGCTCAGTTGCTCTTTATTTTTCGGCACTGTCCTGAAAATTTGTTGACAGCCTAAAGATTTATTGCTGCTCAGGGGTTCTGGGCTTCAGCAAAATGGCAGCCTCTAGCAAAAAGAAACAGAAAACAGGCAATCTACAGCACACACTAATTTTGGTAGCATAACTGTTAGTGTGGACCGTATGTTCACTGCTAAAGAACATTATTTTTTATCAAGTTGCTATGGGTAAAGTATCGCTTTTAGTAAGACTCAGACCTATGCCCTACAGGAGTACAGTAGCTCTATTCATGGTCTGTGTGGAACTAACCACAGCTGGCACCATCACCTTAACTGTCCACGGTTTAGTGGCAAATGCGGCCCTGTTTCTACCATGCCTGGCCATAATTCCCACCAACAAACCAGTGTCACTGAAAGGATTTTGAGTTTTGTGTAGGAAAAAGTCCAGGATGGAATAGTACTTTACTTGTTAAGCAGTGAATTCAAATGAAAAAAAAAGCCAACATGTGAACAGGCTATTTCAGCACACCTATTAATGTATACTGCGCTTGTCCAGAGTTTTCTCTGAAGCATGGTTACATTTTGGAGACAACATGACAGCAGGGACATAATGGCTCATTATGAAAGGGTCATCAAAATAAAGATTATTTATACATACCGTTTGAATGCCAAGACCCTGAAGCATGTAAACCACATCTTCTGTGGCCACATTTCCTGAAGCTCCTTGTGCATAAGGACATCCTCCCAAGCCAGCAATCGAGGAATCCACCACATGTATTCCCATCTGTCACACAGAGAGCAACAGTGTCAGATAACCAGAATAGCACAGCAGAATGAAACATCAGAACATGTAATGAAGGACTTGTCACTGAAAATGAGATGTATAGAGAGGTTCCCCTTAAACATGCAAAAAACTGCTCAGGACTAAGAGAATCTATCTTTTTCAAACCGATAGAAGAAATGTGAAAAAAAGAACACAGTCTTTAATCATAGCAAAATGTTCTGATCAGATCTCTTCTTATGGCCTTAAGTAAGGAAGAAATGTATTCTTTGTATGTGTGTGGGAAGTTACACCATCTGTGTATCTAGATATTATGCCAGAAGCCAAACCAAATGTTATTCAGCAGCACAGTATTATGATTCCATAATGTTATGTTTTGAAATGCCATATGTATATTCAACTGAATAATGAGAAAAAAAATCTGCACATCATATCTAACAACCCTTTAGTGGACTTAGGCTGACCACATACAATCGCACCTTACAATCGAATTGTCTTTTAAAAATTGTTGAACTGTAAGGTATTTTCATATACAGCTGTCACAGTGGGTAAATGGTTAGCACTTCTGCCTGGCAGTACTAGGGTCATTGGTTCAAATTCCAACCACGGCACCACCTGCCTGGAGTTTGCATGTGCTCCCTGTGCCTGCGTGGGTTTCCTCCGGGTACTCTGGTTTCCTCCCACACTCCAAAGACATGCTGGTAGGTGAATTGGATCCTGTCTAAATTGGCCCTAGTATGTGTATGTATGTATGAATGTAAGTTAGGGACCTTAGATTGTACGCCCCTTGAGGGTTAGGGACTGATGTGAATGTACAATATATATGTAAAAGCGCTGCGTAAATTGACGGCGCTATATAAGTACCTGAAATAAAAAAATAAAATAAGCTGTCACGCAAAAGTGCACAACCCGAAAACAACGGTATGTAAAAGATTATAAGATTACACATAGAGCTTTTGTACATTCTGAATGATGTATAGAATATTATAAAGTTATGTTTCAATCTGCTGAACGGGTAACGTTTGTGGGAAAAAGAAATAGCAAATAAAAAAAAATAATAATATAGTTTATACCAGTGTTTCTCAACCTTTGTTTAGTCAAGGCACCCTTAAAGTTATGAACAATCTTGAGGGACCCTTTAAAACTTATGGACAGTCTCAAGACACTCTATTCTAAAGTGCAAAAACGATTCTAATAGTTTTACCTAATGCAGCAACATCCACACATGTAGGACCCCAGCTGTTCCAGGAGATTTATTGTTCCGAAGCAAATACACTTGAACATTGATACTAAATAGTATTTCAATGCTTCTCCCTCAGCTTCTCTCGATCACTAATTTGACCCCCTTACTGACAGAGAGGGGCAGGGGAGGGTCAAACAAGGATGCCATGCAGGTGACTGACATTCTCTATATCAACTAATGGTGTCAGTGGTTGTGAGAACGTTTGTGGCTAGAAGGTTGAAATTCTGCACAATGAAAACCTGTGGGTTTGTGTAACTAAAAGGCAGGCTTGAGCCACTTGCTGGCTTGTAAACAATTTTTGGGCAATTTTTGTAGGCATTTTGCCAAGGCACCCTGGTTAAAAAAGACTGGTGTTTACAATTGTGACACAATTCATATTATAACTGAATATTATTAAAAACTGCCTTTCTAATCTGCAGCGCGGTAATTTAACCAATTCAATACCGGGCAATTTTACACCTTCCTGCCCAGGCCAGTTTTCAGGTTTCAGAGCTCTCACACTTTGAATGACAATTGCGCGGTCATACAACATTGTACCCAAACTAAAATTTTATCATTTTCTTCACACAACTAGAGCTTTCTTTTGGTGGTATTTAATCACCGCTGGGGTTTTTATTTTTTGCTAAATTAACAAAAAAAGACCAAACATTTTGAAAAAAACACACGTTTTTCTTTGTTTCTGTTATAAAAGTTTACAAATAAATAATTGTTCTTCATAAATTTAGGCCAAAATGTATTCTGCTACATGTCTTTGGTGAAAATAACCCAAATTAGGATGTATTATTTAGTTTGTAGGAAAGTTATAGAGTTCACAAACTATGGTATAGATCTGAAAATTGATCAATCCTGAAGTACTGACAGCCAATCTAATTTCTTGAGGTCCAAGAATGTCAGAACAGTACAGATATCCCCCAAATGACCCCTTTTTGCAGAGTAGGCAGTCGGACGTACTTCATAAGAGGAATGGCAAGTTTTTTAAGTTTTATTTTTTTGTCATAATTTTTCGGAAAATTAAAAAATTTAAAAAATTATTTTCACTATTTTTTTTTTACATACTGTCACCAGTGCAGTACAGCGTCATCATATAACTGGCATGGCAGTGAACAGGGACACTGACTGGTGACAGTATGAAAAAATAAAATATATATATATTTTTTTAATTAATTTTAATTTTTTATTACTTTTTTTAATTTTTATTAAGTTTTTGTTTTCATATTTTACTATGACCAAAGTAGTACAATGTTACCATAGTAACATTGTACTACTTTGGGGAAGTGATATTTTTTTTTTTTTTTTTTTTTTTTTTTTTTACACAATTTGCTTATAGCAAAGAATTACTTTGCTATAAGCAAGCATTTACCTGAATGAAATCGATTCATTCAGGTTTTTTTTTTTTTTTTGTGCTTAGCTGTGATTTGGCCACAGCTAATCACATGACATGTGCATGTGACCTGCTGTGACCATTCACAGCTAGGCACTAGTATACAATGGATGGCATGAATGAAGCCATCTATTGTATACAACTGTCATGTGACCTGCTGTGATAGGTCACAGCAGGTCACATGGTAGCGGCAACGATAGCCGGTACTCAGATCTGTCAACGGCCGTGTCCGAGGTACACGGCCGGTGACAGGCTGCGCGGATCTGCAACCGTGCGAACTGCGCTAGTGCAGGAGCACGCCAAATGGCGTGCACCCGGAAAGCTAAAGCGCTTTTGATGCCAAACGGCTATAGGCCGGGCGGCTAATGGTTAAAATGCAATGCAATATGGCTACCTGGAGATATTCTGTACACAGAACACACTCCGCAGAAATGTAATTTTCTGATTCTGATTGGAGCACTGATTTTCCCAGAAGTCTACACTAAGATACAAGTTAGATTTTGAGAATCCCCTGTGACAAAGGGAAAATCACGCCTAAAATCCCAAAGGGAAATCAAGTCTAAAGGGATGCAGACCATGTAATTTTCCCCATTAGAGCCTTACAGGTTCAGCAGTTGTTTGATAATTGTAAAGTCACCGCCATACAAATTTGTTCTGCATATGGACACAAAAAAAACAGCCATTTCTTTGGAATAACAAAAGCTAGGTCTCTGCAACAGTTTTTTAAAATCCTTGCAATGTACATAGATCACCCAGAAGAGAATGTTTTTTCTCAACAAAAGTGGAGTTACTCTTTAAGCTTAGGAAGCATTTTTAAACTCAAATACCCATGGTGTTACACAAGTTCCTCCCATGTTTGTGACTGGGTTAGAGCTCATGCGTCAACACATGATCAATGCTAAACAAATAGGGAATCACTGTATTTACAATTTAACCAATGTAGAACCAAAGGCAAAACGTTTTAATTTTGATAGAGTAAAGGACAGTTATACCCCTGTAAGTTTTTTTCCCATCTGTGTCCCACTGGAGAGATTTTCCTTTACTTCCTGTCCAATAGCCAAAAAGGAAGTGAGGGGAAATTCCCCCCAAGGTGCGGGAATCCCTGGTTGTCACCAGGTTCACCAGATCTAGTGTCCCCAATTGTAGGTTTCCCCTCTATTCCTGTTTCAGTGACAATCCAAAATGTGGGATTTTTTCACTTTCATTCTCTGTGCTAACATTATACAGGACAAATAGAAAGGGTGAATATCCCTAATGGGGACACAATCAGCAATTAACAAATGAATCCATCCATCCAAAAAAAAAAAAGGTTTGTCATTAGTTATACTTTAAGGTGGCCATAGACAGGCAGATATTTCCTTATACAATGTATGGTGTGGAGACATTTCCCCATCATTTGAAAGTTCCAGGATCTGCCGCTGTACATTATGCTACTTGGGGCAGCACAGTTTTTTTTAAAGATGAACTTATCCTTTAATGAGTTTTGGCCAGTATACCTCACAAACATCAAATTGTAACTAAGTCTTTCCAAAAACAGCAAATCAAAACAACGAAACCTAATGCCTATTTGTACCTAAAAACAGAATCTACAATTCTGCATACATAATCCAATCTATACTCAAACAAATTGTACAGCAGTCATGTAAAAATGGGAAAACCATATTATTAACAACTTAAAGGGTAACTCCACCTCTGTGGGCAAAAAAAAAAAAAGCAAATAAAAAAAAATATAGCATATACAATTGCTACGCAAGCCGTTGGTGTACAGAACAGCCCCCAAATATGTAATTTACTGCTTCTGCATTGGCCCATTGATTTTTCCCAGAAGTTTGCACTAAGATACAAGTCAAATTTTAGGCATCCTCTGCAACAGGAATTTCCATTTTTGCGAAACACTCCCAAAGGTTTCAATACTTCCTAAGGGCTGGCTCCCACCAGATGGCACGTGTTCCCGTGTGGTCCAGTTTTGAAAGCCAAGTAGTGCAAGCACTACTTTTTCAGTACTGCTGTACCATGTGATTTGGTGGCCACAAACGTGCTGCATTTGCGAGATGCATTTTAGGTGCCTTTAACAAGTCACTGGCACCTGCATGAGCCACACAAGTGCAGCGCATTCTCATGCAGTGCAGGAAACACACCTTTCCCGCACCATGTTTTAGTGTGAACAGGCTTTTAGGGATGCAGACCCTGCAGCCTTTTTCATTAAAACACTGAGTGAACCAGGTGATTATAATGAACCAGACCCTCCCATTCAGAATCAGTATCCAGAGGACATGATTAAACTTTTACTTTTAAAAAGAGAATTAAGTGAGAGAGACAAGTAAAAAGCAAAGTGTTACCTGCAGTGCTACAAGTATATTGGCCAGAGCCTGTCCGTATGTGTCGTGGCAGTGAACAGCTAAGGCTTTAGATGGAATAACATCTAGGACAGCAGTCAACATATCTCTCATACTGCCTGGTGTCCCCACACCAATTGTGTCCCCTAAAGAAATCTCATAGCAACCCATAGAGAACATCTTGTGTGCCACCTAGAGAAAAGAAAATATAATAAAGATTTCATTTATATCTGTGCTGTGTGCAGAAGATAAGAAGCACAGTGTGTTTTAGAAAAGGGATCATATATTATTTTACCTCTGCCACTTTACTTGGCGATATTTTCCCCTCGTATGGGCACCCAAGAACACAAGACACATACCTGCAAACCCACCAGATACAAATGTCAAAAAATGATTGGTTTTATAATTTAAGAAAAACAGTAGTAACAAAAATAGCATACATGTAGTGACAATTTAATTTAAAGGCTATGATTTTATTTTAACACTGTAAAAGAATGGATAGGAATAAATACCCTCTTGTTGTCAGATACACAATACAAAGCTCAAACAGGAAATTAAAAAAAAACAATACCGGCTTTACAAGCAGAATTAGTTGCCATTCCCAGCCATGCAAAGGCTGGTTTACAGTTGTGGTGTCCTCCATGGTGGATTGCTCTTCAGAGAGTGTTTGACAGGTGGCATTATATCGCCTCCTCAGTGTCTGCACCTGGTTGTGGGTGGGGGTTACTGCCTCATTCAAGTGAATGGGTCACTTTCACAAAATGAGGGGGTTAATCTTTAGCTTCCACATATGTACACCCCTGTCTGCTACCTTCGCAGTTTTTCTGCCCCCATTCCTTCACAACTGCAATTGTAAATGAAAATGATAAAATAAAGCAAGCGCTAAATCTGAATGATAGAGTAAGCAGCTGAACACACTAAAAGGTAAACCACAATGCCGCTAAACAACAAAAAATAAATATTGGTGCAGCGCTGAACATTTAAACAAAAGACCTGCTGTGTGTTATATAAACGCATACAGCCTAGGGGTGGGTGGTCCTCCTCAGGGTCCTGGGGATGCGTTAGTCTTTCCAGATATTTAGCCTCTTTAAGGTACCGGGATACTGACTGGAAGAGGTGCTTTCAGCTCTCCAGACAGGACTTGTCTGATTCCCAGGCTGGAAAGACTAACGCACCCCAGGACCCTGAGGAGGACCACCCACCCCTAGGCTGTATCGTCATCCATACCCGAGGGAGCTCTTCACACCAGGGATACTATATAACAACACGCTTTTTATTAGCGCATCTGGTAAGTGCGCACTCTGTACATCAATTACATCATATATACGCATAAACGCATTTGGATTCTATATAAACTTTTGGAAGGTTGTACCTGATCCTCATACATTTTGGACATTTGGATACTTCCACGCATGTCATGATCATGCGTTTTCTATATTCTTATTTCTAGTGTATCTTCATCGATACATCTTGTTTGATCACTCCACATATATAAATAATGCATTTTTGCTGTATATGCATTTATATAACACACAGCAGGTCTTTTGTTTAAATGTTCAGAGCTGCAATTGTAAATGAGGTCTTAGACCAAGAGACAACTGAATACAGCATCCTTTAATAAAGTTATTCCTAGAAAGTGAGCTGCAGAGTATATCATTAGCAGCTGAAAGAAAATCTCAATGTATCAACAGATACATTGCACATGGTCAGTGAAATAGAATTAAGCAATACTGAAAATAGGTGACATTGCTTTCTTCATAAAAAGAAGGGTCCTTACCCTCTCACAGGTATATTGGCTTCTTTTGCTGCATCAGTCACGGCTTGGAATCTCTGCAAACTTTCTTCTATGGTGCAGTTAATATTCTTTTTACTAAAGAGTTCAGAAGCTGCTCCAAATATGGCCACTTCTTTGGCACCACATTCAACCTGACAACAGAAAGACTCAAAATTATCCTATATAGCTGATTCACATGTGTGGTGCGGATTGAAGCTCAGGTTTAACAGCTAATTGATACAGTAGCTGTTCAGCGGTTCATGTCAGGTTTACATAAGGTTCAGGACAGGATTTTATCCTGTTCACACATGCGCTGTTTAGAAACAGTTCTCATAGAAGTCAATAGCCAGTAATTCGCACGTGAACTTGACTGCACTGCTCATAAATCATACAGGATTCTTTTTCAAACCGCACTGAATCCACATCCAGTCATTGCACTGGACATATGTGAACAGGCACCATAGAAAGCAATGTTATTTCACATGTCATGTGGATTGGAATGCAGTTCAAACCCCATCCAATCTGCATATATGTGAACCAGCACTAACATACAGTACACATCATGCCTGACTACATTACAATAGTAAATCCAGAGGTTTTAGCTGCACTCTAAGCTGGCTGCAGAGCTAAAAGGGCAATTGTGAGTACAAGGGCAAGCTGATGAGGACGTGAGGCCAACATCTGGGGAGCAGGAATGATCAGGACAAGTTTCCTAACCTGAGCCATTTCCCTGTCCACCTTGATAATACCGTTCTTGTGGTTTGACATGCCCCATTGAACAGTGCTCTAATCAATATCAGTGCCGCTTTTTACATCATTTTACCTGTTAAGTGCAGTAGCAAGGATTAAAAATCCCTGTGTTGGCAGATCTAGGACAGTCAGGCTGCTCTGATCAACAGGGAGCTGGACCGATGTTGGCTACAGCACTGTTCAGTGGGGCGTGTCAGACCACAGAAGAACTGAGAGTGTGAGAGTCACAGGGTTTTAAAAAAAGCAAAACAGAGGCATATTTACTGTATTACTGTAACCTGACTGGAGTTACATAAATAAAGGGGAGACAACAGGATCATGTCTCTCCTTTCCCTTTCTTCCTCCAGACTTTACATATTAAGTTCCTGAAGTCGCTCTTGATATGTTTTATCCCCCAGACCTTTCACCATTTTTGTTACCTGTCTCTGGACTTGTTCTATCTTATCAATATCTGTCTGTAAGTGAGGTCTCCAGAACTGGACACAGTATTCTAAATGAGGTCTCACTACAGATCTATATAGGGGAATCAGGACCACCTTCCTCCTGCTGGTGACCCCTCTAGTGATGCATCTTAGAATTCTATTAGCTTTTCCCACTACCTAGTCACACTTTTTGCTAATTTTGCAATCACCCAAAAAAAAAGTACTTCCATCTTTTTCCTATATAGTGCTGGCCAACACTGTACCCCAATGTTGTACTCTATTGTGGGATCTTTTCCCTAGGTGCATTATTTTACATATAGAAACAATGACCTACAGTTTCCTCTGCTTGATCAATCTTCCAGCAATGCAAAATCATGTCACATGTTGAGAGACACCTCTGGGATTATCAATCCTATTGTACACCTTTGTGTTGTCAGCAAACAGACATACCTTACCCACCAACCCTTTAATTATGTCACTTACGAACAGATTAAATAGGGCAGGACCTAGTACAGAGCCTTGTGGTACACCAATAGTGACTGGTCTGTTTTCTGAATAAACCCCTTTTACAACCACACTCTGGTAGCTATAATTTAACCAACTGCATATCCACGGAAACACCCAAAGGTTAAGTCCTGTTTGTACATCTTCTGTGCATGTTCTTTGAGGAACTGAACCAAATGCTTTACTGAGATCAAGATATGCTATGTCCACAGCACCACCCTGGTCCAAAACATAAGTGATAATAGTAAAAAAATATTAAAGAAAAGTAAGGGAATAAACTTAGGTGGATGCAGTATCGCTCCAATGTTGCATCTGTCCCCTCTTCTAAGACTGAGAACTAAGTGATCAAAGACCGCTGATCACTCAATTCTTGGCCTTCAGTGAGCAGAGAGCTGGTGACTGTCAGCCACCAGCTCTCTGCTTTACCCCTCCAGCAACTACTAGAGTTCTGGGCTGTTTAGAGTGTGGGAGCGGCTGGCTCAGGCTTTCAGCAGCTCACTGAGTGGCTGATCCAGCTGCCAGTCCAGGCATCTAGATGGATCCTAGCCATATAGTCAGGATCTTTTCAGAGCCTTGACCAGCTCTGTGACATCCATAAGAGAAGTAGGGCTTTGGTCACACTTCTCCTTTAAATCAAATGAGTCTGACTAATGTATAGTATATATATGCCATCTCATCTTCAACAAATCTAAAAATATAGAACTTACCGCTGCCTGGAATCCAGTGAGGTTTGGAGTTAGAACGGGATAGCTGACACTGGGATATTTTTTTATTCCTTGCATAACCTTCACATGATCTGCCATCTAATCAAAAGAAATAAACATTCTTTAAAAATTACAATTATCACTGGGGAATTGCACATATTCAAAATCTGTCTGATCAGCAATTTGAAGGCCTGAGATATTTAAAGCTGAATATCAGTTAAAATGTGAAATGTATGTATTAATACTGTCTTGCCTACCAAGGGATTGGTAATTTTGAGAATTTTAATACAGGTACTACAACGAGAACTACTAGATCGATTGTGGAAGATATCAAACTGGCTATGTCACTAGAACAGTGGTGGGCAACCTTTTTTTTCAACTGAGCCAAATCTCGCCAAAACCATGATTGAAATTTATTTTGAGAGCCACATTTTTAAAACTGAAAATACATCTCCCATATAGTAATTCATCCCCCATAGTAATTCATCCCCCATATAGTAATTCATCCCCCATAGTAATTCATCCCCCATATAGTAATTCATCCCCCATAGTGTAATTCATCCCCCATAGTAATTCATCCCCCATATAGTAATTCATCCCTCATCGTAATTCATCCCCCATATAGTAATTCATCCTCCATATAGTAATTCATCCCCCATAGTAATTCATCCCCCATATAGTAATTCATCCCCCATAGTAATTCATCCCCCATATAGTAATTCATCCCCCATAGCAATTCATCCCCCGTATAGTATTTCATCCCTCGTATAGTATTTCATCCCCCGTATAGTATTTCATCCCTCATATAGTATTTCATCCCTCATATAGTATTTCATCCCCCATATAGTAATTCATCCCTCATATAGTATTTCATCCCTCATATAGTATTTCATCCCTCATATAGTATTTCATCCCCCCATATAGTATTTCATCCCCCCATATAGTATTTCATCCCTCATATAGTAATTCATCCCTCATATAGTATTTCATCCCTCATATAGTATTTCATCCCTCATATAGTATTTCATCCCTCATATAGTATTTCATCCCTCATATAGTAATTCATCCCTCATATAGTAATTCATCCCTCATATAGTATTTCATCCCTCATATAGTAATTCATCCCTCATATAGTATTTCATCCCTCATATAGTATTTCATCCCCCCATATAGTAATTCATCCCTCATATAGTATTTCATCCCTCATATAGTAATTCATCCCTCATATAGTAATTCATCCCCCATATAGTAATTCATCCCCCATATAGTAATTCATCCCTCATATAGTAATTCATCCCTCATATAGTATTTCATCCCCCCATATAGTATTTCATCCCCCCATATAGTATTTCATCCCCCCATATAGTATTTCATCCCCCATATAGTAATTCATCCCTCATAAAGTATTTCATCCCTCATATAGTATTTCATCCCCCCATATAGTAATTCATCCCTCATAAAGTAATTCATCCCTCATAAAGTAATTGATCCCTCATATAGTATTTCATCCCCCACAGTACTATCCCCCCCCCCTTCTAGTAAGCCAAGTCCCCCGTGTCAATTCACTTACCTTTTGTGTTCCTCTCGCTGTCTTCCCGCGCCGTTCGGGTCTTCAGGGCGGACTGTGAGAGGAGCCTAGCTCCCCTCCCCTCACGTTCGGCACGCTGCCCCGCCTACACACATCCTGACAGCCACATCCGCGGGCCGGATTAAAAGGTCCGCGCGGACTTTTGGGGCTGCCAACCGAGAGGAGGCAGGGGAGCGGCCGACCGAGAGGAGGGAGGGGGGCAGGCGCCCGGCACACAGAAGAGCCGCATTAGAGTGGATAAAGAGCCGCATGTGGCTCGCGAGCCGCGGCTTGCCGACCACTGCACTAGAAGCCCAAATGATAAAATTGCCACTGTCATATTTTTCTCACACTGTCAGATAAGAGAGATCAGTGGAGAGGGAAATAATGTTTGGGAAGATCGAAGGAACCAGGCGAAGAGGGAGACCGACTACTAGATGGTTGGATACATTGACTAAGGCAGTGGGGATGACACTGGAAGATCTCGGCAGACTAGCACAAAGCAGGCTTCTTTTAGAGCTCTTATTCATCAAGTCACTAGGACTTGGACATGAGTTGATGGCACTTAATAATAATAAACTACAACCAGACTACATAGTCAGATCCTTGACCACTACTGATGCACTGCCTGGCCAAGTACAGAGCCCCTTAGCTAGACAGCGTAGAAGGCATTCTCACTGAAACAAGACCAGAATCTGCTCAGCTATCTCAGAGTCTCCGGTCATTAAAGGTTAAGTTCACAAAAAGAAAAAATAAATACACATCTTTTTGCAAGTAAAAAAAAAAAAAAGTGTGTGTTTGTTTATTTTATTATAAGCCTTGAAATTTTCCACATTTTGTCACGTTACAACAAAAAACATAAATGTATTTTATTGGGATTTTATGTGATAGACCAACACAAAGTGGCACATAATTGTGAAGTGGAAGGAAAATGATAATTGGTTTTCAATTTTTTTTACAAATAAATATCTGTAAAGTGTGACATGCATTTGTATTCAGCCCCCTTTATTCTCAACCTCAACCCATAACTAAAATCTAGTGGAACCAATTGCCTTAAGAAGTCACCTAATTAGTAAATAGAGTCAGCCTGTGTGAGAACATTAGTGAACAAACAGCATCATAAAGGCCAAGGAACACACCAGACAGGTCAGGGATAAAATTGTGGAGAAGTTTAAAGCAGGGTTAGGTTATAAAAAAATATCCCAAGCTTTGAATGTCTCACAGAGCACTATTCAATCCATCATCCGAAGATGGAAATAGAATGGCACAACAGCAAATCTACCAAGACATGGCCGTCCACTTAAACGGATAGGCTACGAATACTTTTTCAAGGCACTGTATAAAGCACTGCATCCGTGATCAGCAGATTGTGGGTGCAGTGTCAAGCTCCTGCAGACTGTCAGTGTTGTTGTCTGCCTGTAATATTTATGGGCAGGCAGACAGCTACTGAATTGCAGGAAGTATCAATGATCTACTAGAGCGCTCGTCACTGCCATTGTGGTTCATTGAGAACTACAAGCCATCAGCCGCGATGGTAGTTGTAGTTCATTAATTCACAGAATTCTGTGAATGATTGATGCAGCTGGGTGGGTGCAGCCCCCCACAGCCATGCTCTTTTCATAGTGGGAGCTGGGAGGAAATCCCCTACCTGTTGTCACAATGGGGGCTTGGGGGGTACAGGGGCTGCTGATTTAGTAACATGTTACACCCTGAATACGGGTGAACTTAACCTTTAAAGTGGTTGTAAAGGCTCAAGGATTTTCCCCTTCATGCATTCTATGCATGAAGGTAAATAATCTTCTGTGTGCAGCAGCCCCCCAGCACCACTTATACTTACCCGAGTCCCATCTCGATCCAGCGATGTGCACGAGAGCCTTGGCTTTCCCAGGTCTCTGCCTCCTCATTGGCAGACAAAGCAGCGGGAGTGGACTGAAAGCTGTTTGCTGTGGGTGCACCTGGCAGGAGGGAGGGGCCAGGGGTCCCGGCACAGGACCCGAGAAGAGGACGATCGGGGCTGCTCTGTGCAAAACCATAGCACATAGGCAGTAACATGTTTATTATCAAGAAAAAATGCCTTTACAATCACTTTAAGGATCTCCCCTCCCGCCAGAACACACTGGTAGGACCGGGACTGCTAAATCGCTTAGATTCTACACTTGAGGCTTGCATAATTGCACTGAGGCCATGAATGGCTTCCTAATTTAATTTTAAGCTAAAGTAAATCTGTTATGAGAGAGCTATAATGACTGCAATTGCTGACCTCATTCTGAAATATGCACATCAGGAAAGTCAGAGAAAGCCTGTGAAAAAAAAAAAAGACAAAAGTGCAACATCACATCCTGACAACTAGTGTTTTCAGAATGAGATCTCAGGAATGGCACCCTCCACGTCCCCACCAGCACTATAATAACTTGATAAATGATGCCCCCTCCTCACTGCAAAGGTCTTTCCATAAGTCTGTTTGTGCCAGTTACAGTTTCTGTCAATAGCAATCAGATGCATTGCCAGTGATCAGTCATCCTATGTTCACTAATGTCCATGCCAACATCAGTCAGGATGGCAGTCAATACTAACCACAATGGTTGTCAAAGACAATCAGTCTGTTCATTTATTTTTGTTCATCTATTTGTTTGGGTCAATAGCAATAAATCTGTCTGCCAATGCCCATCAGTCTGGCTATGTCTGTCCATTATCTCCCTGCATCAATGGCAATCACAAAGAAAAAGGAAAGGGGAGGAGGAAAAAGAAGAAGACAGTATTGAGTATGAGGTATTGAGCCCTACAAGCTGTGCCTCTGTAGTGTTTATGACATCTTTTTTTAAACTGTTGCTTTATATCTTTTTTTTATTATATATGAAATCTTTGTTTTACAAAAAAAAAACAAAAACCAATGCATGGCTATGAATTGCCAAAGCACTATGAGATAGCTAAAGAGACAGCACATTAAAAAAGCCTGCTTTGAAGTTCAGTTTTGTCAGTTTCAAGGCTCCCTCTACTGAGCAGTTTGATAAAGAGATTGGTCAATGCTGTGAAGCTCACTAGAATTCTGTAAACAATGTACTTCTTTCAGCAAAGCTGAGTTGAAATAGGTGAATAGTGAAAAGTGGACTGAAGAGTGCCACCTGCTGGCTAGATATAAAATATGGATAATAAAATGCAAGATCCTATTTTTAACAGATTTTGTCCTGTCCATAATACTTAAAGAAAGTACATTCCGGTATGTACAAACCCACTATATTTAAATATTCTTTTTGAACAAATATGATGTAATTTGGTGAGGGAGTCCTACAAAATTATTGGTTTGAGACTGTTCCGCTCTGTAACTCCAAAGCTTAATAAAAAAGGTACATACCTGAGGAACCCATTTTGGAGATACGAAGCTTGTTGCTTCAATTGATTTCAACCCAGATTCGGATAGCATGTTAATAAGGTTGATTTTCACTTCTGTCGGTACATTTGTCTATAAGACATAGAGGAATTGCAGCTTAAACAAACTGAATGCTGGGCAATATTTCAGTTATAAGAACATTTAAAGCTGAACTGAAATTGTATTAGTTGCTTAAAAAGGCCTTAGACACCTTTAAATACTTTATTTTTGTAGTACACACAATCCTAGCAGTGAGAACACCTGTCTTTTCTGTTCTTGAAAAAGCCTTCTGCTCCCTTTTAAAGCCAAAGTTTAGAACTTAAAAATAAATAAATAAATAAATAATAAACACACATGATTTTGGATTTGGGAGTGAGGAGAGAAGTGCACAGTAACATGTTACACCCTAAATATGGGTGTAACATGTTACTAAAGGTGAAATTATCCTTTAAGACTGTTAGTTGCTATGCATGTAATCCCCCTGCCACCTGTCCTGTACATTCCCCATTGTTTTTTTTTATATAGCAAACTGTGACATACAGTGGATATAAAAAATCTACACACTCCTATTAAAATGTCAGGTTTCTGTGATGTAAAAAAAAATTAGACAAAGATAAATCATTTCAGAACTTTTTCCACCTTTGATGTGACCTATATACTGTACAACCCAATTGAAAAACAAACTGAAATATTTTAGGGGGGGAAGTAAACATAAAAAACTAAAATCACATGGTTGCATAAGTGTGCACACCCTCTTATAAATGGGGATGCAGCTGTGTTCAGAATTTAGCAATCACATTCAAAATCATGTTAAATAGGAGTCAGTGCACTGCAGTGTAGGTCTTTCCTGACATTTTTCTTAGTCACATCCTACAGCAAAAGCCATGGACCGCAAGGGCTTCCAAAGCATCAGATGGATCTCACTGTTAAAAGGTATCAGTAAGGAGAAGGGTACAAAAGAATTTCCAAGACAATAGATATACCATGGAACACAGTGAAGACAGTCATTATCAAGTGGAGAAAATATGGCGCAACAGTGACATTACCAAGAACTGGACGTCCCTCCAAAATTGATGAAAAGATGAGAAGAAAACTGGTCTGGGAGGCTGCCAAGAAGCCTACAGCAACATTAACGAAAGCTGCAGGCATATCTGGAAAGTACTGGCTGTGTGGTACATGTGACAACAATCTCCCGTATTCTTCATATGTCTGGGCTATGGGGTAGAGTGGCAAGACGGAATCCATTTCTTATGAAGAAAAACATCCAAGCCCGGCTACATTTTGTAAAAACACATCTGAAGTCTCCCAAAAGCATGTGGGAAATGTGTTCTGGTCTGATGAAACCAAGGGTGAACTTTTTGGCCATAATTCCAAAAGATATGTTTGTCGCAAAAACAACACTCCACATCACCAAAAGAACACCATACCAACAGTGAAGCATGGTGGTGGCAGCATCATGCTTTGGGACTGTTTTTCTTCAGCTGGAACTGGGGTATTAGTCAAAGTAGAGGGAAATATGAACATTTCCAAACACCAGTCAATATTGGTACAAAACCTTCAGGCTTCTGCTAGAAAGCTGAACATGAAGAGGAGCTTCATCTTTCAATGACAACAACCCAAAGCATACATCCAAATCAACAAAGAAATGGTTTCACAAGAAGATTAAAGTTTTGGAATGGCCCAGCCAGAGCCCAGACCTGAATCCGATTGAAAATCTGTGGGGTGATCTGAAGAGGGCAAACATTGCCAAGTCAAGATGTGCCATGCTGAAAGACTCCTACCCAAAAAGACTGAGTGCTGGAATCAAATCAAAAAGGTGCTTCAACAAAGTATTACTTATGCAACCATATTATTTTACTTTTTTATTTTTACTTCCCTCCACCTAAAATATTTCAGTTTGTTTTTCAACTGAGTTGTACAGTTTATAGGTCACATTAAAGGTGAAAAAGGTTCTGAAATTATTTTCCTTTGTCTCATTTTTTTACATCACAGAAACCTGACATTCTAACAGGGGTGTGTAGACTTTTTATATCCACTGTATTTATATCACTAATTGCTGTGGTGGGTGGACCCAGGTGTCTGCCACTCCCAGTCTGCTCCACACATTGTACTGCATAGTTTGACTGTTGGGCCTGGAGACTCCTGGATTCTCCCAATGCTCAGGGGATGGCATTTTTAGTCTCAGTGTGCAGAAATGGAACACTAACAGGAAGGGATGTCATCGCTCCTGAGATACCTTCATCCTTGCAGTGAAGATCTCTCTAAAAACCAGCTGTCTGAACCATGTGGGACATACCTTCACTGTAAGTGATGTGAATAAAGCTGAAGGAATTTTTATTAGCTAAACAAGTTTTGAACACGTGCATGCTGCTATATTGTGAACGCAGCCTCAGGCCCCATTCATACCTGAATGTCTGGCAGCTTGAAAACATTCAACATTGAAAATCCCATGGGTTTCAAAAGTGCCTGTTCACACCTGAGTGTAGTGTCACTTGAAGCTCAAAAAAGTACATGAGCATATTTTGAGATACAAGCGTCAAGCATTTTTGACCCCAATAGACTTCAACGGGGACACCTGAAAAGCACACACGGTACACGTGGACCTAGAAATGAGCTTTCCATTTGTTAAAAATAATAGCTCAAGCAAAACTGCCTGTAAAACAATTGAAGACACTCAGCTCAAGTGTGAATGCAGCTGAATGGTGCTTACCTTCTCGTTCTGTAATCCATCCCTAGGTCCAACCTCAACAACCTTCACTTCCGCAGGGAAGGAGTATACAGGGAACGAACTGATCTGTCAACACACATGGCTTATGATTAGTTATTACATCATCACAGATTTCATACTTTAGACATCTGATAGATCTTATCAGGGAACGTTGCTCTTTTTTATCAGCGGTACCAAATCACAATATACTTTTGTAAAAAAAGACAAAAAACACAGTTTTCTACCATGATGCTGCAATTGAGATAACAGAGTAATTTATTATTTATTTATTTCAGGTACTTATATAGCGCCGTCAATTTACGCAGCACTTTACATATATATTGTACATTCACATCAGTCCCTAACCCTCAAGGGGCGTACAATCTAAGGTCTCTAACTCACATTCATACATACACATACTAGGGCCAATTTAGACGGGAACCAATTAACCTACCAGCATGTCTTTGGAGTGTGGGAGGAAACCGGAGTACCCGGAGGAAACCGGAGTACCCGGAGGAAACCCACGCAGGCACAGGGAAAGCATGCAAACTACAGGCAGGTGGTGCTGTGGCTGGGATTTGAATCAACAACTCTAGTACTGCCAGGCGGAAGTACTAACCACTTAGCCACTGCGCTGTCCCATTAGAGACCTCATATGACCACAACTACAGCACCATATCTACATGTTTACAAGCTTGCTTACAATTTATGGCCCAATAAGCCGGCCATAGATGGATCGAATCTTGGCCGGTTCAGCAGGTCTGGCTGAGATTTGATTCATCTATGGGCAGGCTGGTTGTACTTAAGATGATCCATAGATTGACTTAGGTACTGTTGGCTTTTTTACAAGTGATTACTTCCGGCATCTACACCAGGTAGCAGTAATCATTGTGTTCTGCCAGCAGGGAAGGTCCCCATCAACACTGACTGTGCTGATGGAGGAATCAAGAAGTTTTCTTTCCTGCATCCTGTGGTGGATGAAGCAGTAAGGCCCTATGTACACCTGAAGAAAGCAGGAACCTGTGATCCCACTTGTGTTTTTCTTTTGCAATAACATGTGTTGCACCTAGGACAGCCCATTAACTTGAATGGATAACCCTATGAGTGACAAATGCCCCAAAGTAGCTTCAGAACCTTTTCTGTTGTGCAGCATTGTGCATTTTGTTGTGATTCTGCTGCCCGTGCTTGGGGTGCTATAACAATTAATAGCAGTCCATGCGTGACCCATGATTGCAGCACATTTTTGAAATGCATAGCAAAATGCACATTTCTGTGTGTTTTGTCACACATTAAGGAAATGCGCAGGTGTGAATGCAGCCTAGAAGTGGTTCACACTTTGGTGGTAAAAGCGGATGATTGAGCTGTAGTTTTACCACCCCAGCCATCCACTGAAACACAGAATTGCAAAATAAAACAGCATACTACAATCAGCATGCCGCTATGGAACTCCACCCAGTAAAGCAAATGGAGCCATGCTGCTGAAGCAAGCAGTTGTTGTGCGGTGGGTGGGCATTTTTGGGTTAAAACAGGCAGTGAGAATGCGGCATCTCCTAACCATCTGTTAAATCCCCTCTGAAAAGTGATCTATCCTGTCTTTCAGGGGGGCAGCAATAATAGTCACTTGTGGGAACAAGTCCAGAGTAAGGGAAGATCCAAAACTGTGAGTTGTCACAGCAACAGTAATCAAGGTGAAATCCTCCTAGGGGGACACTGGGTCTGATGGATCCCACTTTGGCGAAATCTAGGAAGTGGAGGTAAATCTCCTCAATGGGACACACAGAGCAAAAATAAAATCCTGTCAGCTATGTTTTCCTTCCTCTACCCACAGCTAGGAATGGCTTCTATATGTGAATGGATGTATGATGTGTGGGGTCACCTCTTAGGGTTGCCACCTCATCCCTTTAACACCGGACACATATGAATTACACAGATCCCGTGGCAGATTAAGGTGGTAATTAAACTCCCTGAGTGCCTTGTGTGTATTACATTAGCCTCGGAACCTGTGGAATTCATGTGTCCGGTGTTAAAGGAATGAGGTGACAACCCAATCACCTCTCCAACATCTGGAGGACAGACACATCTATGGAGAAGCAGTGCTGTAGATCTGACCTGGCGCAGCACAACCCTCGGAATCCAGACAGCCCCGGCCCCCCACGGAGCCCCTCTGCGGACACTCATCGCTAACATCATCCGTGACACCTATAAACAAAGTCACACTTCCGCTCAGCCTCCCTGCCACTCGCGGATTGGATACAAAGACGGGCTAATCCCGAAACACGCCATGGACACTCCCCCTACGCGCTAAGGTTGGCCGGGAAACCCGTATAAGGATATTCATTGGCAGAGTGCGACACCTATTGTCAGCCCTGCCTCATGACAGTCTGTTCTGGTGTGTATGGGAGAGGCGGCGGTGTGCAGTGGTGTCTGGGTATTGTAGTGTCTCAATGTTCCCACCCGCGGAGTATGGGGCCGCCGGAACTACAACTCCCAGAAACCCTCACGCTTCCATGAGCACCGGATATGGAAGGTGTGGCGCGCTGGGGTCAGGGGGTGGAGCGGTGAGTAGCGTGTGTGTATCTATGTATGTATGTTTGGGTTGCTACCTTATTCCTTTAAAAGAGACCATATATTAATTACACAGGTTCTGGGGCTGACTAAGGGGGTTATTAAACCCAGTGCCTTGTCTGCATGAAATGAGCCTCAGAACCTGTGTAATTATTATATGTTCGGCTTTAAAGGGATGAGGGGGCAACCCTAATGTATGTGTGTGGTGTGCTGGGGACCATGACACCTTCATGTCCATCACATCTCCATCACTGCACAGCTCTACAATGTGCTCATGGCTGCTAGAGCTTTATATTAGTCTGTCCTGTAGAATACCTTTGCCTGCTGCTCATTTCTGTGTCCCCATTGGGCAGATTTCCCTCCACTTCCTCTGTGGTCCCCAGGACATGATGGGCAGATCTCTATAATGATTTCATGGATTCTAGAGCTTTATATTACAGTCTGTCCTGTAGAATACCTCTGCTTGCTGTCCATTTCTGTGTCCCCGTTGGGCAGATTTCCCCCCACTCCCTCTGTGGTCCCCAGGACATGATGGGCAGATCTCTATAATGATTTAATTGCTGCTGTAGCTTTATATTACAGTTTGTTCTGTAGAATACCTACCTCTGCCTGCTGCTCATTTCTGTGTCCCCATTGGGCAGATTTTCCTTCACTTCCTCTGTGGTCCCCAGGACTTGATGGGTAGATCTTTATACTGATTTCATGGCTGTTTGAACTTTATATTACAGTCTGACTTGAAGGATGGAGAGAAACGTCACCGACACACCAAGGATCTCCATTCTGAGTCCAAAAAGGACACGTCACATGTCTGATGAAGGAGTCCTGCGAGACTCCACAACGTTGCCTTGCTGTAACTATGTAAACCTTCATTAAAGCCTTTTTGGACCCAGATTGGAGTTCCTTGGTGTGCCGGTGACATTTCTCTCCATTGACTTTGTGCTCAGTTCCAGCCGACAGTTGCTGCAGGACCCACCTATGCATACAGCCATCTTTAGCAGGAACGTGTGGGATTAAGCATCTTCATCTTTGACTTGAAGGATGGGCCCCTGATATATTTGTATTGTGGTGTCCCCATTGGGGAGATTTCACTTCCTGTGTAGTCACTAGCTCAGAAAAGAGCAGGCTCTCCAAATCAGAGCGCAGGACAGAATATTCTATCCGGAGCCGGCCACCTGAGGAATATGTAGTCGGCCATTGCTGATGTCTGCTTCTGAAAATGCAGATTGTCTGGCTGCAACGTTAATGCTCTGCCTTCAGAGTTTTAAAGTGTTAGGTCACCTTTTCAGAAAAAAATGAAAAGGTCAACTAACACAATATGCCTTCCGCCCCCCTACTCCCGGTCCCAGCTGTACTTACCTCTGGGGGTGCTGTTTGAGCTGTCAGTGCCCACTCAGCTGGTCCAGCAGTCGGGGTGATGAGAAATCCTGGCTCTTCTTTCTGCAGTGCTTCCGGGATGGATCATAGATGGCGCTGACCAATCAGAATCACTCTGGGCTGTACAGAGAGGAGCAGGGATTTCAAAGCCCATAACCGCTAGCTGTGTGTGGCACTGACAGCTCAGCATCCCCGGAGGTATGTAACCTTGGGGAGGGAAGAGGGTTAGTTCACCTTTTCATTTTTTTTTTTCTGTAAAGGTGAACTAACACTTTAAGGCCTCATGCACACTACAGCTCAACACACGTTTTACAAAAGCCGATCATTGTAAACACCCCTGTCAGTGGGAAATAGTGTGTCTCAACCCTCAAACTATTACTTTGTATAGACAGCTTGTTCTGTTAAAGTAGAATTAAAGTCTTGTTTTTACAAATGACTACCATAATCACATTGCTCACATTTCAAAAAATACATTCTACGTTATACCCAGCAATGGGCTTAAACGTTGCGTTAGGGTATCTGTCTGGTGACACCGTCTTTTATTAATCAGACATACATTGGGGGATATTTACTACATGGTGTAAAAACTGGTGCAGCTTTGCATAGAGACCCGTCAGATTCCAGGTTTTATTGTCAAAGCTTAATTTGACAAGCTGAAGGTAGAAGCTGATTGGCTACCATGCAGAGCTGCACCAGACTCTTGAGTGCTCCAGGTTTAGATCTCCCTCATTTGTGTCTTCTGATTTAGGTGAAATGGCACTGTACATTAAACCATTCGCTCCAGACCTTTTCCTAGAGTTCTATAAGTGCTCAGGTGTACACACACCATGATCATTAGCTGTACTAGGACAGGGTTCTCCAGCACCCAGGGCAAAGATGCAGCACTACGCCCTCCCCTGATGCTAATGTATGACATAGAATGGGTGTACTGCCCTGCTCCCATTCTCTGCCCCCTTGCTCCTGCTCCTCTTGGTTGGCATGGAGTGTGCACTGTACCTGCATAGCCAATCGTTTCCTTTTGCAGCTGCTTAAAGGTAGTTGCTTATGCGCTGTGTTTTTTGTGTCACCTGTGGGTGGATGACGTGGAGAGTGGGTATGTTGGAGCATAGCGTGACAGCAGTAGCTGTCAAAGCAAACATGAAGCAGTGGCCCACTGGTTCACAGCCACTGATCTTGACACATGTGCCCAGGGCTGTTGCCTCTCTTGCCCAGCCCTTGCCCTGGTCACTTGGATCAGAAGCTTATGTGTTTTTTCTGAGGAAGCTCTATTCTCTCTCATATATTATGTTGTGTATTGTGTTCTGCACCACCAATAATAATAATAGACTATTTTATTATACTTTTTCAGGTGAAGAAAATCCTCGGTATACATTTGGATATGATTACAATCTGCAAGAGCACAGCATGGTTAGAAGAACAGAAAGCGAAACATCCTCCAGTAATAGTGCACGCAGAACAGTGGTAGACAGGCAGAAATGAATGAAAAGCTGAAAAACGGTGATCATAAAATTGACCTGGAGAAAGAAAACCGCCATGGACAGAAGAGATATATCTGTACTCAGTGCGGGAAAAGCTTCACTCGGAAATCTTCCCTTATTGTACATCAGAGAGTCCACACAGGAGAGAAACTCTTCATGTGTACACAGTGTGGGAAGAGGTTCGGTCTCAAGTCTTCAATGGTCAGACACCTGAGAATCCACATTCCAAAGACTGGGAATATATGTCCAGATTGTGGCAAGTGCTTCCCTCGCTATTCCAGCCTTTTCCAGCACCAGAAAGTCCATAAAGGAGAAAGACATTATAAATGCCATAAGTGTGGGAAGGGTTTTGTTCACACATCAGAACTTGTGGTCCATCAGAGGATACATGAACGAAAGGGACATGGTGAAAAAAATTCTAATGTCGTGGAGCATGTCGCCCTCCTTCACAGAGCAGAGGAAGCTAATGTGTGCAAGAAAAGCTTTAAAAAGAGCAGATCTCTTATCAGCCACCAGGGGAGACACATTGGTGAGGAAAAGTATATTGGCTGGAAAGTCACTTTATACCAGAAAGGAACGGCAGCATTGCCAGGCGCAGTCCTAGCGCAAGACAAAGTAAAAAGCCCTGTTTCCTATAGTGTCAGTGGTGTGCGTTGAAAAATAACTTCATGCAGCTGGTTGTGATGAAAACTGCATCCCAACACCACTGTGTAAAAAAAACTTTATGAAATGTCATGCTGGCGTTTCAATAAAGTTTGCAAAAAAGAAAAATGATGCTGTGTGCCAGCATTGGCACTTTGGCACTGTTTATGGCAGCACACACTAGCAGCTGTGCAATGGGCATGACCATCTGGAGTCAAGGAGCCCTTAAAGGCTAACTTCATCTTTTGCAACATGTTGCACCCATATTAGTGTGTAACAAGG
Source organism: Staurois parvus (assembly GCF_062004578.1). Taxonomy (NCBI): domain Eukaryota; kingdom Metazoa; phylum Chordata; class Amphibia; order Anura; family Ranidae; genus Staurois; species Staurois parvus. The sequence goes on from NW_028318628.1 coordinate 2,865,097, forward strand.
TGCAAGTGGACCCACCCACAGCCCCTGCTGTCACTTTGAAAACTGGTGCAGATGTGCAGGGCACCACCTGCTGCTGTCACTTTGAAAACTGGTGCAGATGTGCAGGACACCACCTGCTGCTGTCACTTTGAAAAGTGGTGCAGATGTGCAGGGCACCACCTGCACAATTGTCTCATTTAGTCACAGATTTTTTTACACAGATACAACAGGCACATGTATAACAGGTGTTGTAACAGGTACGGACACACCATCCTCAGTGCAAGTGAGCTTCTTCCTGCCACTGCAGCTGTCACATAGAAAGTGCAGTGGCAGAGAGTTTTAAAGCTGGGTAGGCAGACCCTAATGGAAATTCACAGACACTAGTTCCCTTTTAGGTCTTCATCCCTTGTGATTGTGAACAGGTAGTGAGTGAACCCTTAGCCAATATATAGCCTGCTATTGAGTATAGAATCCGCCCCCTGCCTGTTGTCAATCACAATGAGAGAGCAGACCTAATGAGGAGCTAGCCAATCACATCCTTAACAACCAAGGGTAGGGGGTAGTGGCAGCAAATCCTGTATGCCACCTTCTACATGGTGTACAGAGACAGCACTCTGCCTGTTTCTGTACACCAGCTCATAATTGGCCTCGGTTACCTACCATTTTGTTATCTATTAACTGGAGGTAATTCTGTTTGAATTTGGTACATTAATAGCTTCACTTTGTAAAAGTGGTACTATTAGGAACTACCTGAATCCGCCACATGTGTTGGTAAAGCTACTGACAGGAGGCAGGGATTTTTGAATATAGCACAGGCCATTTTAAAGGGCCATAGCACCAGAAAATTGCTGATTCTTGAATTCCCCCTGATAAGAATTTTGGGAACTGTTTTTTGCTAAATAAGTAATTAGGCTGGATGCATGCATCATTTTTACAAGGGTAATTGTGGCGGTATACAAAACAGGTTTGCTTTAAAATGCAGAATTATTCATTACAAAGATATTAATCCTGGTTTCTAATAGTATATTTGAATTTTATTTTTCAGCCAAGCCTTTGTTGCCTGCTGTCAGCATTTGTGGACTTACACATGGCAGATCTGTTGGCCATAAGTCAGATTCAGGTCTGTCCCCTCAGCTGGTTAGAATTAATGGTTCTGGTAAGTTAGAAGATGAATATAATCACTCAGAGAGGAACGAGAACAGTGTAGAGAGACGCGTTGTGTGTGCTGAGTGTGGGAAGAGCTTCACCCGGAAGTCTTCCCTTATTGTACATCAGAGAGTCCACACCGGGGAGAAACGCTTCATGTGTGCGCAGTGTGGGAAGAGGTTCGGCCTCAAGTCTTCAATGGTCCGACACCTGAGAACTCATTCTCCAAAAATCCTCATCATTTGTCCTGACTGTGGCAAGTGCTTTAGCCGCTACTCAAGCTTATTTCAGCACCAGAAAATTCACAGGAAGCAAAAATCCTTTCAGTGTCCTCAGTGCAAGAAGAGTTTTCCTGGAGCATCACAGCTGGTTGCACATCAGAGAAAACACACAACCCTAAGGACATTCCTGGAGAAGGACTCTGATGATCGAGATAAACTGACCAACAATGCAGGCACTGAAGAAGAGCCCTACATGGGCTCATTAGGTGGTGAGAGTTTTCAGGAGCAAAATAAGCTCCAAAAACACCAGGGCATACACCAAGGTAAGCAAAAGGGGCCTCAGATCATAATGCTGAATACTATGTTATTGAGCACACGTCTGATTTTATCTTGTTTCAGAATGAATATGTGCAGACCTGACGAATAGGTCAAGAGAAACATATAGCAGCCCTTTCACTTGCTCAGCGTGGAATCTGTCTGCATAAGCGGAGAGGACAAGAACACAGCCCCTCTATGGGCAGTTGGATGCAAATGAACCGACTGTCCGTTTACACCCACTCTCCCTCTGAACTGATCTGGCCAGAGAAAGGGGAATGAATCCACCTTCCATTTGTTTTTGCCGGAACTGATTGGAGGTAGCTGGGTGTAAATTGATAAAAGTCAGTTTATATCTGACTGCCCATAGAGGAGAATGGAGGGTCCGCCTGAAAAATAGACAGGTGAACCTGACTAGACTGCCGTGTCAAAGGGGCCTTAGGCTAATGTCAGATGGGTGACTCTGCCACTAGTGATTCTGATGCAGGCAATTTGTCTAAATCTCCAGCAGTCAGAATGCTAAGAGGCTGTAGAATTGCTCCCTTTCTCACTAGGGCAAGATAACGCACTCATCACTAGCGATCGTCATTTAGAAGAGTTCTAGCCACTGTCGGAGCAACCTTTTGCTGCATCTGGCTACAGAGGGATCCATGGGGACAGACAAGCAGCCTCTTTAATGACCTTGCCCGAACATTCGTATGAAACTTTTTGTTTCATGTGCATTTAACATTCAATTTTGGAATAAATGGGCTTTTCTGAACTAAAACCACATTCAGTGTTGGAAATTTGTTGTTTGAGAAATATGTTCCACATTGCTTCTTAAAATTTTATCATCACTGCAGCTGAAAACGAATGCCAATCTGACCTCATTAACAATCAGAAAATCGAACTAACATTCTAAAATAGAACTTGTGAACTGAATTCCACTAGTGTATGACCAACTTTATTCAGAAGTTTGCTACTGTTCGCTAAGACTGGCCATACACTGATAGTTGTGTGGTTTTTTTTTTTTACAGCCTGCAAATTCTTCCATCTACGTTATACAACACAGATGGACAAATCTCTCTGCTGGAATTGGATGCAGTTGCTGTTGGTCCGACAATTTTCCTGGCTCCTTTTGATTTTTCAAACAAAGGACTTTGAGCTGGAGGGGGCCAGCAACAGATGGAATTTTGTCTGGACCATCAGGAACTAAACAGAATTCGAACAGTGTATGGCCAGCTTAATCTTCTAAAATGTAATAGAATCTGATACATTGCTTTGTTTTACTACTCAGTACTTTTTGCAGTCCCTTTATGAATATGGTAGTAGTTGTATACATCAAAAGAAAATTTGTGGAAAAAGATAATTCTGCATCCGTTTATGTTACTAGGGCTTGAAATAGTGCAGCCTCTCTCAAACTTTTATCCGAAAGAAAGCCATGGAATAATTTTCAGGCCCCAGGGGACCACTTCTAAGATTAGTCTATAGGTTTTAATTTGGAAAATGCCCCTTATATTGGTTGTCGGTGAGTGTAATGTTCTTACATTAAATCCAGCCCATACAGTCATTGCCCTGGCTCTGCCAAGTGGTGTTGGACCTGAAACTATGCAGGCACTATCATATGGGAGGCCACTTAGCCACAGCTAAAGGAACCCTTTGCCATCTCTGGAAGAACCCTGGTCGAGAATGCCTGAACTAGTGAAATAACTAACCAACTCCTGTTTGGCTGTAGTAACAGGAGACTCTGCCCAAATGTCTGGAAATAGTCGCTTTTATTTAGTCTTCTTTCTTGTGCACCAATAGATGAGGGCAAGGGTTATTTTTACAATATGGGCCATTGCAGTATCTTCCAATGTAACCACCATATTTTCGTGAATTATGTTCTTGTCGGTTGATTAACTTCACCAGGCCATGCTACTGTTCAAGGGTATCTCTGGTGCTCCTCCATAAATAGAGGAGCAACCCTAAGATATGTGTTACTGGCCAGATCACCAGGTGAAAGAAAATTAAAAAAAAAATCCTTAAAATAGAGAAACTAATGCAGCCACCACATCTAAGCACTGGTAAGCTGCAAAATAGGTTGAAGTTAAATATGCTTTAAGAGCTATGGCTGCATTGTTATCAAGAGTTCAAAATTAGAGTATTAAAGTAATACAAATGCCCATTTTCTGACTGGTTCTCTTTATGTATTTTATCACTCCTCATAAATACTGAAGATTGACTAATGTAATGAAAGTGAGGTTCATTTTATTTCTCTTTTTATTCTTCAGGTAAATACTTTATTGGCACAAAAACATGCTCCAGTGTGTGTGAAACTGGTCAGAAAGGTGAAGAAAGTAGGAAAGCTGAGCGTAAAGACACATGCAGTAACTCCCAGCTAAATTTGGTAGAAAACCATTCTATGTACATTTGCAATAAAGCAGACAAGAAGGTCAGGAGGGCTAAGGAACACTTTCTGTGTGCCGAGTGTGGGAAAAGCTTCACCCGGAAGTCCTCTCTTATTGTACATCAGAGAGTCCACACAGGAGAGAAACGCTTCATGTGTACACAGTGTGGGAAGAGGTTTGGTCTTAAATCTTCCTTGGTCAGACATCTGAGGATCCACATCACCAAGACAGGGAATATATGTCCAGATTGTGGCAAATGCTTCTCTCGCTATTCCAGCCTTTTCCGGCACCAGAAGGTTCACAGAAAAGTGAAACCCTATAAGTGTTCTCAATGTGAAAGGAGCTTCCGTCACACATCACAGCTTATGGTACACCTGAAAACACACAAGACTGGGGCATTGAATCTGAAAGCAGAAGACAAAAGAAACAACAATGTAATTAAGAGTGGTGCAGTGGGCTCCCATGCATGCTTGCAGTGTGGTCAACAGTTCTGGCAGCAGGATCTATTAATGAGGCACCAGATAGTACATACAGGTATGTCTTCATGCTCCCTGGATGTCTCGTGTACACAGTGTAACTAATACTGGACATTTAGAGTTGGGTTTCCTTTCAGATATGATCCATGAGATCAACACACAGCTAGTGTGGGGGTCTGCTTGATATATCTTAAGTGGATTGCTTAACTGTAAGAAGGTTTGGACACATTTTTGTTGATCTGATGGATCAAATCTTATTGTGTATCCAGCTTAAAATGAATATGTGGCCAAGCTATGTGCATATTTTCAACAAGCCCCCACTGCCCTAATTGTTGCAAGCATCGTGGAGCAATTTATTCTCCACATCACCGGCTTGCTAGCACACCATTTGCTCAGCATTGTTGCCGCCTTTTATTTCTAATTTAAACACAAAGCAGATTCTCTGGGAGAGGGTGAGCTGAGCTGCTGAGAAAATTACTGAATGTCAGTGAGGGCTTGTCCATTTACCTGTTAAGCATATATAAATATTTCAGTGTCTATAGCCTGACCATTTGTTCATTTTTAAGGTCCTTGCACAAAAAAGTGGCGTTTTCTTAAATGGATCTAAGTGCAGTGTATTGTTTCTATGAATAAATTCACAAAAAAGCATAAAAATTAGTAAAATTGCGCTGCCTTCAGATTCCTAAACCAAAATTTGAACATTTTGCATCCATGGTCAGTAATATTGACGCAAGCACATATCTATACATGAATAAATATGGTGAAATTAAAATTAACTCAAAGAATTCGTTATTGTGCCCCAAAATGTATAGTCCATTATGTGCAACAAATATAAAGTGCTAATGTAATCCAGTGCAAAGTTACATAGTTAGTCTAGCTAAAAAAAGACAGAAGTCCATCCAGTTCATTTAAAAAAAAAAAAAAAGTTATAATCCTATACCCACAGTTGATCCAGAGGAAGACAAAAAAAAAAAAACCAGCAAAGCATGATTCAATTTGATCCTACAGGGAAAAAATTCCTTCCTGATCCCCCGAGAGGCAATCACTCACAATTGAAAAAGTGTCTTCAAAGTGCAAAAATGACCGTTTTTTTTAAAACCCTCATAAAAACTGTAAACAAATCACACTCACGATAAACGGTCCCCAACTGCATCCCAGAATCATCTGCAAAAAGCTCTATGGAAGAAAGAGCTGCCGCTCCAACCAGCATGGGAGCCAGCGTGTATTCTACCAGGTGGAAGTGGTGTGTAAGTCTAAAGGGGCAGGACCTATACGCTATGAGGAATGTTTCTCCTTGATTTCCTCTCCTCTATGGGATGAATGCATGAACACCAGTCCCTGGGATATTGCCACACACAGCAAGGCTGTGACACAGTACTCATTGACCTACCTTAGTGTATGCTTAGGGGTCAACATCCTTTGGTGAGTTTGGTCCTAGGAGTGCACACAGATTGGAATGTTTTGGGTGGAGTTGCATGGAGCACAGCACTTTAAGAAGATTTATGGAATATGATTATGATACTTTACATTGGATTGCATTAGCACTTTATATTGGTTGCACATAACGGACTAGCATATTTTGGTTCACAATAACAAATTGTGAGTTAATTTTGATTTCACCATATTTATATATTTATATGAAAGGCTGGTGTCACAAATTATATGAAGTTAAGGGTTGTGTGAGTGCAGCTCTTATTTAAAGCTTCCACTCACGCTGTCAAAAAATAAAAGTCAACTGTAGCTGCTGACTTTTAAAAAAACACACACTCACCTGTCCCTCGGTCCCGCGGTGTGTCCCCTGCAGCCTGTTTTATTCAGCCGTCTTCTTTCCCTGGACGCCGGCATCTTCAGTGTGGGCACCTGACTGTGACAGCTTGCGGCTTCACAGCAGTGTGCCCACTGCGCATGTGCGAGTAACACTGCACTTCCTGAATGGTCCTGTAGTCTTCTGGGACTTGTCACGTGTCCCAAAAGACTACGGGGGGGGGGGGGGGGAGGAAGGGAGGACACCTTCCACTTCTGATCACCTAGGCAATCGGAGCGGAAATGAGAGCTGGTACCTGTCAAATTCGGGTACCTGCTCCCCCCCACCCCCCTAAACGTGCCAGTCCTTAATGGGGAGCGGGGGACCAGTCTTTAAAGCGGAACTTCCCCTTTTGGGTGGAGCTCCGCTTTAACAAAGTATGTGGTTTTACACATTATTTGAGTAGCAGCTACCCTGATAATCAGTCTACATGTGTAAAAGCAAATATGCATTCATGTGTATGTAATCCTTGCCTGAAATAAATGAATGGAAGAAGAATTTTACGGATGCTTACACAATCGGAGGTTTGCTCATCTATGCATGTAAATGCAAGGACTTTACGGACCTTACTTGTGTTTTTAAGTAGGATCTTTCTTCCAGACTCTATCAGCAAGTTCCTGTGTAAATACATCACTAATTAATTATGCCTATGTGTAAGGGCCCTTAAAGAGAAGCCCCTCTCAAAAAAATTAAAATTCAGCACCTACAAATACGGTAGCTGCTGACTTTTAATAGAAGGACACCCACCTGTCCAGGGATCCAGTTCTGTCCTTGCCCGAGCCGATTCTTCACTGGTCTTCAGGTGCAGGCACTGGCATCTTAACTAACGGCTGTGAAGCTGCAAGGCTTCCCGCTAACCGCGCTGCGCTTTGTAAATGGTCCTGCTGTCTTCTGGGACCTGTGACGTGTCCCAAAAGGCTGTGGGCGAAGGGGGTGAAGTTCACTGTCAAAACCAAGTACCTGATTCCCCCCCCCCTCCCCCCCCAAAAAAAGTTCCAATTGCTAAGGAGGAAGAGGGAGGAGCAAACAAGTGGAACTTCCCCTTTTGGGTGTAGTTCTGCTTTAAGATCATTTTAGTAAACTCACATACACAGCTCTTTCTGGTTTTTACTGCTATGAGGAGCTCCATTAGAGATATTTTCCCTCCTTTCTTGTCCTGTGACAACAGATTTACTAGGCAATAAGTGGGGAAATCTGCAACAGGATCACAGAAATAAAAATCTCACAGGGGTTCCCCTACTCAACCAAAGAAAGTTCTTTTATTGCTACCTGTCTTGCTGTTGGAGAGTCCCTCAATTCCTGTCTGTAAAATATTGTCACCAGGAAAAGAGGTAAGGGGAAAATCAATCTAACAGAACCCCGGATAGCAGTAAAAGTGTACAGGACTTGTAATTATTCCTTCCCTGTCCAAAACTAAAAAACAGTTTTTGCTTGACATACACTTTAACTGCAGAGTTCAATCATCCACTAAAATGTTCACAATGGAAAATAAGGGCATTTTTTTATTTTGTGACTTATCCCTTATCCCCACATGCACAATCTGACACTTTCCACAGCATCTTACTTTGCAGAACTGTCACTCCTTCAAAGTGAAATGTTCTTATACCATGCTTGTGACTGTTGTGTATTGTATGTGTCTGTGCTAATAGGGTAGCAGTTTTGTGTATTTTATCTATGGACTGAGAACTGCATTGTATTTTTCAGCTAGTGGCACCTCTCCCAGCAGTTTGGCACATGCAGAGAATCGGGAAAATATTGACTTTCAAGGTTGTGACACCAAAGATGACTTGAAAATTTTTTCAGAAGAAAGAAACTGGACACGTCTTAACAGTTGTGTGGCAAGGGATAATACCTTTAGAAAGGTATTGCAGGGTCTTGTTTCCAGTGGAGTGGAGAGAGCTGAATGTACAAAAGGCACAAAATCACATCCTAATGGAAGATCTAATAGTAAGGAAAAGCCTTATCACTGTATTGAATGTGGGAAATACTTCACACGGAAATCATCCCTTATTGTACATCAGAGAGTTCACACAGGAGAGAAACTCTACATGTGTACAGAGTGTGGAAGAAGGTTTTCATTTAAGTCGTCTCTGGTCAGACACATGAGGACCCACACCAGGCAGCCCCTTAATATTTGTTCTCATTGTGGTATTTATTTCAGTCGCTATCAAGATCTGTCAGTGCATATGGAAATCCATAATAGTGAGTAGATTTCTTTTATTTCTTTCGGTTTTCTTTTATAGCATAATGTTTTTTTTTCAAATTGTTGAAGCATACCATACAAATACTCTCAATCCACTAAACTGTCTGACTTTACTGTGTGCAGTGATATACCTACACCCATTTAATTTAATGAGATTAAAGGATAAGTTCACCTTTTGGACAAAAATAATAAATGCACATTTTTTTGGAGGTAAAAAAATGTGCATTTATTATTTTTGTCCAAAGGAGCCTGTAAAGCATTGCACCAGCGATTAGTAGATGGCTGATGCCATGCAGGTCTCCTGCAGACCTGTCAGAATATCTGCTAGCCGTACGGGATGTACAGCCAAGCAGATATTCTGACAGGAAGCTTGAATCAACTACCACGGTGCTCCACAGTGCCATGGTAGCTCATTGAAAACTCCAAGCAATCAGCCGCTAAGGCTGCCGGGACTTGTAGGCACTCATCCACAGAACTCTGTGAATGAGTGATGCGGCTGTGTGGGCGGAGCCCCGCACAGCCATGCTGTCTTCAAATTTGACAGATAGTACTGGTAGATTCAGGCCACATTTGGAAATCCTTAAAACAAGCTCCCCAAGTAGCCAAGCAGCACAGGTTTCCAGTTCATTATCTATACTGCTATTCGTCCTGCATCAGTCCTGCAGTTGGCAGTGACCACCTGCCTGTTGTAGTTTATACTGTTCTACACTTTTCAGGTCAGGCCAGTACATCTTGGGACTCTTATGGATTTTTCGGTCCAGAGTTGAGGAAGTTTTCCTGTCCCCATCTTTGCAACTCACTGTTGTGTGTACCTGGCAGGCTTATGTTGGTTCAGTTTTCTTAATTTTTTTTTTGGCTTTTCATTTCAACTGTGCTGGTTTGTTAAAAGCTCAATTGTTTTCTTTTCACATAGATCTCCATACACATGCATGGGCATCTTAGTTAAGTTGCTGGGCTGCTGTAGTTTTGTATAAAAAGCGTTTATTGTCTTAGGAGGACAATGTCTCTTCAGATCAATTCTGAATACTATCTGTAATTCCATTATTTGTACAACTAACCTGCACAAAGAAGGCAAACCGAATACCATCTTAAGAAGTGCACTGAATAACCTTGTAAGAAAGTGCCATATCATACAAAAAGTGAATACAGATTGTCATAGCCAGTAAGAAAAGGCATATAGGACATAAACAAAGTGTTGTCAAAATCAATGGTGCATATAGAGCATCTCCTAGATTGTAAGCTGCAAGAAGCAGGGCTCTCCTAACCCTCTTGTATTGAACTGTATTGTTGCTGTATTTTCTCCTGTTATCTTGTAAAGCGCTGAGCAAACTGTTGGCGCTATATAAATCCTATATAATAATCATAGACCAGGTCATATGGAGGTAGTAATTAGAGATGAGCGAATCGAACCAGGCGAACCGGAATTCGAGTCGAATTTCAGGAAATATTCGATTCGCGTCGAATCCGAAATTTTGCCTACTTCGGGTGCGCGAATCGAACATTTCCCGATCAGCCGGTAAAAGTGTCCCTGCAGTGAGCTCCGCTATTTCTGACAGTTCTCTGACAGAAGGAACACATGTTTAGCGGTTGAAACATTGTATCTATTAGTTTACATTTAGGATACAGATGTTTCAACCGCTGTACATGTGAAGAAGCTGTCAGAGAACTGTCAGAAATAGAGGAACTCTGCACATACACTTTTTGCCGGCTTGGAATTATTCTTCTTTTCATCCTACTTCTTCTTCTTCATCCTCATCCTCATCCTCTTCTTCTGAGGATGAGGATGAAGAAGAAGAAGAAGAAGAAGTAGGATGAAAAGAAGAATAATTCCAAGCCGGCAAAAAGTGTATGTGCAGAGTTCCTCTATTCTGCAGATACACTTAGAGGAGCTCTGCAGATACACTTAGAGGAGCTCTGCACATACACTTTTTGCCTGTTTGGAATTAATCTTATTTTCATCCTACTTCTTCTTCTTCTTCTTCATCCTCATCCTCATCCTCAGAAGAAGAAGAAGAGGATGAAGAAGAAGTAGGATGAAAATAAGAATAATTGCAAGCCGGCAAAAAGTGTATGTGCAGAGTTCCTCTATTCTGCAGATACACTTAGAGGAGCTCTGCAGATACACTTAGAGGAGCTCTGCACATACACTTTTTGCTGGCTTGGAATTAATCTTATTTTCATCCTACTTCTTCTTCTTCATCCTCATCCTCAGAAGAAGAAGAAGAGGATGAGGATGAAGAAGAAGAAGTAGGATGAAAATAAGAATAATTCCAAGCCGGCAAAAAGTGTATGTGCAGAGTTCCTCTATTCTGCAGATACACTTAGAGGAGCTCTGCAGATACACTTAGAGGAGCTCTGCACATACACTTTTTGCCGGCTTGGAATTAATCTTATTTTCATCCTACTTCTTCTTCTTCTTCTTCATCCTCATCCTCAGAAGAAGAAGAAGAGGATGAAGAAGAAGAAGAAGAAGAAGTAGGATGAAAATAAGAATAATTCCAAGCCGGCAAAAAGTGTATGTGCAGAGCTCCTCTAAGTGTATCTGCAGAGCTCCTCTAAATGTATCTGCAGAATAGAGGAACTCTGCACATACACTTTTTGCCGGAAACCGCTGTATGGAGGGAATGTCCCAGAACTGTCAGAAATAGACTATTTCTGACAGTTCTGGGACATTCACTCCATACAGCAGTTTCAACCGCTGTATGGAGGGAATGTCATAGAACTGTCAGAAATATACTATTAATGACAGTTCTGGGACTGTCCTTCCATACAGCGGTTGAAACATTGTATCTATTTTTTTCCATAAATGACATTCTGCAAATACACTTAGAGGAGCGCTGCAGATACACTTTTTGCCGGCTTGGAATTATTCTTATTTTCATCCTACTTCTTCTTTTTCTTCTTATGAGGATGAAGAAGAAGAAGTAGGATGAAAATAAGATTAATTCCAAGCCGGCAAAAAGTGTATCTGCAGCGCTCCTCTAAGTGTATTTGCAGAATGTCATTTATGGAAAAAAATAGATACAATGTTTCAACCGCTGTATGGAGTGAATGTCCCAGAACTGTCATAAATAGTCTATTTCTGACAGTTCTGGGACATTCACTCCATACAGCTGTTTCAACCGCTGTATGGAGGGAATGTCATAGAACTGTCAGAAATAGACTATTAATGACAGTTCTGGGACTGTCCTTCCATACAGCGGTTGAAACATTGTATCTATTTGTTTCCATAAATGGATCCATTTATGGAAACAAATAGATACAATGTTTCAACCGCTGTATGGAAGGACAGTCCCAGAACTGTCATTAATAGTCTATTTCTGACAGTTCTATGACATTCCCTCCATACAGCGGTTGAAACAGCTGTATGGAGTGAATGTCCCAGAACTGTCAGAAATAGACTATTTATGACAGTTCTGGGACATTCACTCCATACAGCGGTTGAAACATTGTATCTATTTTTTTCCATAAATGACATTCTGCAGATACACTTAGAGGAGCGCTGCAGATACACTTTTTGCCGGCTTGGAATTATTCTTATTTTCATCCTACTTCTTCTTTTTCTTCTTATGAGGATGAGGATGAAGAAGAAGAAGTAGGATGAAAATAAGATTAATTCCAAGCCGGCAAAAAGTGTATCTGCAGCGCTCCTCTAAGTGTATTTGCAGAATGTCATTTATGGAAAAAAATAGATACAATGTTTCAACCGCTGTATGGAGTGTATGTCCCAGAACTGTCATAAATAGTCTATTTCTGACAGTTCTATGACATTCCCTCCATACAGCGGTTGAAACCGCTGTATGGAGTGAATGTCCCAGAACTGTCAGAAATAGACAGAAACTGTCACAGAACTGTCCTTCTTCTCATCCTTCTCCTTCTTCTCATCCTTCTTCTCATCCTTCTTCTCATCCTTCTTCTCATACTTCTCCTTCTTCTCATACTTCTCCTTCTTCTCATCCTTCTCCTTCTTCTCATCCTTCTCCTTCTTCTCATCCTTCTTCTCATCCTTCTCCTTCTTCTCATCCTTCTCCTTCTCCTTCTTCTCATCCTTCTCCTTCTCCTTCTTCTCATCCTTCTCCTTCTCCATCTTCTCATCCTTCTCCTTTTCCTTCTTCTCATCCTTCTCCTTCTGCTTCTCCTTCTCCTTCTCCTTCTTCTCATCCTTCTCCTTCTTCTCATCCTTCTCCTTCTTCTCATCCTTCTCCTTCTTCTCATCCTTCTCCTTCTTCTCATCCTTCTCCTTCTTCTCATCCTTCTCCTTCTTCTCATCCTTCTCCTTCTCCTCATCCTTCTCCTTCTCCTTCTTCTCATCCTTCTCCTTCTCCTTCTTCTCATCCTTCTCCTTCTTCTTCTCATCCTTCTCCTTCTCCATCTTCTCATCCTTCTCCTTCTCCTTCTTCTCATCCTTCTCCTTCTCCTTCTTCTCATCCTTCTCCTTCTCCATCTTCTCATCCTTCTCCTTCTCCTTCTTCTCATCCTTCTCCTTCTCCTTCTTCTCATCCTTCTCCTTCTTCTCATCCTTCTCCTTCTTCTCATCCTTCTCCTTCTTCTCATCCTTCTCCTTCTCCTTCTTCTCATCCTTCTCCTTCTCCTTCTTCTCATCCTTCTCCTTCTCCTTCTTCTCATCCTTCTCCTTCTTCTCATCCTTCTCCTTCTTCTCATCCTTCTCCTTCTTCTCATCCTTCTCCTTCTTCTCATCCTTCTCCTTCTTCTCATCCTTCTCCTTCTTCTCATCCTTCTCCTTCTTCTCATCCTTCTCCTTCTTCTCATCCTTCTCCTTCTTCTCATCCTTCTCCTTCTCCTTCTTCTCATCCTTCTCCTTCTCCTTCTTCTCATCCTTCTCCTTCTCCTTCTTCTCATCCTTCTCCTTCTCCTTCTTCTCATCCTTCTCCTTCTTCTCATCCTTCTCCTTCTCCTTCTCCTTCCTCATCTCCAAGGGCATTTAAATTAAAGGTACAGTGTTCTGCACTAATTTAAAGGCTCTCTGAAGCCTAGAAACCCTTTTTATAAGTCATCTTCGTAGCGAAGAAATTCGCATCGAATCGAATTTCACACTGTATGGAGTGAATGTCCATTTATTCATGGATCCATTTATGGAAACAAATAGATACAATGTTTCAACCGCTGTATGGAAGGACAGTCCCAGAACTGTCATTAATAGTCTATTTCTGACAGTTCTATGACATTCCCTCCATACAGCGGTTGAAACAGCTGTATGGAGTGAATGTCCCAGAACTGTCATAAATAGTCTATTTCTGACAGTTCTGGGACATTCACTCCATACAGCGGTTGAAACATTGTATCTATTTTTTTCCATAAATGACATTCTGCAGATACACTTAGAGGAGCGCTGCAGATACACTTTTTGCCGGCTTGGAATTATTCTTATTTTCATCCTACTTCTTCTTTTTCTTCTTATGAGGATGAGGATGAAGAAGAAGAAGTAGGATGAAAATAAGATTAATTCCAAGCCGGCAAAAAGTGTATCTGCAGCGCTCCTCTAAGTGTATTTGCAGAATGTCATTTATGGAAAAAAATAGATACAATGTTTCAACCGCTGTATGGAAGGACAGTCCCAGAACTGTCATAAATAGTCTATTTTTGACAGTTCTGGGACATTCACTCCATACAGCTGTTTCAACCGCTGTATGGAGGGAATGTCATAGAACTGTCAGAAATAGACTATTAATGACAGTTCTGGGACTGTCCTTCCATACAGCGGTTGAAACATTGTATCTATTTGTTTCCATAAATGGATCCATTTATGGAAACAAATAGATACAATGTTTCAACCGCTGTATGGAAGGAATGTCCCAGAACTGTCATAAATAGTCTATTTCTGACAGTTCTATGACATTCCCTCCATACAGCGGTTAAAACCGCTGTATGGAGTGAATGTCCCAGAACTGTCAGAAATAGACAGAAACTGTCACAGAACTGTCCTTCTTCTCATCCTTCTCCTTCTTCTCATCCTTCTTCTCATCCTTCTTCTCATCCTTCTTCTCATCCTTCTTCTCATCCTTCTTCTCATACTTCTCCTTCTTCTCATCCTTCTCCTTCTTCTCATCCTTCTCCTTCTCCTTCTTCTCATCCTTCTCCTTCTTCTCATCCTTCTTCTCATCCTTCTCCTTCTTCTCATCCTTCTCCTTCTCCTTCTTCTCATCCTTCTCCTTCTCCTTCTTCTCATCCTTCTCCTTCTCCATCTTCTCATCCTTCTCCTTTTCCTTCTTCTCATCCTTCTCCTTCTGCTTCTCCTTCTCCTTCTTCTCATCCTTCTCCTTCTTCTCATCCTTCTCCTTCTTCTCATCCTTCTCCTTCTCCTTCTTCTCATCCTTCTCCTTCTTCTCATCCTTCTCCTTCTTCTCATCCTTCTCCTTCTCCTTCTTCTCATCCTTCTCCTTCTTCTCATCCTTCTCCTTCTCCTCATCCTTCTCCTTCTCCTTCTTCTCATCCTTCTCCTTCTTCTCATCCTTCTCCTTCTTCTCATCCTTCTCCTTCTTCTTCTCATCCTTCTCCTTCTCCATCTTCTCATCCTTCTCCTCATCCTTCTCCTTCTCCTTCTTCTCATCCTTCTCCTTCTCCATCTTCTCATCCTTCTCCTTCTTCTCATCCTTCTCCTTCTTCTCATCCTTCTCCTTCTTCTCATCCTTCTCCTTCTCCTTCTTCTCATCCTTCTCCTTCTCCTTCTTCTCATCCTTCTCCTTCTTCTCATCCTTCTCCTTCTTCTCATCCTTCTCCTTCTTCTCATCCTTCTCCTTCTTCTCATCCTTCTCCTTCTCCTTCTTCTCATCCTTCTCCTTCTCCTTCTTCTCATCCTTCTCCTTCTCCTTCTTCTCATCCTTCTCCTTCTTCTCATCCTTCTCCTTCTTCTCATCCTTCTCCTTCTCCTTCTTCTCATCCTTCTTCTCATCCTTCTCCTTCTCCTT
Organism: Staurois parvus; assembly: GCF_062004578.1. NCBI lineage: Eukaryota > Metazoa > Chordata > Amphibia > Anura > Ranidae > Staurois > Staurois parvus. The sequence goes on from NW_028318628.1 coordinate 2,880,536, forward strand.
CTTCTCATCCTTCTCCTTCTCCTTCTTCTCATCCTTCTCCTTCTCCTTCTTCTCATCCTTCTCCTTCTCCTTCTCCTTCCTCATCTCCAAGGGCATTTAAATTAAAGGTACAGTGTTCTGCACTAATTTAAAGGCTCTCTGAAGCCTAGAAACCCTTTTTATAAGTCATCTTCGTAGCGAAGAAATTCGCATCGAATCGAATTTCACACTGGAATTCGCCGAATCAGCCGAATCGAATTTTTGAGAAATTCGCTCATCTCTAGTAGTAATAGAAATGACCTTGAGGTATAAAAGGTTAGGGCAATCACTAAGGTAGGTTGAAGCTTACCAATTCGCAGTGGGCTATAAAATGGCAAGGGGAATGTTGCCGACCCTTTATACAGGAGCAGGCTGGTGTTGAGGGAATGGACTGAGCACAGAGCCTGCATTCTACATACTATCTATTATAGTCTGTGTCAGTGCACACTTTAGTAGATCCCATTCAGCCCTCTCTGTTCTTCTTTACCTAGGTGTTCCTGTGGCAACACCGTTTCTAGGATATTTTTCTAACCTTTATTTCTGTTGCTTGCTTAAAGAGGCTGTCCACCCGACTTCAGTCTCAAAACTTTGAGTGTCCTCACTTTAGTCCAGAAATTACAGAGAAATCCACCAGGTTTGTCTTTGCCTCACTGCACCTGGTTTCTGTCGATATAAAGGACACATACCCACATGTCCCCATTTCTCCAGCACATCAGTATTTCCTATTGCTTTGCTGTCTGGCCCCTACATTACATTCATGGCTCTTCCCTTTTAGTCTCCCGTCTGCTGCTTGGGTGTTCTCCAATGTGCTGGTCCTAATATTAGCCCTACTGCACGTTTGTGACATTCTAATTATGGGATACTGAGACAATCTCCTGTTGAGGGTACAGTTGATACAGGCTTTATTGGATAATGTGGCTTTGACTGAACAGACGTTAAATGGTTTGGATGGATCCTGAACCCTCAGACATTTTTGCTAGAACCAGCTCATCATTTTGGATAGCCTTGAACAAGTTTTGGACAACGTGCCTAAAAGTTAGGCGCGTTTTAGCACTTGAGGGTTTATTCATTTTGATATCCAAAATAAATTATTATTCTGGCCAATGAAATGAATTAACGCCCAAGCTGTTGACGCCTGTGAACATGCCTTGTCCAACGACCGTATTTTATTTTACAAATGCTCTGTCGGCTGAATGGGCACAAATTCCCATAGGCAGATTCCACAATGGTGAATAAAGTCGTCCCAGAAGGGTGATTGCCTATAATTAGTGCCAAGGATTTGGGAATGTGATGTCATAAAGCTGTGATAGTAAGGTGTCAACAAACATTTGGCCATATAGTGTGCCATGAAAGTGTAATATTTATTCCTTCATGTATAATAGATATTTAAATAATATTTAACTGTTACACATGTTACTTTGTCTTGAAACAATATTTTTGTAAACTTCATTGTCCAATGGCCCCATGGTTCCCGTCTAATAACAATTTATTTTAGCAAGAAGCTAACAAAATTGTGAAAACCTGTGCAATCAAACTGACTTCTTCATCATTGAACTTCGATCCTGGAAGCATTTCAAACTGATCTCAAATGCCAGTAGAATGCTCCTCGAAGCAAGCTGTAATTGCCAATTGACAGAAGTCCAAAGCCACCCCACCCAGGCCCTAAAATTCTCCATAGACAGTAATATTTTTATTGGTCAGTTTGTCATTTAACGTGCTTCATGAGTGCCAGTTTCAAGCATTTGGTAATTTGGGTTTGACACAACATGGGTATGGCTATTTTACAGAGAAAATTAAATCATAGTAAAGGATGTAAGTGTACACTTCTCTTAGCTTGTAGCAGCAAATAATATGTCTGATAAGCCTGGGCAGGGCATGATATGATTTGCCTCACAGACTGTTTGTTCTTTTAGCTAAATTTAGTTTTAACTACTGTAAAATCGAGCCTCTTCCTTGTTTTTTTTTTTTTTTTTCAATCAGGTCAGCTGCCCCTGAATCCTGATGATGCCTTGAAGATAGAGCCTGAGGAACAACAGTGGCTACGAGATATAGAGCATTCATCAGATGCAAATAAGAGTGCGGAGTCAGTGCCATTAACAAATGATCCAGAATCTGCTTTATTAGACAGAGCTCAGAGGTCACATGACAACCATTGTCTATTACCTGGGACACCTGACTGCGTGGCTTCATCTTGTACCAATGTAAAGGCGATAACACATGAAGATTCTCTAAATATAAAGGAGGAAATTCTAGAAAACTCATGCACTGGTTAGTAGAAATTGTACTAAAGTCTATACAAAGAATCAGGCCTGGAGTGGGACAAAAAATTAGGCCTGGGCATTTTATACTTGGCAGCCAATTTCTCCAGGGACCGAGAAGGGGAGAATAGGGGTTGGTGTTTGTGGGGGAGGTTGGTGACAGGATATTCATGGATTCAGTTCTTCGTACTGTAATGTAAAGGGGCACTGTGATATTAAGGGGTCTGCACTATAAAGGGGCACTGTATTGATTATAGTGCAGTTCCATTTATATCACAGTGCCCGTTACATTACAGTGCCCCTAGCACTCATAGCCCCCTATCACAGTTCCACTTGCAGTCACTCTCCCCCCCCCCCCCCCTTTTCTCTCTAATCTCAGTGCCGGCTATATATTCAGCAAAGAGACATAGCCCCGTCCAGCAAACAGCCCAATTCAGCAAGGAAACATCCCCATCCAGCAAAGAGACAGCCCAGTCCAGCAAAGAGACATTCTAGTCCAACAAACAGGCAGCCCACTTCAGCAAGGAGACATCCTAATCCAGCAAAGAGACAGCCCAATCTAGCAAAGAGACATCCTAATCCAGCAAGGAGACAGCCCAGTCAGTCAAGTCTATGCAAATTGTCTTATAATTTGTTCTAACAGTAAGTGTTCACGTGCAGTGGCAGGCTGGCACACACTCACTTTTTTCTTCAGCCCAGGCTGGCTCCCTGTGGGGTCTGTGGCGGTGGCAACAGTGACACCTATCTGGCATCACGCAAAAGGGGTCTTATCTAGCTCCTCCCCCTCCACACTCTCAGGCAGCCCACTGGTCTGCTGAGCACTAGCTTCCTCCCCCTGCTCCAATGGCCATACAGGAGGGAATTGACTGAGCAAACAGAAAGAAACCGAGGATTGGTGCGGGCTGGAGACGAGTAGCAGCTCAGCTGCCGCACCTGCTGTGCGTTGCACCCCCCATCATGTACATGCGGCCCCATGGCCCCAGCCCACTGGGCAAATACCCGGTGTGCCTTATGGCCATTCTAGGCCTACAAAGAATTCACAAAGAGTGGCCAGCCTTGTGCACAGGTTCTCAAGGATGGTCTGTGGCTGCGTTTCACTGATTGCTAGGATGCCTCAGAGATGCCAGCATCCTAACAACCAGTGACCTTTTGCGGCCAAGTGTCACACTCCTCCATCCCAAAGTGGACAAATTCCTCCATCCCAACACAAATGACGTCAAAATGACATTGCTCTTATTTTCCAGAAGTTTCTCTATCTCCAAACCTGCGGTATTTCTTTATGAATTACAAGCCCAATTCCAAAAAAATTGCAACACTGTGTAAAATCTACATTAAAACAGAATGCAATGATTTGCAAATATAAAATCGTATTTTATTCTCAATAGAGAACATATCAAGTGTTTAAACTGAGAATATGTACCATTTTAAAGAAAAAAATAAGGTACTTTTGAAAGTGATTGCAACAACACATTTATTTTAATCTTGTTTCAAGGTGCACCAAATATTTTCAGTTTGTGAAAGGTGTGGACTGCAGGCAGGTCAGTTAAGCACCTGGACTCTTCTAGTACGAAGCCATGCTGTTGTCATAAATACAGTGTGCAGTTTAACATCGCTCTGCTGAAATATGCACGGCCTTCCCTGAAAAAAATGTTGTTGGATGGAAGCATTTGTTGCTCCAAAACATAGATATACAGTGGGTATAGAAAAGAATCACCCCCCTTTTAAAATAATTACATTTTGTTGCTTTGCAGCCTGAAATGAACAGAGACACAGTGTTTGTTTTATCCAGCTCTACTTACTCAGTTCAACTTATAACATCCAAGTGAAAGATATAACACCAAGTCAGAAAAAAAAAAAATCAAAACCAGAATCACACAGTTGTAAAAAGTATTCCTGGGCCCATGCAGTGATGTCCATCACAGAAATATATGCCTGTTTTTAATGCAGTGCAGTCTGAGGACCCAAAGATCACAGGCATCCAATATTGTGTTTAAGCCTTGTCTCTTTCACACAGAGATTTCTCTCCAGATTCTCAGAATCTTTTGTAGTTATGTACTGTACTTATGTACTGTAGGTGATTATATATTTAAGGGCTTTGCAATTTTACATTGAGGAATATTATTCTGAAATTGACAATTTTTAGACTTATTTTTTCACAAATTGGTGAATTTCTGCTCATTTGCATGGTGTAAAAGCACCAATGCAGCTCCATGTGGTTTTGTTTTGAAAAAGTCAGGGACTTTTTCCCCTGCAGGAAATGTAGATACAGTAGCCCATTCCATTGAATGGGCTGCTGTGCCCCCACAAATATGAGCTGCACCACCCACACAGATGAAAAGCTAGACTAAAAGCCTATACTCTTCTTTACTGTGATTTGTTACAATTTTGTGTACTTATCTTGTAGCTGGTGACCACCTTGAGAAGAACATTAATGGAGAGATGACGGCATGCCCGTACTTACCTGCCAGGGGAGTTGACTTTGATGTTTCTAACATATTAAACAAAGACAAGTCTGACAAGATGGAGACAATTAAAAGTCCTTTAGAGAAGACCACATTAAAACATGCAGCTAATAGCAGCTTAGGTGTAAGCACATGGGTTAATGGATCAAATGACGACAGCAGAGCTCAACGTGAAGGAAAGCGCTTTCTGTGTGCCGAGTGTGGGAAAAGTTTCACCAGGAAGTCTTCCCTTATTGTACATCAGAGAGTCCACACAGGGGAGAAAAGCTTTATGTGTACAAAGTGTGGGAAGATGTTTGGCCTCAAGTCTTCTATGGTCAGACACATGAGAACTCACTCTTGAGAGCTGTTAACTTGCCCTGAATGTGGGGAAACCTTCAGGAACCATTCCAAGCATTTACAGCACTAGATTTTTCATAAAGTGGACTGATCCAATTTTGTCCCAACTACTGATCCATTGTAATGCATTTCATCGCTCATGCCAAGAAGCCAAAAACAAACATCACAGTAAAGACTGTAAAACGTTCACATACATCTATCAGGTTTCTCGTGTATATGAATAATATATGTAGTGTTAATATGTCAGAAACCGTCTATGAACGACCATTGCTTATGTGTATCGTGTGATGTTTTTTTCTGTAACCACTTGCCCTCCAGAGGATTTACCCCCCTTCTTGACCAGGCCATTTTTTGTGATACGGCACTGCATTACTTTAACTGACAACTGCGCGGTTATGCAACGTGGTATTTGATCACTTCTGCGTTTTATTTTTTGCGCTATAAAAAAAAAGACCAACATTTAAAAAAAAAAAAAACCCAATATTTTTTACTTTTTGCTATAAAACATATCCAGTTAAAAAAAAATTTAAAATATCTAATTTCTTCATAAATTTAGGCCAAAATGTATTCTGCTGTATGTCTTTGCTAAAAAAAATCCAATAATTGTATATTAATTGGTTTACATGAAAGTTACAGGGCCTACAAATGGCGGTATATATAATGTAATTTTTTTTTTTTTTCATACTACTTATGGCGGCGATCAGAAACTTAAAGCGGGACTGTGGCAGGCATTCAGACACTGGTTGAGAACTAACTGACATCCCCAGTGACACTAATACAAGGATCAGTGCTAATACAAAGCACTCCACTAATGACACTGGGCAGGAAGGGGTTAACATCTGTGGTGATCAAAGGGTTAACTGTATGCTGTGTGTGTTTTACTAGGGAGACATGCTGTGCAGAGAGATAGAAAGCAGCATGTCCATGCTGACAGGAGAGGGACCTGTGTTGTTTACACACAGATCTCTCCCCTGTCAGCTTTGCCAATGATCACTGAGTGCTGGCTGGGATCTGGTGATTGACATATTCAGCCACCAATAACGGCGTGGGTAGGACAGCGCATGTTCTACCCCCTCTCACTCTCCATGGGCACCTTTCCCTCCCCGCTCAAACATGCACTGGTTACCCCAATACTCAAAAAACCCTCGCTGGACCCCACCTGTTTAAATAACTTAAGACCCATCTCCCTGCTCCCATTTACCTCCAAGCTTCTCGAGCGCCTTGTTCACAACCGTATGAACTTCTACCTCACCGACAACAACCTTCTTAATCCCCGACAGTCTGGCTTCCGCCCACAACATTCTACTGAAACCGGCCTACTAAAACTCACTAATGACCTACTAACTGCTGAGACCAACGGCCATTACTCCATACTCATACTCCTTTACGCTTCCTTTGACACAGTCGACCACCTGCTCCTCCTCAGTAAACTCCATTCCATCAGCCTCCGTGACTCTGCTCTCTCCTGGTTCTCCTCTTACATTTCTCAACGCACTTTCAGTGTCACATACAACTCCTGCTCCTCTCCCTCTTTCTGTTCTGTTCTTCGGCCTCTCCTTTTCTCTCTCTACACCTCCTCCCTTGGCCAATTGATAACCTCCCATGGCTTCCAATACCACCTCTATGCTGATGACACCCAGATCTATCTCTCCACTCCCCAGCTCACCCCCTCAATCTCCTCACGTATCACAAACCTACTAAGCAACATATCAGCATGGATGTCACACCACTACCTTAAACTAAATCTTTCCAAAACCAAGCTTGTAATATTTCCTCCCCCCTGATCCCCCACTCACGACTTTACCATTAAGATCAACAGCACAACCATTGGTTCTTCCCCTCATGCTAGGGTGCTAGGTGTAATCTTAGACTCTGACCTCTCTTTTGGGCCCCACATCCAATCACTGGCTAAATCCTGCCGCCTCAACCTCTGGAACATTTCCAAAATCTGCCCCTTTCTGACCAATGACACCACAAAACAACTCATCCACGCCTTGGTTTTATCCCGCCTCGATTACTGCAACTCCCTCCTCACTGGTCTACAGTTACACAGGCTATCCTCCTTCAGTTTATTATGAATGCTGCTGCTAGACTCATACACCTAACCAACTGATCAGCAACTGCTGCCCCTCTCTGCCAATCCCTTCATTGGTTTCAACTAAACCAATGTATAAAATTCAAAATACTAACCACAGCTTACAAAGCCATCCACAACACTGCCCCCAGCTACATCGCCAACCTCATACGCAGATATCACCTAAATTGTCCACTCCTCCCAAGATAGCTTCCTCTCTAGCTCCGTCATCCCCTCCTTCCACGCTCGCCTCCAGAACTTCTCTGGAGCCTCTTCTATCCTCTGGAACTTCCTACCACAGTATGTCCAGTCAGCCCCCACCCTGTCTGCCTGTCTACGATCTTTGAAAACTCACTTATTCAGGGAAGCCTACCCCACCTTCACCTAAGAACTGTACTTGAATCACCTCCACCAGATCATCCCCGCAGCTATCACCTTTGTATCACCTCCCCTTCCTTTAGATTGTAAGCTCCACAAGCAGGGTCCTCCTATTAATTCTGTACTGAAATGTATTGTAATTGTACTGTCTCCCTTTATATTGTAAAGCGCTGCGCAAACTGTTGGCGCTATATAAATCCAGTATAATAATAGAAAAGAAGACAGCAGAAAATAAAAGAATACAATAGAAAACAATAGAGTGAAATAAAACTGTTGGCGCTATATAAATCATGTATAATAATATTCCATAGTTGTAGATGCTTTAACTTCCACACAAACCAATTATTATACACTTTTGTTTACTAAATGTGTAGCAGAATACATTTTGGCTTAAATTTATGAAGACGTTTGATTTTTTTGTTGTTGGATTTGCTTTATAACAGAAAGAAAATGTTTTTGTTTCAAAATTTTCAGTCTTTTTTTTTTGTTTTTGTTTATATAAGAAAAAACCCACTAAAAAAGGCTCTATTTTTATACATTTCATTTGGATACAGTGTTGCATGACCACACAATAGCAAAAAATGCCCTGGTCATAAAGGAGGTAAAGCCTTCTGGAGTTGAAGTGGTTAAACTTTGGCAAACAAAAACTGGAAGCTGATTGATTTTTATTTAGAGTTGCATTTGACTTTGCACTCTCCAGATTTAGTAAATCAACTCCATAATTTTTTCAGCTTGTATAATATAACTGAATAGTAACAAAAGACTCTATTTTGCTTGTAACAAGTGTAACCAAAACTTGGGTATTAGATACAAGGTCTGTTCCAAAGAATCTGGTGGGACTGACATCAGAAGGCTATTCATGCAGATTCAGCCAGTCCAATAAGATCCCCCACATTGCTAGAAACCTTAGAACCAAAGCTAAAGTGCACTGCTGTGCGCCAAACAGTGATTTGCACTGTTGGACAATAAACTCTGATGCAGACAAAAGTATAAGTTTGTCAAAAATGTATGCTAACATTTTACATGCAGGTTTTTCGGCATACAGACCCATAGGGGTTTATTTACTAAAGCTGGAGAGTCCAAAATCAGTCTCCCTTCTGCATAGAAACCAATCAGCTTCTAACCTCAGCTTGTTCAATGAAGCTTTGGCAATGAAACCTGGAAGCTGATTGGTTTCTATGCAGAAGGGAGTCTGATTTTGGACTCTCCAGCTTTAGTAAATAAACCCCATAGTGTTGATCAGTGACCTACAGAGTATCAGGGGTTCCCCTCTAATCCTTGATGTACACCTATGCATCTCTTAGGTTGGCCGTACACTATACAATTTTCTGCCCAATTTCCTTTAGATTTACCTTCAACTATGTAGTGCAAGGGCCTGCCTAATTGGATACAATTCAAAGTGTTGTTTAGGTTTGACCTTGAAGCAAAATTCTTCAATTATACACTATACAATTTTCTTACAGTTTTCTGCCCAATTTCTTTTAGATTTACCTTCCACTATGTAGCACAAGGGCCTGCCTAATTAGATACAATTCAAAGTGTTGTTTAGGTTTGACCTCATATTATATGGATTTTGGTAAATCTAAAGCAAAAATCTCAGGAAAATTGTATAATGTATGGCCAGACTTATGCAGGCCATAGACGGGTCGAACATCGGCTGATTTTTCGAATGATAAACGAAAAATTGGTCGTTCGCTTGGCCGACGTTACCACCAACGATTAAAAAAAATCATCCGACTAAATCATAAAGTTCACCCCATAACTTCTGTCCCTTGCAGGTCACAGCTCATGTGCAGATTTTTTTATCGTTAAAACGATCGTCCGATTTGGCCATCATTGCTGGGAAAATCGGCCGATCGTCCAAATCGGCCGCAAATTTCCCAACATAACCGATAATCTGAAAGTGCAAAATACACGAAAAACGGCCGACGAACTAATCCACTAACGGTACGAAAATCGGCCGATTTTTCTTTCTGCCGAAAAATCGGACGATTAACGACCCATCTATGGCCTGTATAAGTGTGTTTTGCATTTTGCAGAGATGCACTACATCCATTTAACATGGTTTCCTATGGATCTAGTTCACATCTGTGCATTTTGAGCCAGTGTGTTTTCGGAAAGGATCAGGGACTTTTTTTTCCTCAGAAAATTGCATTTTCAATGTAATAGACCCACACCAATAACGCAAGAGTTGCATTTTTGATGCATTTTGCTTTTTTTCTTTGGGCTAATAGCAAAGTATGACAATTCAGTTCATGTAGTGTGACTTTGATGCAACTTTACACTCTCTAGCACTCAAGTAGCATACCACTTATACATATCGGTAAAAAGCAACCTCATGCTTTGGTGGTAAGACACTCCTGACCTCATCAAGACTGATGCAGGGTCCATAGCCCTGCATTAGACATGAGGACACTGAGGAACAGTAATAATACTGCTTTTCCTATCTACTAGACCTAAACAAGCATTTAACCCTTGCAGTGCAGGGGCAGGCCCACTGCCAGGGAGGATTGTTTTACTGTTCATGGAACACCCTGGAGAACACAGTAGTGGGATTTGCAATTTTTTATGTTGCATGATGTTTGCAAAGTTATCTACCGCATATTTTCAAAATAAAATACACTCAAATTAATTTTAGTGCAAACGAATAATATTCTAGTGAATTGTTTGGTAAAATATAAAATATGTAATTGCTTTGAGTAAATGGATTACAAACAAGCGTTAATATTGCTTGTTCCTGTGAAATCACAAAAAACAATGATACCCACAGTTCTCCATAGGTCACATTTTAGGAGCCGTTATAGCAGTGGTTCTCAACCTGTGGGTCGTGACCCCTTTGGGGGTCGAACAACCCTTTCACAGGGGTCCCCTAAGACCATCAGAAAACACATTTCTGATGTGTAAAGAGCAGCTACTGTGTAGAAAGCAGCTGCTGTGTTGAAAGCAGCTACTGTGTTAAAAGCAGCTACTGTGTTGAAAGCAGCAGTATTGGAGGTAAAACGACACTCATGAATTATAATTACTGGGTAAATAATTTTATGGTTGGGGGTCACCACAACATGAGGAACTGTATTAAAGGGTCATGGCATTAGGAAGGTTAAGAACCAGTGCTTTATAGGTTATCAGTTTAGAGTTAACTGTGACTAATGACTCTACGCTACGCATGCCCAAAATTATGCATTTCATTTTGAATTGTTTTTTCTTTAGTTATCGTTAACCCCTTCACGCCAGTGCCTCCTGGCCTTTTAAGTGTTTCAGAAGCCAGGAGGCGGGGCGAGGTTTAAGGTCATGTGACTGCCATGACTCGCCGTCACGGCGTTCACATGATCGGGAAAGGTCCCGATCGAAAGAGGAGATCGGGACCTTTCCGTGAGTACCGGACATGTGTGCAGGGTGCGCGCTCTCGGTACATATGTCCTTTTTTAATAGAACGCAAATGTGCAGCCGCTCGGCGTCTAGGCCCAGACACCAGGAGGCCGCACATTTGCGTTCGGCCGGCGTGAAGAGGTTAATACTATAACAAGGGACTAACAAGCCCCCTTGTGTGATAGCACTGGTTAGGTGGCAGGTCCTCTTTATGGAGACATTAGGGGTCTATTAGGTCCCCTACTGTCACCGCTGCCCTCCACAGCGGCTAATAAATACAGATTGTGCTTGATTAGTTGCATCCCTTATTTCAGTAGCCAGGAAATGACAGCAGGGGATCTTCCCCCAATCACCTCCTGTTCTCAAAGTTTCCAACAACTGCCATGGTCCCTGGAAAAAGCAAAAAGCCCAGGAACTATCAAGTGGAGAGGGTGGGGTGCGCATCTTCAGGGCCCAGTAAAAGTGATTAAGTAGTTCTAGAGTAGCGCAGATAACCTTTACCTGAAATCCCTTGACTGGCTCTAAAAACAAGAATGATACCAAGCTCACTACTACACTTGACAGCTTGTCTTAACCACTTGAATACCGGGATGTTTATAAAGATAGGCAAGAGGATTTACCCCCCTTTCTGACCAGGCCATTTTATGCGATACTTCTCTGTGTTACTTTAACTGACAATTGTGCGGTCATGCAACACTGCACCCAAATTAAATTTATGTCCTTTTTTCCCCACACATAGAGCTTTATTTCAGTGGCATTTGATCGCCTGTGCATTTTTTATTTTTTGTGCTATAAACAAAAAAAGACCGTCAATTTTTAAAAAAACAAACAATATTTTTGATTTTGCTATTAAACATATCCAGTAAAAAAATTTAAGAAATCAAATTTTGTCATAGATTTAGGCCAAAATGTATTCTTCTACATGTCTTTGCTGAAAAAAAAATCCCAATGTGTGTAAATTAATTGGTTTACGTGAAACTTATAGCATTTACAAATGCCGGTGTATACAGTATACTGGAATTTGTTTTATTTTTGGTGGGTTTTTTTTAACTAATAATGGCGGCGATCAGCGACTTATAGCAGGACTGCGACGGGCATTCTTACACTGATATCCCCAGTGACACCAATACAGTGATCAGTGCTAATAAAAAGCACTGTACTAATGGCACTGGGCAGGAAGGGGTTAACGTGGGCGATCACAGGGTTAACTATGCAGAGCCATCCAAAGCAGTGTGCAGAAGCTGACAGGGGAGAGATCTGTATTGTTTACATACAGGTCTCTCCTCCATCAGAAATACTTGGAGATCGCTGGGTCCCGGCGGGGAGTCACTGGCCCCTACCCAGAACTGCAAAATCACGTTTATATACGTGATTTTGCGCACCCGTGCTGCCCTGTAGCAGTATTTCTGCTATTGGGTGGAGCAGAAATAGTTAAAATGGTTGTAAACCCTTACATATACCAACTGAAGTGACTAGCCTTAGGAGATACACATTGATGAAACAAATCCTCCTACACAAGTTGTACCTGGTTCCCTGCTGCCTCTCTTCTCCATAGCCGTACAGACTTTAGAAAGCATTTCTTAGATCCAGAAGGCAGAGGCGGGATCTGATGTCACACACTGCACAGCATAGAGCCTAAGTGGAGGGATTGCACCCCTCCCCCTACACAGTCTCAGGGAAACTTGCACAGCTGACTTTCAATTTCCTCAACAGTTATGCACATCCTAGGACCTCTCAGCAGTCTACACCAAGGTTGCCATTTGTCCTTGTTTCCCAAGAACAGTCTCTGTTTTAAGGGGTCTCTCCCTGGGAAACAGGTATCCCCAGATGTGTCCCTGGGAGCCAAGCACCATAGAGTTTGCAGTGTGTAGGCTCCAACTCACACAGTACAAGCAGAAATTCAAAAGTTGAGCTGCTGGAGCACTCTGCACATGCATGGTACTCCAGCCATGTCATATTGGATTGACACCTGCACAGTGTGATGAGTTAGAGCTTGCAAAATGCAAAGTTTCCACTAAAATACCTAGCTTCCTGGGATTATGCTGGGCCCTGGGAATGGGAGTAATGTCCTGCTCCTTGACCTCCTAATCCTGAACTCTGAGTTACTTAATCCTGAACCCTGAACTCTATGTGTTACTTAATCCCAATCCCTGAGCTCTGAGCATGACCTAATCCAGACCTATGAATTCTATGCATTACTTACTCCTGATCCTGAACCCTGTGTTTTACTTAATCCAAAACCCTGAACTTTGTACATTACTTTTTCCTGAGTCCTGACCTCTGAACTCTGTACATTACTTACTCCTGACCCCTGAACTATGCTTAATCCCAACCCCTGAATTCTGTACATTGCATACTCCTGACCCCTGCACTCTGTCCATGACCTAATCCAGACCTTTTAACTCTGCATTACTTACTCCTAACCATTGAACTATCTGCATTGCTTAATCCCAAACCCTGAATTCTGTACATTGCATAATCCTGGCCCCTGAACTCTATGCATTACCTAATCCAGACCTCGAATCTTTGTGTGTTACTTACTCCTGATCCCTAAACTCTGTGTGTAACTCAATCCTTACTCAATCCTCTAGGCCTGTGACTTGCCTCTTTTTAGGAAGCTGACAATGGCAGATAGCACTGTGCAAAGCTTAACAAGTGTTGTCACGCTCTCTTTATTGCTGTGCAGGGAATTGGAGAAGGTTGTTGAGAAAACAGATTCAGTCAGTTTTATGAGATGTATGTAAAATACACGTAATAATTCCTTGTAAATTATCTACAAATGGAATAAATGGTGGCTTTTTTTTTTATCCGGTAGGAGTTCACCTTTAAGAATTTTAGTACAGATCATGACTATTATATTTGTTTTTGTACAATGTGGGAATTATATGGAGAATTCTGTTTTTAATGTAATTTTATTTGGACTCCAAGAATGACATCTAGTGGAGATTGTTAGTGTTACATAATACCTTGATAATAGATTTTCCTTTGACATTTGCAATGCCAAACCCTGGGCGAATTTATAAAAAATTCCCAGGGGAACAGTTCGTTGTATAACATACCAACACGGGATCTGGTGTAAAATGTTCATTCTATTGCTGTAAATATTTTTCCCTAGTCAAGCCACTGTCCCCTTCATTGAGCCACAGGAGAGTGCTTTTATATGTTTGGCATGTGACCGGGATCCAGAGCTTCGCTTGTTTTTCTTTTGCTCACTTCACTAACCATGCAGATATCAGAGCTCAAATAATAAGAACTGAACTCTTCCAAATAAATGGAACTCTTTATTTAAAAAAAAGTACTAAGGTGAACAGTCTGTTGATTGAAATTCAGAAAAAGCTATGTTGGTGAAATATCCGGTTTATTTCAGGGGCACAGCCAGCATTTAAGCCTGACCTGAACATACTTAGGCTGCTCTTTTCTCCGTTGCACATCAGGGATCCTACAATGTTTCCCTGTAATGTATTGTATGGCCAATAAATGCTGAAAGATCCATAAAAACACATGTAGGTTTTTTTTTGTTTCTTTACAATGCTTTCAAAAGCTTAAAATGTCGTTTCTTTCTCATCCATTGAGGGACACAGGATCTTTTGGAATACTGCTGTCTATGGACAGAGTATGAATTCTAAATAGATAAGAAAGAAAATAGGATTTTTGTACTCACCTTAAAGCAGTAGCTTCCAAACTGCATCCCAGGGGCCAAATGCGGCACCCTTTACTTGTTTTTTTCTGGCCTTTGGGGCACTATTCCTCCCACTGACACCAATGATGGGACACTATTTCTCCCACTGACACCAACATTGGAGCACTATTCCTTCCACTGACACCAACAATCGGAGCACTATTCCTTCCACTGACACCAACAATCGGGTACTATTTCTCCTACTGATACCAACAATTGGGCAATATTTCTCCTACTGACACCACCATTGGGGCACTATTCCTCCCACTGGCACCAACATTGGAGTACTATTCCTTCCACTGACACTAACAATTGGGCACTATTTCTCCCACTAGCACCAATAACGGGGCACTATTTCTCCCACTGACATAAATGATAAGGCACTATTCCCCCCCCCACTGACATAAATGATGGGGCACTATTCCTCCCACTGCCACCAAAAATGGGGCATTATTTCTCCAACTGACATAAATGATGGGGCACTATTCCTCCCACTGGCACCAACATTGGAGTACTATTCCTTCCACTGACACCAACAATTGGGCACTATTTCTCCCACTGGCACCAATAATGGGGCACTATTTCTCACGCTGACATAAATGATGGGGCACTATTCCTCCCACTGCCACCAAAAATGGGGCATTATTTCTCCCACTGACAAATGATGGGGCACTTTTCCTCCCACTGGCACCAACATTGGAGTACTATTAATAGTAAAGAGGTAATATGCAAGCGCTATCCAAAACTATATAAAAGATAGCTGCTAGAACACCAAAAAGGTAACCAAGAATGAACCTTCCGACAGAATACATATACATATAAAGGTGCAACACTAAAATAACATAAATAAGAACAGCATATTATAGCATAAAATAAAGTGCAGGGTATCGGATCACACTGAGGTGAACTTGAGTGAATAAAAAGTCCAAAGATAAATGAGGTCCCACGTGGGGATCCGGTAAATCCTAATGAGTGCGTGGGGCAGGCTTCCAGTGTACCACACGGTGAATCTAGGGTACAAAAGTGCGCACTCACCAGAAGTGCGTCAAAAATACGCATGTGAAATTATCCTGTTACATCAGGTAGCGGTCATCTACTGCCAAGGTAAGGTCAGGATCATACACCTTCCAATCGCAACTCAGGGTAGGTACTCCAAGAGTCCCAAACTTGTCTCAAACGTGTCACCATCTGGGGTCCCTTTGAACAGGTTCTGCAAGTGGGGACTCTCAATGAAGAGAGCCCAATAAGGGACACCACATAGCTTTATATTGTAGACACTGAGTTTATTGTATCTAAAGGTAACACAACAATGAATGGTAGAGATAAAAATGAAGGTAAACACTGACCAGATACTGTTCAGGATGGCCACCAGCGGTGGTCAGACGTCCGGATACTGTAGCCCCCCTAACGCGTTTCGTGCGATGCACATTATCAAAGGGTGCTGGGCTTACAGGCAGGGACGTCAAATGGCTGCTATATATGTGTAGAAAACATGTGGGAAAGGCGCCAGCGATTATCTCGGCTGCCATTTGATGTAAAAAATTACATACACAATATCAGTATATGAACATGTATAATAAATGAATAAAAAATGCGATGACATAATGAGGTCAAATAACATATAAAACAGGATGACATAAAACAGGATATGGAACAGGATTTTTGGTAACATAATAAAATGCAAACTGCAGTATAATAAAAGGCCAATATTGATGTAGATAAAACTAAGACAGACAGGGATAAAGTGAATAAATAATCACTATAGATAGTAAAAATTATAAGTCCAAAGTGTATATCTCTCAGAAAAATTATATTTCAATATAAGATTAAATTATTAAGGGTATATGTGAAGGAATGTTTGTCAAGAGTACATATAAATTCTAGATTATAACAAATGTAGGGCATATAATCTAAAATATGATAGTATATATAGGGGTATATTCATATAGCTAGACTAAAACTGGACTAGATAATATATCAACTGTTCTCTGTGAAACAGTTCAAATCAAAGTTGACATTGAGCCCATTGGGGTGCAGGGAGGCAAGTTCATATATTCATTTCGATTCCAACTGTGACACAATTCTCTTTTTATTTGATCCCCTCCAATGGGTATTAATGACCCCAATACCCATAAAACTCAATAAAGATGGGTTATTATTGTGCCGTTTTTTGAAGTGGTGTGAAAGGGAATGCTCCTTAAACCCCTTTTTTATGTTAGATACATGCTCTCTAAGTCTATCTTTCAAACATCTAATGGTGCGTCCCATGTACTTTAATTTACATGGAAATTGAAGAAGATAGACAACGTTTTTACTGGAACATGTAATAAAATCATCTATACGATAAGTGGTCCCTTTTGTAGTGGAACTAAAAGAATGACTCCTCTTAGTAAACTTGCTACATCTACAAATAATACATTTTTTACAGGGAAAAAAACCTTTAAGGTCGGAAAACAGTGTGATATTTTTAGGAGGGTCTATGATATTAAGACAATATAATATTTCTAAGTGAAGCGGCCTTTCTGAAGGTAATTTCTGGTTTCTCAGGTAGTAAATGATTTAACACAGGGTCCAGTTTCAATATTTTCCAGTTCTTTTTAATAATTCGAGCTATAGCTTTATGTTGTATTGAGTAACCTGTGACAAAAGGGCAAACTCTACTGGTTCTTTGTGCAGTATCATTATCAAGCATGGTGTCTCTATTGGATCTGCCTATATCGTTAATCACTTGATCCAATGCTGATTCTTCATATCCCTTTTCTAAATGGTGCCGACCTATAGAGGACACTAATGTAAGCTGGATATCTATGACAAAATGGCGTGGATGTACTGCGCATGCGCCGGTAGCCGGGAAAATGGCGGCTGCGATAATCGCTGGTGCCTTTCCCACATGTTTTCTACACATATATAGCAGCCATTTGACGTCCCTGCCTGTAAGGCCCAGCACCCTTTGATAATGTGCATCGCACGAAATGCGTCAGGGCTACGCTGGTGGCCATCCTGAACAGTATCTGGTCAGTGTTTACCTTCATTTTTATCTCTACCATTCATTGTTGTGTTACCTTTTGATACAATAAACTCAGTGTCTACAATATCACGCTATGTGGTGTCCCTTATTGGGCTCTCTTCATTGAGAGTCCCCACTTGCAGAACCTGTTCAAAGGGACCCCAGATGGTGACACGTTTGAGACACGTTTGAGACTCTTGGAGTACCTACCTTGAGTTTCGATTGGAAGGTGTATGATCCTGACCTTACCTTGGCAGTAGATGACCGCTACCTGATGTAACAGGATAATTTCACATGCGTATTTTTGATGCACTTCTGGTGAGTGCGCACTTTTTTACCATAGATTCACCGTGTGGTACACTGGAACCCTGCCCCACGCACTCATTAGGATTTACCGGATCCCCACGTGGGCCCTCACTTATCTTGGGACTTTTTATTCACTCAAGTTCACCTCAGTGTGATCCGATACCCTGCGCTTTATTTTATGCTATAATATGCTGTTCTTATTTATGTTATTTTAGCGCTACACCTTTATATGTATATGTATTCTGTTGGAAGGTTCATTCTTGGTTACCTTTTTGGTGTTCTAGCAGCTATCTTTTATATAGTTTTGGATAGCGCTCGCATATTACCTCTTTACTATTTTCTGTGTTCATACCAGTTTTTGCTAGTAGCCGCTATCTATTGGTCCATTTAAACATAGCTGATATTTTTTAAATCAGATCTTCACGAGCACGTATCTCTGAAGATGTATTTACTGTTGAACATGATGCAGATGATCTTACAAGTATCTTTACGCACTTACATAACTTAGCCTCAGCCGAAATTAGGACATTATGGGATATCTCCTTTTTAGATAAATATATTAAGGAAGATATGGTCCCAAGGTCCTTAAGGTGGGATATTCCTCCTGAATATGAAGATTTTAATGGTAGTGTGGAATGGTTCCAGTACTTTAACAAAGCAGGTGTGGACCTTTTGAAATTTCTGATATTAAGAAAGAAAAAGAAACTTCAATATCTCGATGCAGAGATTAACAAGATCCGAGACAAACTCACCCCCTATATGGATGGGGAGAGTTACAAGGCCGAGTATAATAAATTAAAATCCTATATGGAAAATCTTGAAAAGGAACAAAAAATTAAAAAACGTAAGAAATATTGTAGAGACCTTAAAGATTATAACAATCAACTTGTTTTCAAATGGCAAACGGTACACGATGATACTCCACTAGCATCAATAACTACCACGACTAACAACACTTATCAGACTCCCAAACCTCAGAGATCTTTCCGGAAGTCCAAAGGGCACCATAAACAAGGACCCAGGACTCATAGCCAACATAGGTCTGATATAGATTATTCATATAATGTACCCACTTATAACACATTTGGTCCACTATATAGACAAGATGATGTTGGTGTACGGAATCTTAATTGGCACCCTGGCCCACCTCCCTATGGTACTCAATCCAGAAATCATTCCGGTTACAGACCATATCTGAAACAACAAAATAACAAACCTCAGTATGCTTCACCCAGGCATAATGAAGGTAGAACACCTAATCCCCATTGGAGAAACTCCGATTACAGACCTCCACCGCCTTATTATCGATCTGGGAATAGAACACCTAATATACACAACGGTTACAACAAACCACCAGATAGAAACTACACACCGGCTGGTTTTTTAGGAGGGAATCAGGCACAAAAGAGAAGTGCCACCGAAGAGGGAAAAGGGGAGGTAAGAGGGTCCGCAAACCCCAAGAAACGAAAACTGTGAATGAGGGGGGTATTTTTAATTTAAGTGGTACTATACTTACCACACAGGAGTTAAACCTATTAAATAAAGGCCTTAAATACGCTCCTAAAGCACCCCTAAATAAGTTTCAGACCTATATTGACATCAGAAAATATGTGAGGCAATTATCACTCAAGAAGTACTTCCATGCTAAACCCTTGGGACTTAATACAATTAATACTTTAGGGAATAATTCCAATTTGAGAAATGCCTCTACATTTAATCCCCCGCCTCAGACCAATTCCTATATTAACACTTTTAGAGATATGGTATTCAAGGATTTGGATGCTATTAGACCTAAACCAGTTAACAAGTATGACCCCTCTAAAATGGCCATAGAATCCTTACTGAAAAGAAAGGATTTAGTTATATGCCCGGCAGACAAGGGAGGTGGAGTAGTATTATTAAATAAGTCTGACTATATCAAAGAAGTGTATAACATTTTAGAAGACAAGGAAACATATTTACCAAAAAACCCTCTCGAACAATATAAAAAGTCTCTTAAAGCTGTTATCCAAAAAGGGTATGATGATCATATTATTACTAAGAAAGAAAAGCTTTATCTTTGCCCAACGGCACCTAAACTTCCGATTATGTATATCCTTCCCAAAATGCATAAAAACCCGCTTCATCCACCAAGTAGGCCCATTATTAGCGGCATAGGATCTCTCTGTTCAAGAATTGGCAAGTATATAGATCATTTTCTACAGCCACTTGTCGCCAAAACTCCGGCCTACCTTAAGGATACCAAACAGGTGCTTCAGGATATCAATAATGTTACTACGGATGTATCCACTTTTCTTGTGACAGCTGATGTCACCTCCTTATACACCAATATCAGACACTCTGATGGGATGGAGGCGGTCAAATTCTTTTTAAGCGATTTCAACGATATGGCTGTCTCACAAAAATAGTTCATTTTAACTCTCCTTGATTTCGCAATGACTAAAAATTATTTTTGGTTTAACCACCAGTTTGTTCTTCAGAAAACAGGCGTTGCAATGGGGGCAAAGTTTGCCCCCTGTCTGGCAAATCTCTTTATGGCCAGATGGGAGGAGGATGTCATCTATGCTAGGGACTGGCCTGAGCTCTCTTTTTACAGGCGCTACATAGATGACATCCTCCTCATTTGGAATGGGGAAGAGCAATCTCTTCATAATAATTTTACAACCTTGAATTTTAACACATTGAATATTAAATTAACTTTTAATTACAGTAAGGTTAGTATCAACTTTTTAGACTTAATATAAAAGGAATAGCACTATCCTTTCTAAGAACAGACTCCCCATCAAGTTACCACCACAATCCTTCCCCTGAAGTACAAAAAATTCATCAAAGTATAGTAAACTTGATTACCATCTAATCACAATGTAGTGTAAACATAATAGCAAACCCCAAAAATTAAATAATCATCCCAAAAAAAATATAAAAATAAAAATATATAAAATAAAATTAAAATATAAAAATAAAAATAAATAATAAATAATAAAAATAAAAAAATAAAAAAATAAGAATAAAAATAAAAATAAATAATAAATTAAAATAAAGAAAAAAGTCACAATTCAAACACCCAAAAAAAGTCCAAAAAGGAGTCCCAAATTTTCCAAATCTTTATCTGTGATATCTTAATTCTTCATATCTTCCAACATTCTTAGTGATATACTTCAAACCCGATCTTCATATACCTCAAGAAAAAAGAGCTCAACATGTGTGATATCTTCAAAAAAAAGGTTATCTAAACAACCGTGCCACACGTGTTTCATGCACATAGAGAATAAATGTGCCACCATAACCGTGAAAAAGAAGATAACCCTCAGCCTTAGGAGTCAATCCACTGCATACCACCAACGGGAGTTCATAGTTACCCTCAAAGTGATATCAAGGGTCTGAGTATTTCCTTCCACTTTATAGGTATTCTTTCAGCCTTTCCAGCCACTTCCCACAGACCTCAATAACAGACCATGGATCAGTATATATCAAAAACTTATAGCACTTTATTGTAGCAACTTACATTCAAGTAAGATGACATCAGCTTCACAAACGGTATGTTCACAATCCTTCCTCTCATCGCAAGTGTACAGATTGCCACACTATCTCACCTCCGAGGGAGGAACGATTGCCGTGGGTTCCCAGTCCCTCAAAACCCCATGAGGATTGCAGTAAACACATCCGCATGTACCAGGATCAAAGATGGCCGTCGCCGCACTTCCGGAAGAGCGTACCTACGTCACCACGTCACGTGCCCCGGACGCGTTTCGTCACATCCGGACTTTATCAACAGGGATACGGACATGACTCCTCATTCCCCTTAAATACCAACCAAGGCGGGGAAAATAATTACCGCGGCCATTTTACATCCTGGAACATCGGATCTCCTCAATCACTTGTATACAGCATATCAGGGCAATTGGGATGGGACACAGGGCCATTGGAACGAAAAAATTTCAATAAGACCATCATTTACATGGCAAAAAACTATTACCCACACACCCCCCAATGTATCAACCGTTCTATGCCAAAACATCATAGTACTTTATAAGGATTAAATAACAATCAGGGTCCAATAAGAACTCCTATGCAGGCAATTAAAATAAAATAAATTAAAATATCTGAATAACCAATAAATTATGTAGATTATAGTAAAATCCCTCCCCTCCCAAATATAAATGTCACCAGATATATCATTTAATACAGAACTCTCTATCCCCTAAACCTCATCTAGATACGAGTATTAATACTATGTACTTCAAAAAAAATTCCAAAAAATTCTACATCAATAAACCATTAAAAATTAAAAATTAATAATCAATAATTAATATTCTTTCCTTTTCCTTCTCCTAATTACAAGGAAATATAAAAATAAAAATAAAGATAAATATAAAAACAAAAACAAAAATAAAAATAAAAATACAAATAAAAATAAAAATAATATAAATAATAAAACTAAAAATACAAATAAAAATAACTATAAATATAAAAATAAATATAAATAAAAATAAAAAAATAAAAATAAAATAAAAATAAAAATAAATGAGAATAAATATAAATAAAAATAAAAATAAAACTAAAAATAAATATAAATAATAATAATAATAATAAAACTACAAATAAAAATAAAAATAAAATAAAAATAAAAATAAAGATAAAAATAAAAATAAAAATAAAAAAAAATCATAAAAATAAAAATAAAATAAAAATAAAAATAGAACTAAATAAGTAAAAATAAAATTTAAATAAGTAATTAACCCTGAAATTCGAGCATTCAACTACTGGTCGGAGATGAAACAGTTTAGGTCTAGTTCGATATTTAGACCTTTGGGTTTTAAAGTATTCAGCCAGCGCAATGGGTCTATAGCTTGCACACTGAGAAGGGTCTTTATCTTCCTTGTGGATTAAGACTATGTTGGCCTGTAAGGACTCTCCCCTAATTTCCAACTTATCTCCAAGGGCGTTCATATATGTCTTCAATCTAGGTATTAATAACTCTTTATATTTTTTATAATATTTTACAGTAAACCCATCTGGGCCCGGACTTTTCCCCACCACTATATCCTTCAATGCTATTTCTATTTCTTCTGACGTGATTTCTGAATCCAAAGAATTCAGTTGAGTTTTACTTAATTTTGATAGACCTGCATTTTTTAGAAATATACTTCTTTTTTCTTTATTTACTGTATCAATATTATTGGGGGTGTCCTGGGGTATTATGTTGTATAATTCACTATAATAATCTTTAAATACTCTAGCGATTCTTTTAGTTGAGTGGACCATTTCGCCCTTGGAGTTTCTTATTTTTTCTATATAATTCCTATTTTTCTTTTCTCTCAATGCCCTCATTAGGTGTTTTCCCGGTCTATCTCCCCATCTATACCTTTCGCTTGTTAATTTATTAAAGACTCTTCTTTTTTCTTCCTCCATTATCCTCTCTAATTCATCTTTCTTTTTTGTTATCTTCTGCCTTATTTCTTTCAGCCTTTCCAGCCACTTCCCACAGACCTGAAAGAAAGGCTGAAAGAATACCTATAAAGTGGAAGGAAATACTCAGACCCTTGATATCACTTTGAGGGTAACTATGAACTCCCGTTGGTGGTATGCAGTGGATTGACTCCTAAGGCTGAGGGTTATCTTCTTTTTCACGGTTATGGTGGCACATTTATTCTCTATGTGCATGAAACACGTGTGGCACGGTTGTTTAGATAACCTTTTTTTTGAAGATATCACACATGTTGAGCTCTTTTTTCTTGAGGTATATGAAGATCGGGTTTGAAGTATATCACTAAGAATGTTGGAAGATATGAAGAATTAAGATATCACAGATAAAGATTTGGAAAATTTGGGACTCCTTTTTGGACTTTTTTTGGGTGTTTGAATTGTGACTTTTTTCTTTATTTTAATTTATTATTTATTTTTATTTTTATTCTTATTTTTTTATTTTTTTATTTTTATTATTTATTATTTATTTTTATTTTTTATATTTTAATTTTATTTTATATATTTTTATTTTTATATTTTTTTTGGGATGATTATTTAATTTTTGGGGTTTGCTATTATGTTTACACTACATTGTGATTAGATGGTAATCAAGTTTACTATACTTTGATGAATTTTTTGTACTTCAGGGGAAGGATTGTGGTGGTAACTTGATGGGGAGTCTGTTCTTAGAAAGGATAGTGCTATTCCTTTTATATTGATTTTTACACCAGGGGGTGTTATACTGAGCACTGGGTATTGTAGGGTGGATTTGATTTATGGAGTCTCAATGAAGGGGGATTTTTGTTAACTATATTGATTTATTTTGTTATATTAGAAGGGGAATTGCACCTAGCACCGTGTTGATTATTAGTTAGTTGTATATAATTTTTTAGAATGGAAGTGTTTAACTTTTTGGAATCAAGGACTGTTAATATAGAGGAGATCTTCTCTGCCACCAAAGTAGTGAAGGATGAAAATTTAGAATTCTTAGTCAAAAGGATTCAATACACCATGGAGAAAAAGATACAATTATGGTGGGATATCCTAACTTTTGAAAAATACATAACAGAGGGAATTATTCCCAGGAGATTAAGATGGGATATAGGCCCAAATGACGGATTGGAAGATCCTGACTCTATGGTGGAATGGAAAAACTTCTTTCAGAATTGTGAAAAACAATTAATTTTCCTACTACTAGAGAGGAAGAAAAGAAAATTGGGTCTTATTGAAGCTAAATTGAAAGAATTTAAGAATAAGGCTGATAACTTTAAAGATAGCACAGAATATATGAATCTTTGTAGTAAAGTGCAAGAACATCTGAATAAAAAAGATGCAGAGGTCAAAAAAAGAAGCAAAAAAAGTTTATCAGGGATATGGAGGATTATCGGACTAATTCCATTTATAAATGGCAGGGAATAGCTGATACTAATCCCCAATCCAATGTGTCATCCCCTGCCGTCTCGACCAAAGGGATAGGAATGAAAGAAGTAATCCCACCCCCGGGGGCTAATACTAATAAAAAGACTAAAATATCTGCCCCGAAGAAAATAGAGAGACAGGAAGGTGGATCCGGGAATCAGAATAAGACCCATTCAAAATCATCTAACTCGCCACACCAATCATTCAATATTCCTACTCAGAATAGGTTTCAACCGTTATCAGGCTAGAATAATGGGTATTATAACAGCCCCAGGAATTTTAGAGGAAGAGGGGGATATCAGAGAAACAATAATTTTTTTCAAGGGAATCAAAGAGGCAGGCCCCCCGGCCCACCCCAGAGGGAACCATATTATCCCCAGCAATGGGGGAATCAGGGGTATTGGAACCCCCCGTACAGGGGGGAGTATGTCCCACCACAGAACAGAGAGGAAGAAATCCAGATACAATGTCAAAGGATGGAGGAGGAAACTCCACAAGGGGAGAATGGGAACAAAAGGAAAAGAAAAGAAGTATAGGGGAGGGTATTTATAATTTAAGTTCTGTAGATTTTACTGATAGTGAGATTCAATTACTGGATAAGGGCTTAAAGTTTGCGCCTAAAAGGAATTTGAATAAATTCGGAGCATTCATAGACATTAATAAATTTATTAGAAAATTAAATATAAAAAAATATTTTTCCTCTCTCCCTGGCCCTAACACTGCAGCTAATAGTTTAAGTAACACGGTATTTGTCCAGAGTAATCTTAGGAACAAATCCACCTTTAATCCGGCCAATTCTAGGAACCAATTTGTTGAGGTATTTAAGCGTATGATTATCGATGATTTAGATACATTGCAATGTGAGAAGGTGAAGGAAGAACGAGTATTATATCAGGGCCTTAAAAGTTTGAAAAAGAAGAAGGAAATTGTTATCAGACCAGCTGACAAAGGAGGTGGAGTGGTTGTGATGGATAGAGTACAATATGAGGAAGAGATGTCTAATATTTTGGATGATTTTATGACGTACTGTAAAATTTCTAAAAATCCTACTGTAAAGTATAAAAAGGAGTTGAAAAAAATAATTAAAAAAGCAAGGGATGATCATATTTTGAGTGAAAAAGAAGCACGTTTCCTAATTCCATCAGTTTGCCGTATCCCTTTTATCTATATCCTTCCGAAGATACATAAAAGTCTAAAAAACCCCCCAGGGAGGCCTATCATTAATGGCATTGGTTCAGTGCATGCAAGGATAGGCCAATATGTAGATTTCTTTCTGCAGCCCATTGTTAGGCAGATGCCTTCCTTTGTAAAAGACAGTCAGGATATACTACAACTTTTGGAGGGAATGGAGGTTACAGACAACACTTTGTTGGCCACCATTGATGTGAATTCCCTCTATACCAATATAAAACATGTGGATGGATTGGAAGCCATCAAATGGGGTTTGCAGAATTTCTCTGAGCTCCATAGAAAGCAGAGGAAACTTATTATTCAGCTATTAGATTTTAGCATGAGGAATAATTATTTTTGGTATAGAGGGGAATTCTTCATCCAGCAGAGGGGTGTAGCAATGGGGGCGAAATTCGCCCCCAGTTTGGCCAATATTTTCTTGGCCAAATGGGAGGATGTAGAAATTTTTGGTAAAAAGTGGGAAGGCCTGAAGGTGTGGAGGCGTTATATTGACGACATCTTGGTAGTTTGGGAGGGTACTGATGTAGAATTTAACAGCTTTATAGACCATATTCACACCAACAAATATGAACTGGGGTTTTCGATTGCTAAGAGTAGGGAATCGGTGAATTTCCTAGATCTACATATGTTTAAATCTGAAAACAAATTATGTTTCAAAACCTTCTTCAAAGATACGGATAGGAATGGGTTTATCCCTACCAACAGTTGCCATCACCCTTCATGGATCCAAGGAATCCCAAAGGGTCAATTCATACATGTTATGAGAAATTGTTCGAGGCTGGAGGATTACATTATACAGTCAGAGGTGATTAAAAATAGGTTTGTGTCTAAGGGATATGATTCCAAAAAGTTAGAGAAAATTAGATATAAAGTGAGTCAGAATTATATAGGAGACAGGAAGAAAAAGAATATCATTAATAAAAAACACCGTGATGAGAAAGGAGTGGATTGTGCCTTCATCACAAAATTTAGCTGTCAGTACAAAGGAGTAGAAAATATTATTAGGAAGCACTGGCCTGTATTACATAAAGATTCCATGTTGGGAAAGATTTTACCTGAAAAACCTCGGTTCATTTATAGAAAAAGTGAGAATTTGCGTAATCTATTGGTAAAAGGGGTGTTATCTCCCCCTAAGAAGCCGAAGATGTTTGGACTTCAAGGCTTTTTTCCTTGTAGAAAGTGTAAAATTTGTAAAATCACAGGGATAAAAGAGAGGAAAATTACAACATTTACATCTTGTGTCACGGGGGAATCTTTTGCAATTAAGAAATTTATTACATGCAATATGAAATATGTGACTTATCTCTTAGAATGCCCCTGCCAAATTCAATATGTTGGCAGAACCAAGAGAGATTTGAAAATTAGATTGAAGGAACATGTTGAAAATATAAAAAAAGGAAAGAAAGAACACAGTGTATCCAAACATTTTTGTGAGTGTCATGGTTCGGATCCGAGTCATTTGAAATTCTGTGGTATCGATGTCTTGGATTCCCATTGGAGGGGATGTAATAGGGTACAGGAGATATCCAAAAATGAAACCTTTTGGATCTATAGGCTGAATACTTTAAAACCCAAAGGTCTAAATATCGAACTAGACCTAAACTGTTTCATCTCCGACCAGTAGTTGAATGCTCGAATTTCAGGGTTAATTACTTATTTAAATTTTATTTTTACTTATTTAGTTCTATTTTTATTTTTATTTTATTTTTATTTTTATGATTTTTTTTTATTTTTATTTTTATCTTTATTTTTATTTTTATTTTTATTTTATTTTTATTTTTATTTATAGTTTTATTATTATTATTATTATTTATATTTATTTTTATTTTTATTTTTATTTTTATTTATATTTATTCTCATTTATTTTTATTTTTATTTTATTTTTATTTTTATTTTTATTTTTTTATTTTTATTTATATTTATTTTTATATTTATAGTTATTTTTATTTGTATTTTTAGTTTTATTATTTATATTATTTTTATTTTTATTTGTATTTTTATTTTTATTTTTGTTTTTGTTTTTATATTTATCTTTATTTTTATTTTTATATTTCCTTGTAATTAGGAGAAGGAAAAGGAAAGAATATTAATTATTGATTATTAATTTTTAATTTTTAATGGTTTATTGATGTAGAATTTTTTGGAATTTTTTTTGAAGTACATAGTATTAATACTCGTATCTAGATGAGGTTTAGGGGATAGAGAGTTCTGTATTAAATGATATATCTGGTGACATTTATATTTGGGAGGGGAGGGATTTTACTATAATCTACATCATTTATTGGTTATTCAGATATTTTAATTTATTTTATTTTAATTGCCTGCATAGGAGTTCTTATTGGACCCTGATTGTTATTTAATCCTTATAAAGTACTATGATGTTTTGGCATAGAACGGTTGATACATTGGGGGGTGTGTGGGTAATAGTTTTTTGCCATGTAAATGATGGTCTTATTGAAATGTTTTCGTTCCAATGGCCCTGTGTCCCGTCCCAATTGCCCTGATATGCTGTATACAAGTGATTGAGGAGATCCGATGTTCCAGGATGTAAAATGGCCGCGGTAATTATTTTCCCCGCCTTGGTTGGTATTTAAGGGGAATGAGGAGTCACGTCCGTATCCCTGTTGATAAAGTCCGGATGTGACGAAACGCGTCCGGGGCACGTGACGTGGTGACGTAGGTACGCTCTTCCGGAAGTGCGGCGACGGCCATCTTTGATCCTGGTACATGCGGATGTGTTTACTGCAATCCTCATGGGGTTTTGAGGGACTGGGAACCCACGGCAATCGTTCCTCCCTCGGAGGTGAGATAGTGTGGCAATCTGTACACTTGCGATGAGAGGAAGGATTGTGAACATACCGTTTGTGAAGCTGATGTCATCTTACTTGAATGTAAGTTGCTACAATAAAGTGCTATAAGTTTTTGATATATACTGATCCATGGTCTGTTATTGAGGTCTGTGGGAAGTGGCTGGAAAGGCTGAAAGAATACCTATAAAGTGGAAGGAAATACTCAGACCCTTGATATCACTTTGAGGGTAACTATGAACTCCCGTTGGTGGTATGCAGTGGATTGACTCCTAAGGCTGAGGGTTATCTTCTTTTTCACGGTTATGGTGGCACATTTATTCTCTATGTGCATGAAACACGTGTGGCACGGTTGTTTAGATAACCTTTTTTTTGAAGATATCACACATGTTGAGCTCTTTTTTCTTGAGGTATATGAAGATCGGGTTTGAAGTATATCACTAAGAATGTTGGAAGATATGAAGAATTAAGATATCACAGATAAAGATTTGGAAAATTTGGGACTCCTTTTTGGACTTTTTTTGGGTGTTTGAATTGTGACTTTTTTCTTTATTTTAATTTATTATTTATTTTTATTTTTATTCTTATTTTTTTATTTTTTTATTTTTATTATTTATTATTTATTTTTATTTTTTATATTTTAATTTTATTTTATATATTTTTATTTTTATATTTTTTTTTGGGATGATTATTTAATTTTTGGGGTTTGCTATTATGTTTACACTACATTGTGATTAGATGGTAATCAAGTTTACTATACTTTGATGAACTTTTTAGACTTGATTCTTATTAATCAAGAAGGCAGGATTATAACAGAAACTTACTTTAAACCTACAGACAGGAATAGCTATATTCCGACCGATAGCTGCCACCACCCCATCTGGCTGCGGAATATACCTAAAGGTCAATTTTCCAGAATTAGACGCAACTGCACCACTATTACCGATTATCAGAAACAAGCGTCAGCGATTAAAGTCAAATTTTTAGAAAAGGGATATGAAGAATCAGCATTGGATCAAGTGATTAGCGATATAGGCAGCTCCAATAGAGACACCATGCTTGATAATGATACTGCACAAAGAACCAGTTTGCCCTTTTGTCACAGGTTACTCAATACAACATAAAGCTATAGCTCGAATTATTAAAAAGAACTGGAAAATATTGAAACTGGACCCTGTGTTAAATCATTTACTACCTGAGAAACCAGAAATTACCTTCAGAAAGGCCGCTTCACTTAGAAATATTATATCGTCTAATATCATAGACTCTCCTAAAAATATCACACTGTTTTCCGACCTTAAAGGTTTTTTTCCCTGTAAAAAATGTATTATTTGTAGATGTAGCAAGTTTACTAAGAAGAGTCATTCTTTTAGTTCCACTACAAAAGGGACCACTTATCGTATAGATGATTTTATTACATGTTCCAGTAAAAACGTTGTCTATCTTCTTCAATGTCCATGTAAATTACAGTACGTGGGACGCACCATTAGACGTTTGAAATATAGACTTAGAGAGCATGTATCTAACATAAAAAAGGAGTTTAAGGAGCATTCCCTTTCACACCACTTCAAAAAACGGCACAATAATGACCCATCTTTATTGAGTTTTATGGGTATTGGGGTCATTAATACCCATTGGAGGGGATCAAATAAAAAGAAAATTGTGTCACAGTTGGAATCGAAATGGATATATGAACTTGGCTCCCTGCACCCCAATGGGCTCAATGTCAACTTTGATTTGAACTGTTTCACAGAGAACAGTTGATATATTATCTAGTCCAGTTTTAGTCTAGCTATATGAATATACCCCTATATATACTATCATATTTTAGATCATATTTTAGATTATATGCCCTACATTTGTTATAATCTAGAATTTATATGTACTCTTGACAAGCATTCCTTCACATATACCCTTAATAATTTAATCTTATATTGAAATACATTGCTAATTTTTCTGAGAGATATACACTTTGGACTTATATTTTTTACTTTTACTATCTATAGTGATTATTTATTCACTTTATCCCTGTCTGTCTTAGTTTTATCTACATCAATATTGGCCTTTTATTATACTGCAGTTTGCATTTTATTATGTTACCAAAAATCCTGTTCCATATCCTGTTTTATGTCATCCTGTTTTATATGTTATTTGACCTCATTATGTCATCGCATTTTTTATTCATTTATTATACATGTTCATATACTGATATTGTGTATGTAATTTTTTATATCAATTGGATGTCATTTATATTTAATTGTATTTTAATTCATTTTATGTATCTTACCATTCAAGATAGTCCCATTGTGATACGATATTCCATCTCCGTATTATTAATTTCTTCTTTTTTTCACATATTAATAATGTCTTAATATTGTCTATGTCAAGTCCTCTTTAGAGCCTCTTTACCCCTAGAATGCTTTAAGTCTGGTCTTCCACTGAGTAAAGACAGACTTCTTTCTCTTCTGATAATCTTGTCTCACTGCAGTGTAATATACACTGATTTACACTGCTGGTTTACGCCTGAATACTGCCAACAAAATGGCGCCGACCTATAGAGGATACTAATGTAAGCTGGATATCTATGACAAAATGGCGCGGACGTACTGCGCATGCGCTGGTAGCTGGGAAAATGGCGGCCGTGATAATCGCTGGCGCCTTTCCCACGTTTTCTACACATATATAGCAGCCATTTGACGTCCCTGCCTGTAAGCCCAGCACCCTTTGATAATGTGCATCACACGAAACGCGTCAGAGGGGCTACAGTATCCGGACGTCTGACCACCGCTGGTGGCCATTCTGAACAGTATCTGGTCAGTGTTTACCTTCCTTTTTATCTCTACCATTCATTGTTGTGTTACCTTTTGATACAATAAACTCAGTGTCTACAGTATCACGCTATGTGGTGTCCCTTATTGGGCTCTCTTCATTGAGAGTCCCCACTTGCAGAACCTGTTCAAAGGGACCCCAGATGGTGACACGTTTGAGACACGTTTGAGACTCTTGGAGTACCTACCCTGAGTTGCGATTGGAAGGTGTATGTTCCTGACCTTACCTTGGCAGTAGATGACCGCTAACTGATGTAACAGGATAATTTCACATGCGTATTTTTGACACACTTCTGGTGAGTGCGCACTTTTTTACCCTAGATTCACCATGTGGTACACTGGAACCCTGCCCCACGCATTCATTAGGATTTACCGGATCCCCACGTGGCCCCTCATTTATCTTGGGACTTTTCATTCACTCAAGTTCACCTCAGTGTGATCCGATACCCTGCACTTTATTTTATGCTATAATATGCTGTTCTTATTTATGTTATTTTAGCGCTGCACCCTTATATGTATATGTATTGGAGTACTATTCCTTCCACTGACACCAACAATTGGGCACTATTTCTCCCACTGACACCAACAATTGGGCACTATTTCTCCCACTGGCACCAATAATGGGGCACTATTTCTCCCACTGACATAAATGATGGGGCACTATTCCTCCCACTGCCAGCAAAAATGGGGCACTAGTCCTTCAAATGATAAGAACTATGGGGCACTTTTCCTCCCCCAATACTAAAGATAGGGCATTGTTAACTCCCAATGGCTGCAGTCTGGCCCCTCTAAAGTCTGAAGGACAGTATACTGGACCTTTGTTTAGAAAGTTTGAAGACCCTTGCCTTAAATTATAAGTTCACCTTTAGAACATGTTCTTGCTGAAGTGCCAACTCTAAAAGTGTCTAGGTTTTAGCTGAGACTTTGATGGTGAGGGTATTTGGCTTTCAGAATTAACAGCTAATTTTACCTTTCGGGAACAAAATAATACATGCACATATATTTGCAGAAAAAAAGTGCATTCATAATTGTTTTCCGCAGCAGCCTGCAACCAGGGCTGTGGATAAGGGGATACCACCAGTCTTTCTGTATGGAGCCCAGGCCAGCAGGGGGGCCCAAGCAGCTGAGTGAATTGGATAGGCAGGGAGGGTGATTGGCACGACGGCGTGCAATTACTGAAACCAATACCCTGTATGGCTCTCTGTACAGCAGCTGAAAGCTGACTTCTCCATTCCCTCCCATTGGCTTTCACCTGCTAGAGAGAGCCATACAGAGGATTGATTCCAGTCACCCCCCTTTCCTGTTCACCTATCACCCTCCCTATGCACCATATGTTTCCTCCTGCTGCCTAGGCCCCTTTGGGTGCCCCCACCCCTGCAGTGCTGCCACCGACTGGCAGCTGTGAGCACACAATAGGAACCTTCAAGATGGAGAGTCACATTTACCAGCCCCTTCCTTTCATGAATGAACACAGTGAGTGGTCATTACCTCTCACTAACACTCACTGTGTGGATTCATAAGTGAAGCTTAGGAAACCGTGTTTTTTTGGGGAGGGCTTTCAAGTTTGCCGTGGTGCCCCGTGGTTTATAATAGCAGCTCTGCCTGCAAGTCATTGCATCCATGATCCACTGATCATGGGGGCACTGGCCTGGGTACTTCTGCAGTGCCAGGCTTCTGCAGACAACCTCTGCAGCTTTCAGCCTGTACCTCTGTACAGACTATTAGTCTGAAAGCTGCAGAGCTTGTGAATGAACTACCAGCATTCTCATCAGTGCCCTCACAGTGCCCTTCATTTAGAACCACTAGCTGTCTGCTGCGGTGGCAAATGGGACTTGTAGTTCTGTCATTCATCTGCACTGTTTTCAAAATGTGCCAGCGAGTGCTGCGTGACAGCAAGTGGGGAATTGGGAGTGGAGTGGGCAGGTCTGTAGCATGTTACGCATTATACCCTAAATATGCGGGTACAGGGCTGTTACTAAACTATTTTGCGCCCTAGGCAAGACCAGCTACTTGAGCCCCCCCCCAAAAAAAAATGTAAAACAGTAGAAAATAATAAATCTGCAAAATATGAAACTGCTAAATGTCTTTTAATATGCAGAAATAAGTGCCATAAGATGCCACCAGCACCAATATTAAAGACAAAATCAGTGTCACAAACGGACTGTATCTGTGCCTGGCAGTGGCAGGGTGACAGTTTGCAGTGAGTGGAGGATGATGGATCCACAAATCCCAGGCTGGAATTCCCCAGGCAATGGGGGGAGTTTCAGTGAAGGAAATAAGTATTTGATCCCCTGCTGATGTTTGCCCACTCACAAAGAAATTATTAGTCTAAAAATCGAATGGTAGGTGTATTGTAACACTGAGAGGCAGAGTAGCAACAAAAAATTCAAAAGAAATGCATGTCTAACAAATGATGCACTGATTTGCATGTTCATGAGGGAAATAAGTATTTGATCCCCTTCACAAAACATGACTTAGTACTTGGTGGCAAATCCCTTGTTGGCAATCACAGAGGTCAGATGTTTCCTGTAGTTGGCCACTAGGTTTGGCCCACTCCTCTTGGTAGATCCTCTCCAAGTCATTAAGGTTTGGTGGCTGACGTTTCCAAGTCATTAAGGTTTGGTGGCAACTTGAACTTTCAGTTCCCTCCACAGATTTCCAATCGGATTAAGGTCTGGAGACTGGCTAGGCCACTCCGGGACCTTAATGTGCTTCTTCTTGAGCCACTCCTTTGTTGCCTTGGCCGTGTGTTTTGGTTCTTTGTCATGCTGGAACACCCATCCACAACCCATTTTCAATGCCCTGGCTGAGAGAAGAAGGTTCTCACCCAAGATTTGACAGTACATTGCCCCGTCCATTGTCCCTTTGATGTGGTGGAGTTGTCCTGTCCCCTTAGCAGAAAAACACCCCCAAAACAGAATGTTTCCACCACCATGTTTTACAGTTGGGATGGTGTTTTTGGGGTGCTAGGCAGCATTCCTCCTCCTCCAAAAATGGCGACCAGTTCAACCAGTCGTCCTCTGCATCATTCAGATGTTCAGTGGCAAACTTCAGATGGGCCTGGACAGGTGCTTTCTTGAACAAAGGGACCTTGCGGGCACTGCAGGATTTCAATCCTTCTCGGCAAAGTGTGTTACCAATTGTTTGTTTGGTGACTGTGGTCCCAGCTGCCCAGAGATCGTTGACAAGATCCTCACGTGTAGTTCTGGGATGATTCCTTGCTGTTCTCATGATCACTGACACTCCACGAGGTGAGATTTTGCATGGTGCAGCAGACCTAGGGAGACTGACAGTTGTTTTGTGTTTCTTCCATTTGCGAATGATTGGACCAACTGTTGTCACCTGCTCACCAAGCTGCTTGGCGATAGTTTGGTAGCCCAGTCCAGCCTTTTGTAGGTCTACAATCTTGTCCCTGACATCCTTGGACAGCTCTTTGGTCTTTGCCATTGTTTGATTGCTCCTGTAGACGGATGTCTTTTATACAGGTAACAAAATGAGATTAGCAGCACTCCCTTTAAGAGACTGCTTCTAATCTCAGCTTGTTACCTGTATGAAAGACACCTGGTAGCCAGAAATCCTGCTGAATGATAGGGGATCAAATACTTATTTCCCTCATGAACATGCAAATCAGTGCATAATTTGTTAGACATGCATTTCTTTGGAATTTTTTTGTTGCTATTCTGTCTCTCAGTGTTACAATACACCTACCATTCGATTTTTAGACTGATCATTTCTTTGTGAGTGGGCAAACATTCAAAATCAGCAGGGGATCAAATACTTATTTCCTTCACTGTAAAACCCTGTGACAGCAGGCAGCCCAGCCCACACACAGAGAGAACACATGAACTGAGCGATCCCACACAATGACAGATCCGACACAATACACCACCACAAACATTGCCACAGATCAGCAGGCCATGCAGGCATTAGAAGAGCAGTCTGTGGGATCATGATGATGTCATCACTCACTGACACATTGCACATGTGATGGATGGATGGCCGGCCGGGTCATACTCACACAGACAGGAGACAGTCAGACATTACCTTCCTCCGCAGGCACAGCTCTAATTCTGCTGATAAATGTTAAGAGAAGGGCTGGAACTCCACAGTGATCAGCAGCTGCCAGCCAGCTTGCAGTAAGGGACTGAGTCTGAGAGGAACAGTGGAAGGAGCAGCAGCTCAGCTGATACACTGGCCCCAGACACAGGGTATCTTCCTCTGTCCTTTCTTCCTCCCCTCTGCCGCCAATCCACTCAGCTGGAGGATCATTCATGTGGTGGTGGCATCCCACACAGAGAGAATGCCAGTCTATGCTGCGCCAGTTGCTCCTAGATGGCAGAGCGCCCTAGACGGCCACCTAGTTTGCCTAGTGGAAGCATCGACCCTGTGGGGGTAACCTGTAACATGCTCCAGAAGGTGAACTTAGCCTTTAACCTAATGCCAACAGCTAAAAATTCAGACAGAAACAGGTAGCATACTAAATTTTGAGGCTGAGTTGTATCATGGCAGATGAGACAGACACATACCTCCCACCTGTCCCTCATTTGTAACCAAATCCCTCTGTCCTTTGTTCTTCCTCAGTTGTCTCTCTTTTTGACCTGATCTAAGGATCTCTATAAATATATATTATGTAACTCTTAAAAGTGATTTGCTACATTAAACCTTTTATATAACCTTTTAATTATTCTATTTGTTGTTTTAAAAAAGGCAAAATAAAGGAAAAGTAGTCATGGTCCTTGTTTATGGAGGTATGGTAGTGCCATATGCTTGTATACTTTGTGCTGTAATGGTCCCTCTCTCTAATCATTCAAAGCTGAGAGATATGCAGACAAGCTTAGTCAGCTGGTGGCAGGCAGAAGGAGAGTAGAATCCAGAAAACTTATTTTAACTGTAATTTGTCCTACATCAGATCAGTTCAGTTTAGTTGGTAATGATATCTATCTTTATCAGCCATCTACCCAAAAAAGCCTGCTCAGCATAAGCTCAGTTGTCCATGGTAGGGCTGGGAAACTAGGTCGGCAAAGTAATGTCACTACTATTTCACAGGGGAGTTCAGCTTGAAAATGGTTTTATGGTTGGCTATGCTGAGTGGATTAATTTTATGGAAGATCAATTCGGCTCATCTCTTCTGAACTTAATTAGTTAGCTCTGACAGTTGGCGACTTTCGATCACAATTCTCCACCTGATTTCAGAAAATTAACATATTAACCTAAAAGTGGTCTAAGAAGATGGTTTTTTTTTCAGCCATAGGTGCACAGGATTGACTTACTCCACACACACTTTATAAATTAATTGTCAGTGATAGGCTTCACACTCTGATTGCAAGAGAACTTTTATTTCATTAGCATTAGAATACCTCCTGCCATTAATCACATAACTGGATTTGCTTTTTGTCCGGATTAGCTGATAACCAAAAAAAGGTAGTAGATGAGCTTTGGATAGACTGACCTAGTTGTTTTAACTTTACTGTTATTAGTTTGGTTTCAGGGACATAGCATGCTCAGGCACATTTGTTTTTTGACTATAAGTTTTAATTCTTGCAGAGACAGCAGGGATGTGTTTGTATGGGTTTTTCTTTCTCAAGTCACATTAAGTATGCAGCAGTGCCCACCGTTGTGGCTCTATGAGCCCTTTTTCTGCCTAATGCCAATCAATCATTTTGCAATATCTTAACTATGGCTGACACAACATCTGCAAGGGTCAAGATAATGTCTGGTATGTTAGGGGGTTAAACTACAAATTCAAAAGAACCTCATAAAGCAATTGTTTCAACATATTAAATCACTTATCCCTCATATCCTACTATTATAGGAACCTCACTTGATGGGAGGGTAAATCACATCTCTTAACCACTGTGGGTTCAAAGAGCTATTCATTCCACCTACCCTAATAACTCTCAGAGGGTTTTCCATTTTCATTAGCAAGACACTTGCATGTGTGGTTGAGGTAGTCCATTTAGACCTGGGTGGCAGGTTTGTAGAAGTGGTCCTTACTATATGGTCTCAAGAGTATGTTATCGGCCATTTTGCCTGCAACTCTTTTATACATTGTATGATAAGATATCACCATATTCTCTGGCTAAATTCCTATTTATGGTTTATTTTAATGCCATCGTATAAACTAATATAGATAATCATATAATCTAGAACCTTATCTTGCTTCTCTCTCTCTGACTATTACCACCTAAATATAGTACTACAGATCCACTATACCCATATTATCCCTCTGTGGAGACAGGTCAGGGATCACAGTGGATAAATCACCCCAAAGCAGATGTCAAATTATCCCCACTCCTGCAGGAATATTAGAACTTTAAAGACTCCAACTTATCCTCCCCAATGGTATGAGATTCCTTTAAGGCATCAACCTGTGAACAGTATATTTCTAATATTAAGGGAATGCAAACTGATGACACACATATTGTCCACGAGCTACAGAGGTCAGTATAGGTGGCCAGCACCTCTTGTGCTTCCAATCCTACCAGGGAGAACTTTGAGAACTTTATTTGGCAGAACAGTGTCCATTATATGTGCATTATATAAATACCACTAAATATGATGTTTTCATATGAAGTAGATGTGCTTTGAACATGGAGATAAAAACTGCAGGTTGCTCACCCTACTGGCTCATAGTGACCATCCGGCTATGGCTATCTCTAAAATCCTTACCACAGAGGGACAGGAAGTTACTGAGCCTACTAACATTCTGGAGGCCTTTTCTCAGTACTTCAAAAATGTATATAACTGCTCCCTACCACAATAACCAGATCAGTTGCCTCCAGAACCTTTGTTAGATGAGATTATATTGGACTGGCTATCAGAGTGTACCTATCTGACTTCTATTATCTCCAAAACAGTAATCGAAGAAGCCATTAGATCCTCCCCAACTGGGAAGGTCTGTGGTCCAGATGGCATGGAATTCTATAAAAAGTATGCTATTGTACTGGTTACTAAGACCCTAAGTCCTCTTTCACTATTGCTTTCAGAATCGGTCCATATAGAGATGTGATTTCATCTCAATATGTTCTCATTCAGAAACCCCCAAAGGACCCAGCTCTTTGTTCTTCTGATAGGCCCTAAATATTATCTGTAAATTATCACAAAAATATTATTGACCCATCTCAACAACATCATCACCTCAGGCACTGATCCAGACCAAACTGTGTTTATCCTACTAAAATCCACAGATATCAATTTAAGGTGTTTATTCACATATATACATACAGGTGAAACTCGAAAAATTAGAATATCGTGCAAAAGTTCATTTATTTCAGTAATGCAACTTAAAAGGTGAAACTAATATATGAGATAGACTCATTACATGCAAAGCAAGATAGTTCAAGTCGTGATTTGTTATAATTGTGCTGATTATGGCTTACAGCTCATGAAAACCCCAAATCCACAATCTCAGAAAATTAGAATATTACATGCTATCAATAAAACAAGGATTGTACATAGAACAATATCGGACCTCTGAAAAGTATAAGCATGCATATGTACTCAGTACTTGGTTTGGGCCCCTTTTGCAGCAATTACTGCCTCAATGCGGCGTGGCATGGAAACTATCAGCCTGTGGCACTGCTGAAGTGTTATGGAAGACCAGGATGCTTCAATAGTGTCCTTCAGCTCTTCTGCATTGTTCGGTCTCATGTCTTTCATCTTTCTCTTGGCAATGCCCCATAGATTCTCTATGGGGTTCAGGTCAGGAGAGTTTGCTGGCCAATCAAGCACAGTGATCCCACGGTCATTGAATCAGGTTTTGGTGCTTTTGGCAGTGTGGGCAGGTGCCAAGTCCTGCTGGAAAATGAAGTCAGCATCCCCATAAGCTCGTCTGCGGAAGGAAGCATGAAGTGCTCCAAAATCTCCTGGTAGATGGCTGCGTTGACCCTGGACTTAATGAAGCACAGTGGACCAACACCAGCAGATGACATGGCTCCCCAAATCAATACAGAATGTGGAAACTTCACACTGGACTTCAAGCATCTTGCAGTGTGTGCCTCTCCATTCTTCCTCCATACTCTGGGTTCTTGGTTTCCAAATGAGATGCAAAAGTTGCTCTCATCAGAAAAGAGGACTTTGGACCACTGAGCAACAGACCAGGTCTGTTTTTCTTTAGCCCAGGTAAGATGCTTCTGACGTTGTTTGTTGTTCAGGAGCGGCTTGACAAGAGGAATACGACATTTGAAGCCCATGTCCAGGATCCAGCTGTGTGTGGTGGCTCTTGATGTACTGACTCCAGCCTCAGTCTACTCCTTGTGAAAGTCCCCAACACTTTTGAATGGCCTTTTCCTGACAATCCTCTCCAGGCTGCGGTCATCCCTACTGCTTGTGCACCTTTTTCTTCCACACTTTTCCCTTCCACATAACTTTCTATTAATGTGCTTTGATACAGCACTTTGGGAACATCCAACTTCTTTTGCTATTACCTTTTGAGGCTTTCCCTCCTTATGGAGGGTGTCAATGATGGTTTTCTGCACAACTGTCAGGTCAGCAGTCTTTCCCATGATTGTGATTCCTACTGAACCAGACTGAGAGACCATTTAAAGGCTCAGGAACCCTTTGCAGGTGTTGTGGCTTAATTAGCTGATTAGAGTGGAACATTTTGAGCCTAGAATATTGCACCTTTTCACAATATTCTAATTTTCTGAGATTGTGGATTTGGGGTTTTCATGAACTGTAAGCCATAATCATCACAATTATGACAAATCACGGCTTGAACTATCTTGCTTTGC
This sequence comes from Staurois parvus, assembly GCF_062004578.1. NCBI lineage: Eukaryota > Metazoa > Chordata > Amphibia > Anura > Ranidae > Staurois > Staurois parvus. The sequence goes on from NW_028318628.1 coordinate 2,920,866, forward strand.
ATGTAATGAGTCTATCTCATATATTAGTTTCACCTTTTAAGTTGCATTACTGAAATAAAAGAACTTTTGCACGATATTCTAATTTTTTGAGTTTCACCTGTACTTCCCACAAATATTCAGGCAGGAAATTGGAGCCTTCATAGATATAGAAAAGGCTTTTGACATAGTAGAGTTGTCTTAACTGTGGATGGTGATGGGCAGAATGGGGCTACTGTGTGTTTCTGTAGTTTGGATCCAGACATTATACAGCTATCCATTTCAGTCATCCTTAGTGTCACCCTTTTTTGCCCTTACAAAAGGGTACACGGCAGGGCTGTCCTCTTTCTTCAGGCCTTTTTGCTACTGCAATTTAAACTGGGCTGGCTGGAAGAAAGGTTAGCCCTATAAGCTGACAATCTCATATAGTTTCTGCAGGATGTAGAGTCTTCCCTTTGTTTGCTCTGTGGGTACTGGGCCAGTATACCAAAAGTTTCTAGTCTCTGAGTGAGTTGGGAGAAATCCCAATTATTCTTCATCGACTATGAGGCAACCTAAGGAATGAATATCTCCATCCAGATGCAGCAAGTGCAACAATACAGCAACATAGTTACATAGTTAGTCTGGGTGAAAAAAAACAAAAGTCCATCCAGTTCAACCATAAAAAAAAAAAAAAAACAAATTATAATCCTATTCCCACAGTTGACCCAGATCCAATATACTTACTTGAAAATAGTTATCTGTAATCTGATTTCAGTAACCAATACTCTGTATGGGTCTTCCTGCAGCAGCTGAAAGCCAGCTTCTCCCCCTCTCCCACCCACTGGCTTTCAGCTACTGGAGGGAGAGCCATACAGGAGGATAGATTTCTTTCGCCCCCCCCCCGCTTTGCTGATCACCCCCTCATGTCCATGAATTGATTCCCCCTGTTCTTGCTGCCTGGGCCTCCCTGTGTGCCCTCCGCTGCAGCACTCCTGGTTTCCTCTCCTCTCCCTAACACCACCTTTCAGCTGCTGTAGGGTGGAACTGGGGGGATCTGTTCTAGTAAATGTCCACCCCCCCAATGCATGATTACCCTCTCCTGTAGATGATCTCCTTCCCCCTGCTGCCAGGCCCCACTGTGTGCCCCTCAAACAGTGCTGCCTGCTTCCTCTAATCTCCCTCCCACCAGCTGCTGTGGGGCATGGAGGGAATTGCTTCAGGATGGAGAGCGGGGGCCAATAAATATGCCATATTTACCATAATCTTCCCTTTCTGAATGAACACAGTAAGTGATCAGTACCGATTACCCACTGTGTTCATAACTGAAGCATAGTAAACTGTGTACCTCTCTACAAAGTCTTTCCTGTTCATTCATCTACAGTGCAGCTGAGGCTGCAGCAAAAGGACTGAGGCTCTGTGTCCCCAGTCCCTTTCTCTGTCTCAAATTTTAAATATGAGGGGTCTGTTTAGATCTCTGATATTTCACCCAAGCCCCCAACAGCACTGTGAAAAATTAATTTAAAAAAAAAACACACAAAATGTAAAAAAATTGTAAAACAATATTTACAAAAGTATAAAATTACTAAAAATGTAAAAAAAGTAACAAATTAATAAACAATAACAATTTAAAAAAACGTGTCCCATGCAGTATGAATGAGCAGTTTGTTCATGCAGCTGGAGCCGCCTGTTACTCTGTGGGGACACAGAGGCTGTATGAACACAGCCACAGGTCCTAATTTGGCAGTTGTGCAGTGCTGGCGAGTGGCCCCACTTAAACACTGTCTGTGTTGGGGGCCATACACTTGCACGCACATGCCTGTCAAAGTAGGACCTGTGGTTGTGTTCGTACAGCTGCTGCGTCCCCATAGCACAGTGGTTCTCAACCCCTCCTAATGCTGCGACCCTTTAATACAGATCCTCATGTTGTGGTGACCCCCAACCATAAAATATTTTAGTTGCTACTTCATAACTGTAATTTTGCTACTATTTTTAATTGTAATGTAAATATCTGATATGCAGGATGTATTTTCATCGTTACAAATTGAACATAATTAAAGCATAGTGATCACAAAAACAATTATAATTATAATTCATGAACTGTTTTACCTCCAATACTTCTGCTTTCAACACAGTAGCTGCTTTCAACACAGTAGCTGCTTTCTGCACAGTAGCTGCTTTCTACGCAGCAGCAATATGTGTTTTCCAATGGTATTAGGCGACCCCTGTGAAAGGGTCATTCGACCTCCAAAGGGGTTGCGACCCACAGGTTGAGAACCACTGCCATAGCATAACATAGGCTGTCTGCACACAGCTCCAGCTTTAAGAAAAAAAAAAAAACCCTGAGTCACACTGTGCAGGCCACAGTGCCCATGTGAATAAGCCCCAAGACCTAATTCACACACAAAGCTGTATTCATTAACTCAATACAGTTCTATCTTCTAGATTTAGCATTTGTGTATTTTTAGCAAACATATAATTTTTATATTTTTGTGAAGGGTCCCTGTCAGGTAGGCTGAACAGGACGCTGAGGAAGCTGACAGGATCAGAAAGACATACTGACAGATGTCCATGCTGCAAGAACTGGAAGGAGAGAGCCTAAGAAATGGTACTGCCGGTACAGCAGGTACAGCAGAGAGGCTCAGGTCTACTGGGCAAGCATTGCCTAGCAGATCTCCGGACGCTCTGCTACCCAGCCAAGTTCTTCCTGTGTTAGTGCCTGCATGCTGCAATCCCCATAAACTGAGCACCTGGTTCACTCCAGGTCAGGCATTTTCAAGAGCTCAGTTTCATTGTTTGCTGATGATACCTCAATATGCAGGAAAATAACTTCATCGTAGCATCATTATAGAAAGACCATGGTTTGGGCAGCTACATGGCAGATGAGGTTCCATATTGAGAAATGTAAAGTTATGCACTTGGGTGCCAAAAATACAAATGCAAAATACACAATAAGAGGAGGAAAATGTGATGGAAAAGGATCTGGAGGTGTTTGTAGATCATAAGCTTAGCAATAGCATGCGATGCTGAGATAACAAAGCTAGCAAAATATTCTCATACATTAACCACTTCCCGACCGCCCTATAGCAGAAATATTGCTACAGGGCGGCACGAGTGCGCAAAATCATGTATATATACATGATTCTGCAATTTTGGGTAGGGGGCATGCGCGCGCCCTACCTGCTCCGCCGTTTGCACCCACGGCTGTCAATCACTGGGTCCCGACAGGTGATTACTCGCGGGCGCTCGGTGATTGCCGAGCATCTCTGACGGGAAGGAGAACTGTAAACAAAACAGTTCCGCTCCCTGTCAGCTCATGCACAGCTTTGGATGGCTCTGCACAGCACAGCCATGCAAAGCCGTGTGATTACAGTGAAGCACTAACTCATGGCCCCATAGTAAAACACACCCAGCACACAGTTAACCCTTTGATCACCCCTCATGTTAATCCATTCCTGCCCAGTGTTATTTGTACAGTGTCAATGCTTTTTATTAGCACTGATCACTGTATTGGTGTCACTGGCGATGTCAGTGACACCAAGTCAGTTCCCCCCAGTGTCAGAATGCCCACCGCAGTCCTGCTATAAGTCACTGATTGCCGCCATTACTAGTAAAAAAAAAATTACAAAAATTCCAGTATCTATACCGCCATTTGTAAACGCTATAACTTTCACATAAACCAATTAATTTACACATATTAGGATTTTTTTTCAGCAAAGACATGTAGCAGAATACATTTTGGCCTAAGTTTATGACCAAATTAATTTTTTTTATTTTTTACTGGACATGTTTAATAGCAAAAAGTAAAAAATATTGTTTTTTTCTCAAAATTGTCAGTCTTTTTTTTTTATAGCGCAATAAATAAAAAACACGCAGGCGATCAAATACCACCGAAAGAAAGCTCAATTCGTGAGAAAAAAGGACGTAAATTTAATTTGAGTGCAGCGTTGCATGACCGCACAATTCTTAGTTAAAGTAATGCAGCACCATAATGCAAAAAATGGCCTAGTCAGGAAGGGGGGTAAATCCTCAGGAGGGCAAGTGGATAAAAAGGACACACAGTACATTCAAGAGAAAAATCAATAATTCTACCCCTTTACAAAACACTCTTTCTGCCTCATCGTGAATATGCAGTTCAGTTTTGGTCACGAATCTTCAGGAAAGATGTTAAACAGAGTCCAATGAGGAGCATCAAAATTAAAAAGGAGATAAAGGACCTCAGCTATAAGGATCAATTACTTAGATTACAGTGATTCACTCTGGAGAAGAGGCGCTTAAAAGGGGATGTGATTACAATGTACTAATACATCAAAGGTAAATCAAAACAATAAATAAATAGCGCTGCACTGTAAGTCTCAAACTAAATAAAGTGCATAATAATCAATTAATAATTTAACAACCGATGATTCATCAGCTGTCAGTGGGTTCCCCACTGACGGCTGCATGTAAAAAATAGAATTGCCGACAATGAAAAATTAAGAAAAAAAGCCATTTTTTTTTTTTAAATGGTGTTGGTCCTCCCCCAAAAATCCATACTAGACCCTTATCCGAGCATGCAGCCCAACAGTTCAGGAAAAGGTGGGTAACCATACCAGGCCACATGCCCTCAACATGGGGGGGTTCGTTGGGGTAGGGGGACTCCCCCTCCTAAAGCACTTTGTCCTCATGTTGATGGGGACAAAGTTTTCATCCCCACAACCCTGGGGGGTGGTTGTGAGGGCCTGCAGGTGGGGGCTTATGGGAATATGGAAGCCCCCTTTAACAAGAGGGCCCCCAGATCCCGCCCCTCCACCTATGTGAATGCGTATGAGTTACATAGTACTGCTAATCATTCACCAAAAAAGTGTAAAAAGTGAAAAAAGACAACACCAATTTTTGACAAGTCCTTTATTATAACACAAAAATAAATAAATAAATGAATAAATAAATAAATGTCCCCTGAAGTAGATCCAACTTCAATCAAATAAATACTGGTCGCCCCTGTAACAATCATGCACACAGGGAGGGGCGCGGTTCTCCATTTTGCTCCAAACTTCTGCATTTTTGTATTTCTCTTAAACTTCTATGCAACAACCTGAGGAGGGGAAGGTGTCGCAATCGTGCTCACCAGAGCCAGACACGATCCTCATTTTGTTAAGAATTCTTCATGTTATCCCCTCATTTCCCCCACCCTCAGGAATGCTTTCAGTGTACGTTGCTAAGTTGCTGTCTATACAATCCTTTTCCCATATAAGGTAATTGGCTTGTCTGTTGTAAGGAGACGCCCATTGATTTTGGGTAGAAAGAGGCTGTTATGCTTTGTGTGTAGTGAGAGAAGTGCGGATCTCCTGTGTTTTAACATCTAGCAGTGAGAGAGAAAGCCGAGTCTTGCTGTAACATCGAAACTGAGTGGAGACCAGAAATCCTTTTTGAACTCATCAGACTTGAAACTGCTTAACCCCAGGCATCTTTTTGGCAAGTACTTTTTGGTGAGAAGGGCTGGGGTCTGACGCCGTGATCGTCACAGCCCCCCTCCCCAAAAAAAGGGCTTTGCACCCAACAAAGGCTCTCCTGACAGTTCTTCAATAAAAAAAAGGCGTAATGTCATCGACTCAGCATGCCCCCTGTCGATCACTTCACAAGGAGACAGTGTCACCCGGCGAAATCATCGGGTGGTGGGTAATTTTGGTGTGGATAGGAAGGGGACCCCACGCCATTTTTTTCTCATAATTTTTCATTGCCGGCAATTCTTTTTTTTATATTGAGCTGTCAGTGCGGAAACCACTGACAGCTGATGAGTCATTGGCTGTTAAGAATGCGGCGGCCGGCTTCCCAGCCCTCTCCTTAACAACCAGCTATTCTTCACACGGAATTCGGATCAGTCAATACATTTTCACCTTATTCTAATTGTTCTAAAAATGAGGAATTTATTAGCAAATGAATAAATGAAACAAAATGAATTTTAACGAAATTCATTACTATTGTTATTCAAAAATTCAGGTACATTCGAATCTCCAAACAACCAAAAATTCGTCCAAATTTAGATTCAGAACAAAATGAATTGCACATGTCTAGAGGGAGTTGCAGTAGTCAAGGCGAGATATAACCAAGGAGTGAATAAGTTGTTTCATGGTGTTATTGGTCAGGAAGAGGTGAATTCTGGAAATGTTGTGGAGGTTAAGGTGGTAAGATTTGTACCTTACATTTGGTGGGATTTTTAAGGCAATATATATAAACCAAACAATTTTTTAAAAAAGATTTGACATTTTATTTCACACATCAATACATATTTACCCAGTAGAGTGTAACAATTCTTGACAATATTTGTAATTATTGTATTGAAAGGTTAGTGGTATCCTTTAAAGCTGATTTTCATCTTGCAACCTCAATTGAGGGAACTACAAGTGCATTCAGCCTAAAGCCAACGCGTTTCGAATACTTTAGTGCAGATTCTTCCTCAGGGAAAGGATACCATTCTAATACAATAATTATCAATAGTTAAACCTTTATACATATTGTTTATGGTCCAAGAATTGAGAAACCAACTGTACGTATTTTTTACATACCATCAAAATTGGTCAAACTGAAAATGCTTTGCTGTGTTTTGGAGAATGAGTTCCCCCCATATGTAGGATGAGGTCATCACTTGACATGCAGGAACACAGGTGCCACGTTGAAGAATACTGTAGTGATAAAGTTATCAATTAATGTGATGTCCTATACATTGATGTCCCAAGAATATATAGCACAAGGCATCAAAAACATATCTGAAGGAGTGCTATTTCTTTTATTTTATATAATAGGGACCAGAAATTAATTAAATGTTCATCATGCAGGAGCGGACTGACAACTTATGGGGCCCCCGGGCAATAGGGGATCATGGGGCCCCTGTGTCCTTGCCCAAACTCAAAAAAGCCTATGAAAAAGGTACCAGGGGCATCTCATGGGGCCCCCTACTGACCCCGGGCCCTCAGGCAGTGCCCGAGTTTCCAAATGGTCATTCCACCCCTCTCATCATGTGTATCACATGAACAAATATATGGTAAATGAATATTTGAACCAATCTTATTATCCCTCCTTAGTTTAAAAATGTACTCAATAAAAAAAAGGAATAGTCAATTAAGTATCTAAACTATGAAAGTTTCTTGTATTCTAGACATTCTAAGTAGTCACTTACATTCTTGAAGTTCTCCATGAACTATATAGAAGCAAGGTGCTGTAATAGTTGAACATCAAATGTCTGCTGTTCAGACTTAACCCCTTCAGACTTTATCCACCCTTGGGCAGACATGTTGCCAAAGTTCATAAATATAACATGCCTAAAGTTGTGTTCTCGGCTCTAGATAGAATACACATCCCCAACAGGGAAAGTGATTGGAATAAAGCACTACTCCAGCAAGAAATGCGTTGGATTAGATGCTTGGATGCAACTCCCAATCCTGGTTTAAAAATAATCTGGCATAGTGGTAGCATTGGAAGCTGTGGGAGGCTATCAAGTGGCCCAGGGAATACAGGGAATTTTCAGACAACAACAATATCACACACATATGTTAAACTGGATTAAACTGTGTCTTTTTTAACCTTATAAACTATATAAACAACAAGGACACTAAGGTTGAATAAGATTGTAGAAAGGGATACTGCTTGGACAGGTGATTATGCAGTGCTGGTCTTTTCTCTGGCTTCTCTCATTCCTTACAAAAACTGTTTCTTATCTCATACATTAGGGGAAACAAAGTGGTTTCCTTCTCCAGGTGTATATATTATTGGGACAAGTACATGGGAGCCTCCTCCAGCTCTTCCCATTGAATTGAGGACCTGGCCGCAGCATTGTAGTCACTGACTAAGGCAGAGTCAAAGTTGAAAATAGTGAGCTCCATCTCCTCCGCTTCCTCAGATTCATCCCTTTTTGGCTGCTGGGCCATTTAGTATCTGGCACAGGAGCACAGGGATGAACAAAGACTGGAGGATAAGGCTCTGCTAATGATGCCCCTGATGGGCATAGAGCTGCAAAAGATTCTGCAAAAGAATCCTTCATCACCTGGTGGACAATGAAATCCATGTGGCTGCCCTCAGACAGAGTCTCTGTCACCTCAGAAAAACAGTTTTGGCCCATTAGTTTATCAGGTAGTACATAACTAGCACAGTTTCAGCTGCCACGTACTTTAGGGCATAAATACATTATACAGGATAATGGGAGCAATTGTCCCTAAAGGAGAGGAGGACCATCTGTTATAGAATTGGTGCGATCCTGCGAATGAAAGGTCATGCCTAGAGAAGTGGTGGGATTGTGAATCTCCAAATCTTGGTCCTTTCTGACAGGGCTATTGGGAGCAAGTGTCGGAAGTGAAAGCCCTCTTTTAGAATTAAACACCTACCCTTCAAGCGACCCCTTACCTAACAGACTGTTGAGAATTGTTTTATGAGTAGATGAAAAGACATGGAAAGCAGAATGAGCAGCTGGGATAGCAAAAATATACTAAGAAAAGAGGATCCAAGCCATCTATCTATGGGCCAGTAACAGCAAAAGTAAGTACAGCCACAGGAAACACTGACTCAGAGGGTCCAGAATATGTGGAGCATACAGGAGTGCAGAGCCTGCTTAAGGCCACCTTTCAGGCATGTGCTAGAGCTCACTCCATTCCCCCACACTATTTCTGGCACAAGATGGGCCGCACCAAGATGGTCACCTGCCAGAATTGATGTCATTCGGATGCACCAGGGGGCTGTGGTCAAGCCAACACGTCATCCATGCATATACAGACACAGCCTATAATAGTGGAAAAACAGGGAGGTTTTAAAACCATAAGTAAGGATGCCCACAGCAAGATAATATGGAGGGAGGAACCATATAGGTGAAAGAATGTAAATGGTGTTACGCTCATGCACCAGTGGTGATGGCCAAGCCAATATGGCAGTCACCCATTTGTAGCCATCATCTGGCATAGTGGAAAAACAAACAGAAGAGTTAAGCACATAAGGACGGATGCGCAAGACAAGATATATGCTAAAAACAGGAGTTTATAAGGGATGAGTTGTAAAGAAGAAAGTACTTTAAGAGCTGAGAAAAATGACCGCTGCTCTGTGAAAAATTATCTAAACTTTACTAAATAAATAAAACACAAGGCTATCATTAAAAAAAATTATTATTTTTAAAATTATATTCCAGTTTACATAAGCAAATGAGCACAATGAATGTTTTGCTTTCTTTTATCACATAACCTATTAGAACTGCAAAGAAATTCAGCGCAGGAAAACTTTCCTCTGACAGTCACTGTGATCACAGGTCTCAAACAGGCCCTTGCTGCTGCAGGCCCTGTACCCCTGCACACTTTTTGTAATTAAATTTATATCTACTTTATTTGAATATTTGTACTCAATGAGAATACTACAACAATAAAGCGAGAAGCTTGCTATCCAATTTCTCTCTGGTGCAACACCACAAAAATAATCCACCCTCACAGAAGGCAGATGAAGATATGCTCAGTGTGCACAAAATAAAGCGAGAAATGAAAAGGGGATGTCATCCAGTAATTTATCATTTGCTCCAGACGTTCACAATGGCAGGGGGCAGGGCTGCTGTTAGAAACCATGGGGCCCCATACAGCCAACCTGACAGGACCCCCCTAAAAAAAACAAAACAGTTCACTATGCTTCAGTTATGAATGAACACAGCGAGTGATGGGTACCAATCACTCATTGTGTTCATTCAGGAAAGGAAGGGGCTGGTAAATGTGACATATATACAGGACCCTTCCCCCACTCTCCATCCTGAGGGATCCTGTTGTGTGCTTGCAGCTGCCAGTGGGAAGGAGAGGTGGAGGGCTGGTAGCACTGTGGGGGGCCTGGGCAGCAGGGGAAAATGTATGGTGTACAGGGAGGGTGATGGGTTTGGTGGGGAGGCAATTACTGGAACCGATCCCTTGAATGGCTCTCTCTGCAGCAGCTGAAGGCCAATGGGAGGGAGAGAAGAAGCCAGCTTTCTGCTGCTGCAGAGAGAACCATACAGGGGATCGGGTCCAGTAGTTGCCCCCTGCCATGCTGATCATCCTCCCTGCCCACATCCGATTCACCCAGCTGCCTGGGCCCCCCTGCTGGCTTGGGTCCTGTATAGGAGGACTGGTGGTACCCCCTTATCCACGGCCCTGGCAGGGGGACCTCATTGCAAGTGTGCAACATAACATTTCCCAGGTCGTTCCTCTTTGATGATTAGTAGCAGAAATAATTGCTTGCTGCCACCTTCTGGTCATAAAACAAACTGCTGTTATAAGTCAGTTACCTCCAAAGTGCTCATATAGAATACAAGTAATGCTCTCCAAACTGAACGTTTACCGATCATGCAGGGACAATATGTATGCATTAGTTAATTAAAATAGGTTAAGTGAAGAAATGAAATTCAACCTGACAATCCAATTTACAATAAAACACATTGCCAGGGATTGGAAGTGCCCGGGGGGAACAGAAGTTTTTAAGGTGATACAACTCTGCCATTAAAGAAGGGAAGTTAAAGAGATACTCACTCCCCCTAATACGCTTTCTACTTACCAGTGCAGCACAACACCCCAGCTTTTATTTTCCTAGATCAATTCCATGGATCAGCTCTCTACAGCATATTATGTAATTGATTTTTCTAGCTGCAGCCATTGACCAAGGATGCTGACTGCAGTATCTGAGAGGCGGCTAGAAAATAGCTCATCTACAAATCTCTATATCACAGATGACAAACATGCCACATGGCAATATGATAAAAGTCACAAAAATGTAAGTTCACATAAATTGTACAGCGTTAAATTATATATAGGGTACTATTTAAAAAAACTGCAACAAAGTTTTGATGAACCAGATCCTGTACTTTTATTTTCAAACTAATATATTTCATATAAAGTAACCCTGACATTAGCACCAATAATACATAAGCAAAAATTAACAGTCATTTTGATTTTTAAATCTAGTACAAGAGTATTCAGGGATTATAGGTGCAGACTGCAGTAAGTGATTACAGAAATAAAACAAAAGATTCATGTAGTTAATATGCATCCCAGTGTGGTAAGGGTGCTGTACAAGCAGACATAAGAATATGTGCACCTTTGCTCTCATTCCTTCCTGAGTGAGTGAAGAGCTCTATGACGGCGCTATATTAAAGTGAAAAAAAAACAATAATATGCAAGGCTATAATGTGATGCTGAGATTGCAGCGTAATGGTGACAAATATTGTGACTGTAGTGAGACAAATCAACAAATGCAACAGAATGCAACAGAATGAAGCAAATCTGAACAAATTGCAAAAGCAATAATCAATAGTGTGAATAGAGTCCAAAAGAAGATTGTGACATCCAGTGATATTTGAATCCATGATAAATTCTTCTTTCACCAGAAGCGCATAAAAAATGCGCATAGAAAGCAAAGGTGATGATATCCTCCAGAACAGGTCAGCCTATTTCACCGTCAGGGACAGATGTGAAGCTGTTATACATCAGAAATGGGAGATGCCTCCAAAAGGAACGTATGTACTCAACATAAAAATTGGCCACACCTGGCCCCCACCCGCTGGAAGAGTTTGGCCCACAAGTCCGGATCGAAAAGCTCGGCGGTGAAGTGCGGGGCGAAGTCTGTGTAGGAGAAGCCGGACGGGTAGTTCTTCTTCATGAATTGCACATAGGGCTGGCTCTTCTCCTGCTGCCAGTTCCGCCAGAACCATTTCCACATACATTTTCTATGGCTCAGCACTTCCGCATCCGCACCAGAATAGTGCAGGACCCTTTTTTTTATCCGCACTAGAATCAGATCACATGGGTATTCACACCCATGCATTCTGATTCTGCACATCACACTGCATTTTGAGAACCAATTTTGGGGTGTTATTAACTTAACATATACACCCGCAGCGGTTCGCATGAACGGGGTGCAATTATGATGCGGTGCGGAAATCACACAGAAACAGGTGCAGATTCTGCACCGCATCAGTGTGAACCCGGTCTGAAGGAGAAGGAGGCAGTGAGCACAAAGGAGTATTGACTTCTCTACATAATACAACATCACTCTAAAAAGATGTGGAAAAGAACAACGTCACTGCTGAGTAATATCCTAAGACTTTACTGACACCAGCTTCAAATCAATGTCAAACATAAAGAAAAAAATAGATTTTGTCACTTTAGGAATGGGCATTTTTTAGGGCAGTTTATCTGATCCTACAGTAATAGAATTAATAAGAGGGGTGGAGGACCTCAGCCATAAGGATCGATTACATAGATGACAGATATTCACTCTGGAGAAGAGGCACCACACCTACACTTAGAGTTGGTGGTAAGGCACTATAATTAGCTTTTGTGTTCTTCGCCTATTGCAACCTCCTTTCGCATAAGGCAAACAGGCCTACCGGTGCTCAGTTGCCCCCATCTCTTATGTACAATGCTATAGTGCCTGGCTACCATGCTGGGGCAGGTAAGAACTAAGCACAATGAACAGGTACTTCCGGTTTGCAGACAGGCAGTGTGGTCTAGTGACAGTTTGGGTTCGTGGCAGGCAGCATTCTAAGGACAAATCTGCGGTCAAAAGGCAGGCTGAGTTCTGAGCGTAGTCTAATCTGAGGTCAACAACAAGGGAAATTAAAACATCCAAATTAGCTGGCAGGGCAGGGCAGGGCTAAGACGAAGATGAAGGTCATGGCACCGGAACAAGGCAGGAAAACAGAGCTTGAAACAAGTGTTGCAAACACTATCACAAGCATGAGACTGAGGGCTTGGAAGGCCTAAAACAGGTTTGAACATCACCCAGAGCCTGTATCTAGCAATCACTCTGCAGGTGGACAGTCAGACAGGGAGAGTGCAGATCAGCCAAAACCAGGATGCTGGAATGAGACCAGTAGCTACCATGGGTCAGGAGCACTACACGTTCCTAACAAGAGGGGATATAATTACAATGTACAAATATATCAAAGGTGACTTCAGTAATCGTATTAAACTGTTAAATCTAAGATCCCTGAAGAAGACATGGGGGTCACGATTTAGGGTTAGAAGAAAGGAAGGTCAATCTTAGACTGAAAAAAAGGGTTCTTTACTGTTAGAGCAGTAGAAATGTGGAACTTCCTCCCCCAGGAAGTGGTGCTAGCTGGGAGTGTCAACAACTTAAAAAAAAAAACGATGTTTTTATTATTTTAATACTTTATCAACATGGAAGTGACACTTTATACTTTATATAAGAATACACTAAACAATTATCAATAATGGTATGATATATCAGCCTGTGCAACTGGAGACAAAACTATCTGATCTTGTGCTTGGCTTTTCATTTTTTTCATGTTTCTAAAGGATGTCAAATGTTCTCCCTCAGTTGAATTCATAGCCTTTCCATATTGTACCCAGAAAAATATCACAGTCAGGTGCATGTGGTAATAAAAGAGTGATTCACTGGTTCTTTCATATCCCATGCCAGTTGCTGGACCAGAATGTAAACATTCTTCCACTTATGTCCATATGGCTCTGATCTATCCTCAGTTACACTACAATATTTCTACTCTACATGTCCTTTCATGCTGACTTTCCATCTGGAGGAGTAGGAAGGAAACAGTATAAGCTTTGTGCAAAACCAGAACTCGTAACCCCACTTAAACAGAATCTGAAATTGAATTGTGATTTTTTTTATTATATATTCATTTAAACAGTAAAATTGTAGCAAACTGAAAGTGAGTTTTGTGACTTGTGCATTTGTAAATACTTGCTATAGATAGATAGATAGATAGATAGATAGATAGATATGTAACTCAAGGCATTTAATAATACTGTAAATTGTCTTCCATATACAGTAAATCTCATAATAATTCTCTCTTTGTGCCAAAGTATTTTAATGTTGCTTCCTTGCAAAAAACATGGCCCTCGAAGGCACTGTGTAGGCTGTATATTTCCTGCCAATGTGATTGGCTCACTGCTTTTCCCAGACGTTTTTTTCTTATTACAACACTGGTGTATTTCTCATTTATTGGGAGGGAAATTTCCCCGACACTCATCAATTTTCCAACTAAGATTTGATTTTTTCACATTCACTTTATTTATCTCAGCTTTATTTTCTTTAGGCAGATTTGCTCCGACATTCACTGGGTTAAAAATACGGCAAGCAACATTCGTCTGTTTTTTTAGTACAAATATAAAAAGTACACCGTTCAGACTGGCTGATCCCAGAAAGCCAATCCCATGGACAGGTGCTGTCAAGAAACAGGATGTTTGAACTCAATATAAGGATACTGAGTGCGGTCATCCTGTTTCTTGCTTCTATTTCTTAGTAGATAAAATGTTCTACTGTACCATTTATCTTATGATTACTTATAAATCCACGATACCCTGAATGTGAGTTTGTTCTGAAAGTACATTTACTTATTTTTCACCCTGCATAGTACTCAAACTATTCCCTGGTATGAGGTAGGGCTTCTTTGCTTTGAAGATTTGGAGTTTTTGGTACAGGTTCAGCACTTCATAGTTAGTATTTTTGTTACTGTATGCAGGCAAGGGAGTGGCGAGTGTACAGCTTTCCTCCTATGCTGATACCAGCCAATATGCCTTTCAGCACTGGGGGTACTTTGAGAGGGGTTCTCCTAAAGCACAGGTCTCCAAACTTTCTAAATAAAGGGTCAGTTTACTGTCCTTCAGACTTTAGAGGGATCGGGCTGTGACCAGTGGCAGTAGAAAATGCCCCAGTAGGAGTAAACAATGCCTCAGGCTTGGTTGTCAATGAGAGTAAAACAGTTTATTTAGCACCTGTGGTCAGTAAGAGGAGGAATAATGCCCCATCACTGATCTCAGTAGGAGGAATAGCGTTCCATCTTTTAAATCAGTGGAATGACTACTTTTCCATCACTGGTGTCAGTGGAAGGTTTAATGCTCCATCGTTGTTGTCAGTGGAAGGAATGAAGCCTCACTGTTGGTATCAGTGGAAGGAATCGTGCATCATCGTTGGTCAGTGGCTGGATTAGATGCATGCATTCTGTCTGCGGGTTGCAATTTGGAGAACACTGTCCTAAAGCACTGGCGTACTGATGCTGACTGAGCTATTTGACAACCCCTGGTGCCTGAGAGTTTGTTGTCAAAATGGCAACATTGGATTGGAAGCCGTGGGACATCCCTGGAACCTGAAAAATAAAAATTAGCAAGTCAAGAAAAAAAAAATAAATTTTTTTTACATCTCTGCAATACATGCACATTTTCCCATGTGTTATCCCACACTGCAAGTATAGAAAAATAACTGTTGATTTGCCAGAAATATAGTGTGGTCCCCACTTCCTCTTTGACATGACAACACAGTGTAATTTTGGCTCTGAAATCCAAAGCATGCATTGTCAGCTCCATGTACTTCATTTCCAATGCATTACAAAGAACACAGACCTCTAATCATCTCCTCCTCTGCCCCGCTTCATATCCATAACCCCTTTTTATGCTCAGGCATAGAGACCAGGAAGTTATCAGCTCACAAGAATTCAATAGGTATTTTTGCACAAACCGATAACTTTCAATGATTTATTTAGCAGACCAAAAGGGAAAAAATAAGGAAATTCATTGCTAGGGTTTACTTACACTTTAAAAATAAATAATGATGTAACAATGAGTACAGATTTGCATGATTGCCATCAGTGGACTAAAGTCTGCTTCCAGCTGACGTCACAGAGCCACTCCAGTGTTTGAAAGAATCCAGCCAGGTGCCTGACCGCCAGCTGGCTTAGTCTCCCACTGAACCTGAGACAGCCATTCCCGCCCCCTCCACAGCCCGTCACTCCAGTGAGCACTGGAGGGGCAGAGTAGAGAGCCTGTGACTGACAGTCATGACTCTCTGTCCAGTGAAGACCAAGAACTAAGCGATCAGCCGTCATATGATAGCTCAGTTCTCAATCTTAGAGCCATTATATTGGTTATAGCTATAGCATTGGACTGATGCTGCAGCCACACAGCTGAGTATAAATGTGTATTTTCTTCATGGCCCACATTCCTCTTTTAAAATCACAGGATCAGCATAACTGTCATGTAACTAGCATTTTTAGAAGGTCTTTTTCCTTTATGATGATCTGATGTAAATTAAAAGACATGTAAAAGACGTAGGATTCCTTTACAATTTGCTTGCAAAATATATATAAACTGTATACAAGTGGAGGTTCTTTTACATGGCTGTAATACCAATAGCAGCATATTATTTTAATTGTTATTTTAGGTTGTTTAGACAGTGTATGGCAGTGGAAGCACAGTAAGACCCTGCAGAAATAAATAAATATGTTTAATGCTAAAAAAAAATGAAGACTCTTAGGCCTTGATTCACTGAGATGTGAGTGTATTAGCAGAGACTGACCATTCAGGCAGACTCCGGTCAATCAATCAGTGGTCTGACCAGCGTCTAGCAAGCTCATTAACGAGCGTCTACTGACTACTTTGCCATTAGTGAATGTGGTATCCCGTCTGGCACATTTTTAGGTGCAATACCGGATATATTCGCTAGATGGCGCACAAGAGCGGGCTTTATTAACATTGGCGTTTTACCGATAGAAAATTCTAATACAGCTGTACTATTACATTCTGAAAATTCTCTTTTGCTATTTTTTTTTTTTTGCTGTTTCTCCAAAATGATCAGGAAAGTATTGCATTTACTAATGAATGTCATACATTTTATTTTCAAATTTTTCACACTTATATCTCAAATAATTTATATACTTCTAATTTCCCAATATAGTTATATATCTTCATTCTCTTTAATCACATAACTATTCTATGTTAAAGACAAGTGCAGCGCTATAAATGCATGTGATCAATAATGAACGCATGTAAAAACCAAAAAGTGCAAAGAATTGCAATAATGATGTAAACTGGTAAATCGTGCTAAAATAAGTTCATAGAATCATTCCTGAATAATGGAATGTCCTTCATGTGAGAGTACCAACTCAGAGAGTGCCTATGAATGGCACGTGTGGTCTCTCCGTGACGGACAGTAGTGCATGAACTCGTGAAAGGTAAACCACCCTTGGGACTGGTCTACACTCACCAGAACAAAAGTATTAATGTGCATGGGTTATACACATCGCACATCTGGGGGTGCAGCGGTATGCTGGCAGCTATGGGTTAGTCATCCAGCTCCATCCATAAATCCATCAGGGTGGGTGCCCAAATGGTCCTGGGGAGGAATTAGCTCAGCCACAGGAGCCAGAAAGGTGCTCAATAGTGTAGTACACTGTCACAGGGGTGGATGACCTTTCACGAGTTCATGCACTACTCTTCGTGGTTATATTTATCTTGTGTAATACCATTTTACTAGTCTATATCATTTGACCAGCTCGCTTTATCATTTTTAAACAATGTAACTATTCTACATTATAGCTCAAACTGTGTTTCCCAGAGTGGTTTAGTGGTTAGAGCTCAGAATTTACAGCACTTGGGTCATGGGTTCTAATCCCAGTCTTGGCAACATCCCAAAAAAATGGAGATCAATTTTCTGGGTTGTGGCAGGAATATTGATCAATCAATTATGATTTTGCCTAATGACTAGAAAGTGGATGAATGTTACTTGCGTACTGTTCTTCTGCCAATTAGGTCATGTGCAAGTTTCATGCCGTGTATATTTCATTGTAACTTTTTTCTCTTTTAAATCTGTCTCCTTATACAACTTGACCCCCTCCCCCACCCCATCATCACCTGTCCCATATGCAAATCTATGGATCACCGCCCCACTCTTTAACTATCTATTTACTGATCAAGTGAATGTGTCTCATTTTCTATCAGCTACAGCTCAGATCTCACATTATTATACAATTGCTGATTGTATCTCACCACTAGTCTGATTGAATTCACAATTCCTGGTCAGTCCTGTTCCCTGACCTCTAATAACCTTTAGGGCCAGTTCACACTACATGTGTTTCAGTTGCTTTTTCAGCATCACAAACGCACAGAAAGAAGGTTATATGGTTGTCAATGTCATAGTTCACATCAGCGCTTGCATTTTCAATGCATTGCAGGTGCTGTAAACAAAGTTGACCACGCTGCATTGTTTCTGCACAGAACTGTACTGGAACACATTGAAATGTCCTTGAATGTACTAAAACGCACATGTCCCTAACTACATTGAATACAAAGAAAATAGAAAAAAATAAGTGGAAGGGATACAAAAATGCAATGTAAACATGTCCAAAACGCATCCAAAATGTACTGGAACACACTAAACATGCATGCCAAAAGGGCATGAAAAAAACCCATCAGGAACACATCTAGACTGTTTCTATAGTGTGAACCAGCCCTTAGGACTTGTTCACACCATTGGTGGTGCAGAAACGCATGCAAGAACACACATTTTCCAGCACAGCAAAGAAATGCAATGCCCTGTGTAGATGTGCGCAGGTACCATGATGAAAACGTTGTTGCACCTACACACGTCTATTAAAAACAGCCCCATTCACAGCCACAAATACGCATGGCACCACACTACTGTGCGGTTAGGTGCGACACACTTGGAAAATAACATAAAAATAAGCCAACATGGCTAAAACATATCTTGAAAATATGGGGACTCTGATATCCGGCGACAGTCCGTTCACGAACGAGAAGCAATTCTGCACCCCTAAAACCAACATAGAGGAAAGGGATGGTCAAATTGCTGTGCTGCTTCCAAACCACCTCTGGCATGCCAGGGTCATTATGCAGGTCCTCGATGCCAGTTCTTGCCTGCGGCCACAAAATATCCACTGGCCACAAGTGAAGGTGAGTGGAGGACGTGAAGGTGGATTTCTACCAGCTTCAACTGCAAGCAGTACCACTCCTGAAAAATGAGAGCAAATAATCATTGACACGTCATCATGACAGTCAATTCTCAGTGCAGGCTATCTAGAGTGTCTTTCCTTTTTAACCATTTCAAGATTTTAAGGAAACATTCTTGGAGCATCTACTGTGTTTGGAAAGGCCAAAGGTCCCCCCCTCCCCCAGGCACACTAATGCTTATGCAGGCCATAGACGGGGAGAAAAACAGCCGATTTTTCTTTTAAAAAATGAAAAATCGGTTGTTCAAGCGGCCGACGTTACCAGCAATGGTAAAAAAAAAATCGGCCGATTTTCATCCCGTCTACAGCCGGCAAAAAGTGTCCCTGCAGAGAGCTCCGCTATTTCTTTGACAGTTCTTTGACATTTATAGCGGTTGCAACAATGTATTTGTATCCATTTCGGATACAGATGTTTTTATTCGGAAACAAATAGATACAATGTTGCAACCGCTGTAAATGTCAAGGAACTGTCAAAGAAATAGCGGAGCTCTCTGAAGGGACACTTTTTGCCATACTGGAATTCCTCTCATTTTTCATCCTTCTTCTTCCTCTTCTTCTTCATCATCATCCTCTTCTTCCTCTTCATCATCTTCTTCTTCTTCTTCATCATCATCCTCTTCTTCATCATCTTCATCATCATCATCCTCTTCTTCTTTTTCTTCTTTTTGTCTTCCTCTTGCAGGTCACTGCTCATGTGCAGATTTTTTATCAGTAAAAAAATCGGCCGATTTGCCCATCATTGCTGCGAAAATCGGCCGATCGGCAAATTCGGCCATTTTTTTCCAACTTTACCGAAAAAAAAAATCTGCCAAAATACCAAAAAACGGCCAAACAAATAGCCCACCAACGGTCCGAAAATCGGCCGATTTTATTTTCGGCCGAAAAATCGGCCGATTTTCGACCCATCTATGGCCTGCATAAGATATGGTGTGGCCCTAGGGTCAATGTGTGTTTAGAATACTTCCAAAATGCACATACAAAAACACTCCATCCAAATGCATGTTGCATTTCTATAGCATGTTAAACAGAAGAAAAATGCACTTACATAATGTTAACATGCGCAAGTAAAAATAGACAAAATCCACATCCTTTTATTCTGGCTTCACATACATGCATTGTGGTCTAACACCGCACTCCTGGGCAAATCACATGCAATTTGTGTGCGTTGCAATTAGAGACAAACATTTTGCACACCTCAAATTGCACCGCATCCGGGCCAAAAATGTGCAGGACCCTTTTTCAGGGTATGCACATGGGTGTGAATAGGCATGCCATCCAATTTGGCAAATCGCAATACGCTTTGTGTACCAATATTGGTGTGTTGGTAACTTCACCTAGAAAGCCGCAGCAGGTGGCATGAAGGGGTTGCGGTTGTGATGCGGTGCAGCGCTTGCACAGAAAACACTGCAAATTTCACATCGCATCTGTGTGACACCAGAATGTGCCAATATGTGGCTTGACAAAGCACAGTGGTCAGTGCAGATTATTTTCAATCCATGTTTTTTTACACTTTTCATTCACTGGTTTAACTCAGGTGATCATTAATCACAATTATCTCCGGAGATCACATGCAGCCCCTCAACCATCTACACATATCTCTGGAAATCTATACAGATCTCCTTGAAAAAATGTCTCCTCTCCTCTTTGGAAAACAATTGTCCACCTCATAAACAGGGGGACAGAGAAGACTTCTCCTTGATAACTAAAATCAGATGAATTATCTGTGCTTAATAAACATACACCAATACTGCAAATGCATTGTACTGTCCAAGGCATTGCACACGAACGCATTGCACACTAGAAATGTCAAATGCGTTAGTGTGTACAGTGCATGAGTGTAAAATGCTTTAGTGCACACTGCAGTGTACAACGCATTGCACACTGTAATACACTGTACAAAGTAATACCGTGTACACCCACACATTGTAGACTGTAATGCACTGTACACTGTCATGCAGGATGGAGCAACGCATTGCACACTGTGATACCGTGTACACCCACACATTGTAGACTGTAATGCACTGTACACTGTCATGCAGGCTGGAGCTACGCATTGCACACTGTGATACCGTGTACACCCACACATTGTAGACTGTAATGCACTGTACACTGTCATGCAGGCTGGAGCTACGCATTGCACACTGTGATACGCTGTCCACTGTCATGCAGAATCCAGCAACACATTGCACACTGTAATACCGTGTACACCAACACATTGTAGAATGTAATGCATTATACGCAGTATACATGTCCAGATATTCAAAGATTAGCCATGAAGGCCTAGCTGGTTACCTACAGTTGTGGCCAAAATTATTCAACCCCCAATGCTGTAAAGGGGTTTAGGGACTATAGTGTACATTTGGAATTGTATTCAGAATCAAATCCTACAAGGACGTTGTAACTACCCAAATGCAACTAAAATGACATCAATTGTTTATGTAATACAGTAGTAAATGGTTCTTATGTGGTTTCTTCATTGCCACAATTATTCAACCCCTTAAAGACTACCACTCTGAAGAACAGAGGTTCATACAGGTGCTTTCCATCAGGTATTGAAAACACCTGTGGATGTCACCGAGCAGCAATCAAGCATAATAAGCACCAATTAGGCAGCTTTAAAATGACTGTGATACTCAGCTCCTTCTAGACATTTACTGGTGTGGTTACAAACATGGTGAAGGCAAGAGAATGGTCCAGGAAGACAAGAGAAGAGGTGATTTCTCTTCACAGGAAGGGCAATGGCTATAAGAAGATTGCAAAGATGTTAAACATACCAAGAGACACCTTAGGAAGCATCATTCGCAAATTCAAGGCAAAGGGCACTGTTGAAACGCTACCTGGTCGTGGCAGAAAGAAGATGCTGACTTCGACTGCTGTGCGCTACCTGAAGCGT
The DNA here is from genome assembly GCF_062004578.1 of Staurois parvus. Lineage (NCBI taxonomy): Eukaryota > Metazoa > Chordata > Amphibia > Anura > Ranidae > Staurois > Staurois parvus. Next base: position 2,942,465 of record NW_028318628.1, read on the forward strand.
AGAGTGGAGAGAAGTCCCCGTGTGACTGCTGAGGAACTGAGAAAAGATTTGTCAGATGTGGGTACAGAAGTTTCAGCCCAGACAATAAGACGCACACTGCGTAATGAAGGCCTCCGTGCCAGAACTCCCAGGCGTACCCCCTTGCTGTCTCCAAAGAATAAGAAGAGTCGACTGCAGTATGCCAAAAGCCATGTGGACAAACCACAAAAGTTGTGGGATAGTGTTCTGTGGACTGATGAAACAAAATTAGAACTGTTTGGGCCCATGGATCAACGCTATGTTTGGAGGAGGAAGAACAAGGCCTATGATGAAAAGAACACCTTGCCTACTGTGAAGCATGGTGGAGGGTCAATCATGCTTTGGGGCTGTTTTGCTTCTGCAGGTACAGGGAAGCTTCAGCGTGTGCAAGGTACCATGAATTCTCTTCAGTACCAGGAGATATTGGATGGAAACGTGATGCAGTCCGTCACACACCTGAGGCTTGGGAGACGTTGGACCTTTCAACAGGACAATGATCCCAAGCATACCTCCAAGTCCACTAGAGCATGGTTGCAGAGGAAAGGCTGGAACATTTTGGAGTGGCCATCGCAGTCACCAGACTTAAATCCGATTGAGAACCTCTGGTGGGACTTAAAGAAAGCAGTTGCAGTGCGCAAGCCTAAGAATGTGACTGAACTGGAGGCCTTTGCCCATGAAGAATGGGCGAAGATACCCGTAGATCGCTGCAAGACACTTGTGTCAAGCTATGCTTCACGTTTAAAAGCTGTTATAACTGTAAAAGGATGCTGTACTAAGTACTAAGATTGAATGTCACTTGGGGGTTGAATAAAACTGATAATGCTGTGAGCACAGAAAAGACATTTGTGGTTATTTCATTATAACTGTTATGTTATATTTGTCTGACCTACAAGTGCCTCTTTAATGTAAATGTAAGCAAGATGACTGAATGATCAAAAGCAATGTCAAACTGGCCAAAACACTCAATTTCAGTGGGGGTTGAATAATTTTGGCCACAACTGTATTTGGCGACCGCAGATAGCCGAATAACGCTACACTGCATCCAGGCAGCTCTGGGAGGGTGTCATATGACATCCTGGCAGAACGCGCTCTCCGTGATTGCTGTGTCCTAAGGACACAGCTGATCACGTGATGTGGTAAAGACCAATCACAGCGGCTTTTTACCATGTGATCAGCCATGTCCAATGACACGCTGATCACCGGGAAATGCATTTGCCGGGTCTTGGCTGCACTTTCATCACGCTGTCAGAATGTGTGGAAAGTACTGCCGAGAACCGGCAGTTATCAAAGCAGGGGTCGGCCCCGATGATCAGTGCCCACCAGTGCCACCCAACAGTTCCGCCCACCTGTGGCCAGCAGTGCCGCCTCATCAACGCACATCAGTGTTGCTAAATTACCAGTTTACCAAATGTTATAATATAAACAGACTTTTATTCATTATGAGCTATTTTGTGGTTTATCGAGCAAAAAGTAAAACTCACAGCAGCAAGTCAATACCACCCAAAGAAAGCTCTATTTGTCTGAAAAAACTGATACAAATTTAAGATGGGTACAATGTGGCATGACCGCACAATTGTCATTCAAAGGGTAACAGTGCAGAAAGATGAAAATTGGCCAGGACAGGAAGGGGGTATGAGTACCCAGTAGGCAAGTGGTTAATATAATTGACCCATCAATACCCAGGAGCTAATGTACAGATAAGTAGCATGTGCACCAAGTGAGATTCTGCTAGGCCCCACCCACAAAATTACAATTACTTGTCCCTCACATGTTATAAACATATTTGCAATGGCCACAGTTACTTTACATATAAGGATCATCTCCTCAGTTGAGAACTGTGCTCTCGCCATGTCCAAATGCCAATAAAGTTATCAAAATTTTCAACCAACACAAAACCTCCAACCACTTCTCATCCACTTACACTCCCCACAACCACTTCCGGGTGCGCGCGCACCAGATGACGGACTTCCAGGAGGATAGCTGCTCGTGCGCCATGGGGGACACCTGTTTGGCGTTTATTTGTGCACGATCACGCATATCTATGCACGATCGCTCATTTCTATGCACGGCTATGATAGCTTTCACGAATGTGTGTTTTAGTGATTTTTTTTCTTTTTAAACCTTGGCTAATATATCTTTGTTGCCAAAGGCCAAAAATCAACATACAGTGGGGACTATTTTATTACTGTAAATCAAATTGTAGAAAACCTGTAGCTGGCTGCACAGTGAATGTGACATATTCATTAGTACATAATATTGTGGTGCAAGCAGGTTTTTTATTTTTTTGTTTGGTTTTGAAAAAGCCAGTTTGCACCCACTTGCATATTCACGCTCTTACAAGCTACATTTGAGCAGATTATATAAGTATACAAAGTAACTATTAAGGTTGTTCATATATTGAACATAAAATAAACACAAAAACATCGGTGAAACATTTATTGATCAAATATATCTTCATTTATTTGGTCAGCAGGAACAAGTAGGTACAGTCAATATCTTGGTGAGTCACAAAAATAGGATTGATGTGGCAAAAAGAAAACACTCCTGCTCATAAGAGCTTACAATCTAAAGATACTTCTAATGAACTGTGTGTGCTCAGGTTATAGCAGGAAACAAAGGGGAAGATGAATCAAGTAACATTTTCGTGCACATAAGGTTTACTTACACAATCATTTAGTATAAAGATCCATTCACAAAAAAGTCTACACATCAAAATATAAAGAAAACAAGACATATGTGAAAAAAAAACCCTCCCACCTCTACAAATCCCCTCCCACCTCTACAAACCCCCTACACATACATTTGTCAGCAGGTTTGTAAGAAAAATGCATTTGAGTCTAAATAAGCAAGCAAAATTAAAACAAGAGCAGATTTTAAACAAAACGATTGACATGTGTGAGGCTTTCAATGCAAAAAGAAAAAACACAATCATTGTGCAATAACACACAAACACTTTACAAGGCCAAAAATATGCAAACATTTCCAGCCCACTTCCAAACACAGCCTGAGTGGTGTCTGGGGCAATTCAGCACAAAATCTCTTCCTCCCCCAAACCACTACAAGCAAGGACTTAGTCACAAACCACCCGGCCTAGTAACAGGCCAAATCACTCCCTACTGCACATCTTTATATAAGCTAGGTTGTATTTGGAGCGTGCCAAACAAGGCCCCACACCCAATGAAGCCACACCCACCACTGACCTTAATTTGGTCAGTGAAAGTGTTTTCACCTGATGAATCCTCTTCCTACCTGCATTAACCCTTGGTATACAGGCCCCACAAATCAGAAAGATATATACAGTGAAATGTACGTGTGCAGCATACAACAGAACATTGAGCAGGGATGTGAAAGGGAACCCCAATTGGAACCTTTATTGCTACTATGGTCACAATTCCCTCCAGATTCTCGCATGAGTTAAGACAGTCACATGACCACATCTTGTCTGCAATACTGAAAATGACAAATCGATTTGACTAGTATGGTGAATTTCCCATCAATTGGTAAAACACTCCAGAAATCAAACATCACCAAACATTACACTCTGGGCAAAGCTGATTTACAAATCATGCAACTTACAGTAAAGTTGACCATTTCAATGCAATTTTCAAGACATCTGACACAGATCTCTATGCAAATTGCCACTAAAGTAGTACATGTACTACTATAGAAATCAGTGTTTGAAACGCACCCATGTGGTCGCTCTAATAGCAGACAATAGGGTGCGACTTTGCAGACGATTTACAGCTTGCATGTTGTGCAAATCACATGCCAAGTCCCACTCAATGAGCACGCTATTGGAGCGTTCATATTGTTGTGGTTCAAACTTGGTAGGAGCCGCAAGTAATAATAGAGTAATGAATACACTACTTTTCATGCAATTTGCTGAGAGATCGATGTCGAATGTCTTGCAAATTGCACTTGAAATCACCATGTACCCCGACTTTGAAATCATGCAACTTCTATGCAAGTCACATGATGTGACTGTGGTGTCAATAACACCACTTAGAAATCTGCTTTAATGTGACCGGGTAGCCCCCAGTAACATTGTTTGCGATTGCCATGCAATTGGCATGACAGGCGACTTGCAAATCGTAGACCAAGTCGCACCCTATTGGCCACTGTAGGCTCTGTTCACATCCAATTGGATTGTGAACTCGTGCAACTTCACTGTAAGTTGGACAATTGCCGCATCGGATTAGATGTGACAGTGGTGTTGGCCCCCAGTAACATTGGGTGCAATTTGCCATGCAAAGAGCAAGCTGCTGGCCATGCCAATCACATGACAAGTCACATCCAGGGTGTGCAATTTCAGGTGCGATTTGTGCATTGACATCGTACCTGATATTGGATATAATGAATGTGAGTGTATTAACATACACCATTTGTTGCAGCGAGAGTTCAAAGGTATTTGAGAATTGTGGCCATTTATTAGCAATTTAACATCTAGACTCAAATAGAAATCGCAATGCTACACACAATTGAAAACACAACTAGTTAGTAATTCTCTAGAAAACACAGTAAAATTGGCAACTTAAAGAGTAATTTTCAATTGCATATAGTGTGAGCGAAGCAGGAAAATCAACAAAGGAAATAAATCTTTGAAGGCGTGCGGTACCTGCCTGCTGGGATAAGGGTCTGCTATGCATTTGGGGGAAAAATGCACGCCAGGATTTGTGACAAGTTTGATGTGTGGATTCACCAACCAAGTCTTTTCTCTCTCGTTCACTCTTCTGAATGTCTCTCTTTATCACTCTTCAGTATGTATCTCTTGCTCACTCTTCTTTGTCTCACTGGCTCGCTCTTCTCTCTCGCTCACTCTTCTGAATGTCTCTCTTTATCACTCTTCATATGTATCTCTCGCTCACTCTTCTTCGTCTCACTCTTCTCTCTCTCTGTCAGCTCTTTGCTTGCCAAATCCTTCACAAAAGTGGGTGGAGTGTAAACCATCATTATCAAATCTATTAGTGATTCAGGCCCTTATCTTATCCCATTGTATGACATTCACATAAGGTGCAGCTTTGAAGGTGTTTCAACAGACAAGGCCTCATTCTAATTCACATTTTAGGGATCATTTAGACAGAATGCAAAGATGTTGCCAGAACATGTATGTGAAGACAGCCACACACGGAGATCATGCTACTACCTCGCCGGGGTTGGGATTCGAACTGACAACCCTAGAGTTGTGAGGCAGCAGTGCTAACCACTAACCCACGGAGCTACATTGCTAACCCAGCCTGTATTTCTGTGCTGTGAATCAATCCTAGGTCCCTGGGCATGGTCAGTATAACTAGCCAGATATCTCCAATGTGACACAAATGTTGTGCTATGTTGCCAATTCAGATGTATGTTGGTTCTATGTATCCCAATACAAAGGATTGCAATACTAATACAGGCGTACCTCGGTTTACCAACGCCTCAGGGAACGTCATATTTGGGGTACAAATGTCAAACCATTTCAGTTAATTGGTCTGTTTACAAATGTTTGAATAATTTGGTATGGGCATGTGGCCTGGTATGGTTCAGGAGGGGGGGAGGCACTCGCTCGTCGTCGTCCCCCCCTTTCCTGACCTGCCGGGCTGCATGCTCGGATAAGTATGTGTTATGGATTTAGGGGGGTACCCCATGCTGTTTTTTATTTAATTTCAGCGTGGAGTTACCCCTTAACATCCATACGAGACCCGAAGGGCTTAGTATGGATGGGAGGGGGGACCCCACGCCAGTTATTTAAAGAACTGTTTATAAATCACTGCAATACTTTGACATTCAACTGTCAGTGGGGAAATCCGCCGACAGCTGAAACATGAGCGCTGCATTGGTTTTCATTACTAAAATGCTGCATGAGTTGATAACATAACTCATGCGGGATTGTAGGAGCGACAGCCATGAGTTAATGTTTCATCTGTCAGCGGGGTTCCCCACTGACAGCTGAATGTAAAATAATTCCCTTTATTGCATAAATAATAAAAAAAAAGCGTGGGGTCCCCCCTCCCATCTGTACCAAGCCCTTCGGATCTGGTATGGATATTAAGGGGGAACTCCACGCTGGAATTAAAAAAAAAAACCAGCGTGGGTCCCCCTCAATATCCATACCAGACCCTTATCCGAGCATGCAGCCCGGCAGGTCAGGAAAGGGGGGGGACGAGCGAGCGCCCCCCCCCCCCCCTCCTGAACCATACCAGGCCACATGCCCTCAACATGGGGGGGGTGCTTTGGGGCAGGGGGGGCTCCCCCCCCAAAGCACCTTGTCCCCATGTTGATGAGGACAAGGGCCTCTTCCCCACAACCCTGGCCGGTGGTTGTGGGGGTCTGCGGGCGGGGGGCTTAACAGAATCTGGAAGCCCCCTTTAACAAGGGGGCCCCCAGATCCCGGTCCCCCCCCCCCTACGTGAATGATTCCGCGGTACACGGTCCGCAGACTCATTCACAAAAAAACTAAGTGTGGTGTAAAAAAAACACAGTACAGGGTCTTTGACAAGTCCTTTATTAAAACAATGTCCCCCGAAGTAGATCCAACGTCAATCGCGGCGGCGGCGACCCGAAAAAAGGAAAAAAAAAAAAGGTTCCGCTCCCGTCCGAGGCTTCCAGCCTAGTGAAGAAAAGCCTAGCTGACAGTTCTTATATAGGTATGGGCGGGGCCAGCCGGGGACATCATCCCAGTGACCCGCCCCATGTCACATGCTTGCTGTTCCCGGCTGGCCCCGCCCCATACCTATATAAGAAATGTCAGCTAGGCTTTTCTTCACTAGGCTGGAAGCCTTGGACGGGAGCGGAACCTTTTTTTTTTTTTTCCTTTTTTCGGGTCGCCGCCGCCGCGATTGACGTTGGATCTACTTCGGGGGACATTGTTTTAATAAAGGACTTGTCAAAGACCCTGTACTGTGTTTTTTTTACACCACACTTAGTTTTTTTGTGAATGAGTCTGCGGACCGTGTACCGCGGAATCATTCACGTAGGGGGGGGGCCGGGATCTGGGGGCCCCCTTGTTAAAGGGGGCTTCCAGATTCTGATAAGCCCCCCGCCCGCAGACCCCCACAACCACCGGCCAGGGTTGTGGGGAAGAGGCCCTTGTCCTCATCAACATGGGGACAAGGTGCTTTGGGGGGGGGGAGCCCATCTGCCCCAAAGCACCCCCCCATGTTGAGGGCATGTGGCCTGGTATGGTTCAGGAGGGGGGGGTGCTCGCTCGTCCCCCCCCCCCTTCCCTGACCTGCCGGGCTGCATGCTCGGATAAGGGTCTGGTATGGATATTGAGGGGGACCCACGCTGTTTTTTTTTTTAATTTTCGACGTGGAGTTCCCCCTTAATATCCATACCAGATCCGAAGGGCTTGGTACAGATGGGAGGGGGGACCCCACGCTGTTTTTTATTATTATTTATGCTATAAAGGGAATTATTTTACATTCAGCTGTCAGTGGGGAACCCCGCTGACAGCTGAAACATTAACACATGGCTGTCGCTTCTAAAATCCCGCATGAGTTATGTTATCAACTCATGCGGCGTTTTAGTAGTGAAAACCAATGCAGCGCTCATGTTTCAGCTGTCGGCGGAGTTCCCCACTGACAGTTGAATGTCAAAGTATTGCGGGGAATTAGAAACTGTTTTTTAAATAACTGGCGTGGGGTCCCCCCTCCCATCTGTACCAAGCCCTTCGGATCTGGTATGGATATTAAGGGGGAACTCCACGCTGAAATTAAAAATAAAAACAGCGTGGGTCCCCCTCAATATCCATACCGACCCTTATCCGAGCATGCAGCCCGGCAGGTCAGGAAAGGGGGGGGACGAGCGAGCGCCCCCCCCCCTCCTGAACCATACCAGGCCACATGCCCTCAACATGGGGGGGTGCTTTGGGGCAGGGGGGCTCCCCCCCCAAAGCACCTTGTCCCCATGTTGATGAGGACAAGGGCCTCTTCCCCACAACCCTGGCCGGTGGTTGTGGGGGTCTGCGGGCGGGGGGCTTATCAGAATCTGGAAGCCCCCTTTAACAAGGGGGCCCCCAGATCCCGGTCCCCCCCCCCTACGTGAATGATTCTGCGGTACACGGTCCGCAGACTCATTCACAAAAAAACTAAGTGTGGTGTAAAAAAAACACAGTACAGGGTCTTTGACAAGTCCTTTATTAAAACAATGTCCCCCGAAGTAGATCCAACGTCAATCGCGGCGGCGGCGACCCGAAAAAAGAAAAAAAAAAAAAAGGTTTCGCTCCCGTCCGAGGCTTCCAGCCTAGTAAAGAAAAGCCTAGCTGACAGTTCTTATATAGGTATGGGCGGGGCCAGCCGGGAACAGCAAGCATGTGACATGGGGCGGGTCACTGGGATGATGTCCCCGGCTGGCCCCGCCCATACCTATATAAGAACTGTCAGCTAGGCTTTTCTTCACTAGGCTGGAAGCCTCGGACGGGAGCGGAACCTTTTTTTTTTTTCCTTTTTTCGGGTCGCCGCCGCCGCGATTGACGTTGGATCTACTTCGGGGGACATTGTTTTAATAAAGGACTTGTCAAAAACCCTGTACTGTGTTTTTTTTACACCACACTTAGTTTTTTTGTGAATGAGTCTGTGGACCGTGTACCGCAGAATCATTCACGTGGGGGGGGGGACCGGGATCTGGGGGCCCCCTTGTTAAAGGGGGCTTCCAGATTCTGTTAAGCCCCCCGCCCGCAGACCCCCACAACCACCGGCCAGGGTTGAGGCCCTTGTCCTCATCAACATGGGGACAAGGTGCTTTGGGGGGGGGAGCCCCCCCTGCCCCAAAGCACCCCCCCCCATGTTGAGGGCATGTGGCCTGGTATGGTTCAGGAGGGGGGGGGGCGCTCGCTCGTCCCCCCCCCTTTCCTGACCTGCCGGGCTGCATGCTCGGATAAAGGTCTGGTATGGATATTGAGGGGGACCCACGCTGTTTTTTTTTTTAAATTTCAGCATGGAGTTCCCCCTTAATATCCATACCAGACCTGAAGGGCTTGGTATGGATGAGAGGGGGGACCCACGCTGTTTTTTTTTTTTTTTTTTTATTGCGGACCTTTATTTTTACATTCAGCTTTCAAAAAAAATATTATCTAGACCTTCAAAATAAGTAAAATCATAACAGAAATAATTATAAAGGATAAGAAACAAAAATAGAATCACTAGAACTAAGGAAATCAAATTAGATTACATGAAGATATGCTTAATGCTGTTTATTAAACACAGTAGTCGCGACCGAGTGCCGGCTGTCAGAGGAATCCACAATCAGATTCACTATTAGTCAGTGGCTAAAAAGCAAACGCCCATGGCAGAGGACTAAAAGGTGTTCTGCACATGCTCAGTTCTATCTGCCAAAGACACTGCACGGGCATCTAGATTTTTACTGTGTCGATTTCCTTGAGAAAAACGATTTTTAACACATTCTTAATTTTTTTGGAAATAGCAGATATTGTTTAAAGTGAAGTCCTGATATTTGGCAAAGCAAATTTCTAAGTGAACATGTCTCTACAGTGATTTTTCATGGTGTTAGACGTGCTTCTTAGCAAGTCTGCTTTTGTGAGTCTGATTCCGGGCGTGTGTCTTTTTGTGAATTAGATTGGGCGTCTGCTTATGGGCTCTGCTCACTAGTGAATTAGGTTGCAGGGTCAAAAATGGACGGACGCCCATGAAAATTGGGCTTAAGCCCATAAATATGCGCCCACGCCCAATAGTGAATCAGGGCCCTAATGTCCAATCGTGGATCTGTTAACTACCAGCTTGCTTATTCCTTGTACACACGATCAGAAAATTGGACGAAAAACACAGCTGTTTAAGTAATTGTACAATAATCTGATTGTTAGTACACAACTTTCGAGAGCCGATCATGAGAGTTCATGCGAAATTATCCGTAGGGACAAACACGAAAATTTTTCTCATACGATAGCAGAACAAACGATATTTGTTTAATCAGTACAGTACTCATCCAAAGAAAATCGGAAAACCAAGACCATGCATGCTTGGAAACGAAAGAATACATTAAAATACAATACATTACAATACAATACATTACATCACTTCCAAAGTTGTATTCTGTCGTATGAAAATTTTTGTAAATTTAATTGCCTTTTCATTTTCGATATGAGACTAGCATGTAAAAAAAAAAAAAGACGACCATTCGTCTGATATCCTCATCGTGTGTATGAAGCTTTATACTCATGGATATCAGTTAATGAGACATTTTGAGCTCCTGCTTGATAAGTTCAAACTATTAAATTAATAGTATAAAAAGTCGATATTGTGGCTCCTGAGTATAAAAGTGTATGAAAGAACAATGGCCTATGCCAAAATGATCAATTTGCTTCTCCCTTTCCTGTATCTAGGGCAGAGGGGAAATGAAAGGGAAAAACAGGCCTGCAAGCTATTTGATATTTTGTAAATGTATTCTTGCAGTGAGTTTGCCATTCAGACTATGACTTTTCAGTCATTAGCATACAAAAACTCTAAACAAAATGAATTCAAACAGTTGTCCTTGTAATACAAAGACATGGTCTTTAGTGTCAAGAGGGCAGGTTTTGGTGCAGCAGAGAAAGTTATTGAGAATTTTGAATACTGTAGTCAGGTGATACGTGATGCAACGCGCAGGACGGAAGCGTGGTGACATCATTCCGGTATGGACAGCAGTCGCCATCTTGGTACTCCTAACCTCATACACCCTATACTGTTTAACACAGTGATTGCTTGCTGGGTCTGTAGACCCATTTTTTTTTATTGTGAGTAGTTTTTTTGTCTTTCTTTATTCATGAAAATCTGACTTACTACACTATGGAAGTCTTTCTTTGATCCCATTTTTATGACCATCCTGGAGGTGGAGGAGGTGGTTTAAAGCTATATACCCTTAAGGAGACCGGGATCATTGATTGCTGTATATTATGGAGAGGAATCTTTTGTTTACCGTTTGAGTGGATCATACAGCTACGTTTATGCTTTATGAACCCGCAGTTCGAAGGCGAGCGTGCACGCTAGGCGGTGAAGGATCATTCGTTTGTTTTATGGTCACTGTTGGTTCATGTGTTTGAAGATATACATATCGTTTTGATTGGAATATCGTAATATACAACAAATATTTTGTCCAGCATTTGGGACTTTTTATGCGTTTGGGATTGTTTTTTGTTTGGACTTTTTTTCTACAACATTGGGGTTTTTTTCCCTATTTTTTTCAACCATATATATATATATATTTTTTTTTTGGGGGGACATTTATGTTTATATATCTTTTCCACATATAAATTCCCTATAGGTCACATTGTTTGGTGTCACGATTTTGTTAACACAATTTCTGGTAGTGACTTTATTCACTGCACTATTGTTTTTTTGTCACATTTATTCTATGCTATCACGGTTTGTGATCTCTTTGTATTTCTTATTATGTGGATTTTTTTACTTCACATTTGAGTTATTCCTTTATGTCACTTTTACCGTTAGTATAGCAGTATTCATGTCATCGCATTGAATATCTTTTATGAAAATCCTCCATTAATTGCAATTTGCACTTTGGATGCACTTGGTTTTTATTTTTTACCACGGGAATTTCTCTGTGATTTATGGGTTATGTGCATTTTTATTTTTTAAGTGTTATGTTCTTCATTATATGACTCACTGATTCATTTATCGCCTATTCACTGTGGAGTAGCGCTGCACCATTTTTGTCATTTATTGTGCTCCACTTAATTATAAGAGCTGGGTGTTAGTAGCTACTTTATTTGCAGATAGGTTCTTTCTTGGCAGCACAGGAGGTTCTCCTCTACCTTGTTTCTTCTTGCAGAACTAAAGATGTATTATGATTAGAGCAAAATACAAAGTGTCACCTTGAAGTGCTTGCTATGTGGGAAGCAGCCTTAGAAGATGAATGTGGGTAATGTTGAGTGGATTGGGACAACAATTAGACAACAACTGAAGAAATAAAGATCTTATAAGCACTTCTACTTTCAGGACTTTAAAATCATAAGGCAGCCACTGATAATCAGAATTCCATGGGACCAGTGGTGGACTGACCATTTGGAAACTCGGGCACTGCCCGAGGGCCCGGGGTCAGTAGGGGGCCCCATGAGATGCCCCTGGTATCTTTTTCATAGGCTTTTATGAGTTTGGGCAAGGACACAGGGGCCCCATGATCCCCTATTGCCTGGGGGCCCCATGAGTTGTCAGTCCACCCCTGCATGGGACCCTAAGGTTCCTCCAGAAGCTACTAGGGGTTTCTTAAGCTTTGGCTAACTTACCTCATATCTGATGGTACCTATAACACTTGGCACCAATAATCTTTTTTAGCTGTATGAAAGGGGGGCATCCTGACCACCATTGTAAGGAGGCAGTCTTCTGACTGACCAGCAATGTAAGTGTAATTTTTTCCACATACACGCAATGAAGAAGAAGGAGTTCCCCAAGACCTGAAAATTATGTCAAGGGTTCCCTTGGGGTAAAAAGTTTACGAAGGCTGCCATAAAGCGTTCCAACAGTTAAAAATCTTTCACACACATTTTACCTATGAGTAAAGAGGATATGTTCAATCTGTTTCTAGTTTAAAATCAAAATAAATTGTATACACTTGAAAACAGCTTTTTTTTGCACACTTGTTCAATACAACTACCTCTGTGTTTTACATTGAGCAGCTACCATGTTTCATGATTGACATTGGAATGAGAGTTGTACAGGACATTTATTTCTTGGTTGTTTAGCATTTTGTAGTTGTGGTTTAGCTATACAGTTTCTTTCTTAAGGGGTTTACTACATCCCTTCCCTGTATTTTCTCTGGGTTTGAATGAATGGCAGGGGGTTTGAGTTAATAAAGGTTTTAGAGATTCTAGAAGGTAGTGTTGCCCTTTTTATTTCTGCTCTGTTCCAATTTGCCAACCATAATCTACTGTATTCAGATTGTATGGATAGTCCCCAGCATACAACTATGTTGAGGGGCAGAGAGACAGAGCTAGGACCTTTAGGCACAAACCTCCCTTTCAAGGATCTTCAAGAGCTTTAAAAAGTATATAGTCATATAATTATGTATAATAGCAGTAAACGTGTTAAAGCAGTCATATAAACCAGTTGGTAATTATATCCACACGGTTGTCACTGAATAAAAAATATTTATTTAAATTAATCTTAGCAACGCTGACTCAGAAATAAAATACTGTTTTTAGCAAGCTGGTCCAGATTTGGAAAGATAAAAAAAAGAATATTAGTATTATTTTTATTCTTGATCTTTTCTTTCTTTAGATATGTACCAAAACTTGGATAAGTGAACAATAATTTGACATGTACTGGAATGTAATCAAAATGTCTAAACTTTATCTAGCATTTCTTGAATCTGCGCTAAACCTGAAGGTTCTGTCTTATCGAGAACACAGATGGGATGACTCTGAAACAGATGGGCCCAGACAGTCTTGGCAATAGACGTGGACTCCTGGAAGATAACATTACTCATTTCTAACACAGTGATACAATGTCATTTTTTAATTGGAAAATTATTGCTCTAAGGTGAGAACAGGATGGGGATAGAAGTCAACTGAGCTTTAAAAAACCTGTGCTACTGCTTAAGGGACAAGCCAAATTCCATCCTATAGCCTAGAACTAACCATTCAGAGCTGGTGCTGATTCGTCTGAATTAGAGATAACAGATGGGAACACCCAAACTAATTGGTCCCTAAAATGCTAATTCATAAGATAGCTTATATGAGTGACATAGACAGAAGGCTGCACCATCTTGGCTACTGACCAGAATAGACATGCGTGACAACAGCATCAAGGCCCATCAACTTAGGCCCTTTTTTGCATTATCCTTTATTAGGTATTCGTTATGTGTGATTCTGCTTCCAGTGTTGTACAATTTAGTCCCTGACAAAGTCTATCGGTTACACCATACTTCTGTCCTACTTAAAACCAAATAGTAAACACAATAAAGAGACAGGAGACAAGCAGGTGTTTCTACCATACATTCGTTTGTGTGTTTTCCAGCAGAATAACTAATCCCAGTGACAGGAAAATATACCCAAAATTCAGACACTTATTTAGTTGGTTTAGAAATTTATGCTGTCATCTATTGTGAACATTGACCCAAGTTGGACTATAGTAGTGGTCTGGAATGGGAGACTGAAGTATATTTATTTTCCACAAATCAAACAAGACTTTGGTGTGGTAGTAGAGTTGCTGATTATTAATTCTCATATTTGTCACTTTTTGAGCCTTGGCTTGCACAGCAGGGAGATCTTTTTAGTAGAAATTATTATGTGAAAATAGATCACTTAGGACAAGAAATCATCTAGTGCAAAACTGTGAGGGGCAATAAGTTTACTGGGAATGCCCTTAACATATACTTTTTCATCAGATATAAAGTGTAGAAAGAAGACCTATTGCTACATTTCCACTCAAATGTCTTAGGACACCCAAAACCAGGATATGCAAATACCAATTTGGAGAAGGAAAGTCAATAGCTGACCCATGCCTATTTGTTGATTACTGAGTCCACCAATCTTTTGTAAGTACAATAAGTATTACAAAGATTCTATGTCTTTCTTAGTTGCTCTGTACTGTGTTTGACTAATCACATTCCCAGAATTATAGAGAGAGTATTTAAAAACCTGAAATATGACATCCAACATCCAAATTATAAAACAGCATAAAAAGCACATACAAAGATATACTTTCAGCTAACTGTAAAAAAAATACACTACACAGGGTGCTTGAAAAGTCACTATATATAACATAAATGTGAAATTGTAGCTAAATGTACCTTTACTTACAAGATATTCTTTTAGGGTATCTGAAGGCATAAAAGATATTAAAAACATCTAACAAATATTATAAATATAATATATTATAAATTATAATATCAGTTTGTTAATTTTTCCTATGCATGGAGACTTTTGGGACACCCTGTAGTATATCAAAATGAACTGTTAGATAAACATACTCTATAGGTTCCTTTAATAAAACTCTGTGTATAAATGTTGGAAAATGTCAGGAAAAAAGCTGACCTCCAATTATGAAACGTTCTCTTTTGCTATGTGTACAATGCACTGTCCCCACAAAGTGGTCGGCACAGATACAAAATTTGTGGACTTCATATTGCTACACTGAGTCACTGATTTAGAACAAGTTCTGACATTTTTCTAGCTTTCTTAATCTGTCTACTTTTCCAGGTCATTGACTCAAAAAGTAATAAAGCCAGAGGGTCAGAATTCCAACCAGATAACTAGCATTTTTAGAAGGAGGTCAACAATAGCAGCTTCCATATTTCTTTTTTGACTGCTTTCTTTAATTGGTTATATTTAAGGATCATAACAGCTCCTAATTTACAATAATAGTTTAATTTCCTTTTCAGTTAGGCCAAAGTTTGTTTTTAAATGGATGAAAATGTAATCTTAACTTTCCATGTACAGTAATAGGATGATCCCCACCAGAAAACACAGATATTGGTCCCAAGGCCTTTGTATAATGATTGATATGCAGTCTGTTATGTTAAGTCAGCTTTGTAGTAAATGAAGAAAGTGCTTTTCGGAAATCCCATAGAGTGAGAACAAATTTAGCTTTAACTTCTATTTACTTTTTGGCTATATGAGTAATAAGTAACTTCTGTAGACTACAGTTGTTGTAAGTTGTGATTAAAGAAATGATTTGATTTACAGAGTGCTTGAATGTGGAACAATTTTCTTCCCATTTTTTTAGCAGCTGATGTCTCCCCAGAGCTAGAATCTGCTAACAAACTAGTGAAGTGTCAAAAGGCAGCTGTGCTGAGATTACACAATCAAGGGTTATTTCAGGCACAATTCCTGTCTAACACACCACTTGAAGTGGAACTTTCAAATTCATAAAGAATGAAAGTAGAAAAAAAGACATTCATGTTAGCAAGAGTAAGTACAAACACTTGTGGACTAATACTCCATATAATGTTCCTCCAGCACACTGCTGAAAAAGGTTTTCTTTCACTGGAACAATGGGCCGTCCTTGAACCTATAGTTCCACAGTAGATGCAAAACCAAGGTTACCAACCAATGTAAAAGCTATAAATTATCCTGACATCTAATGAAAGTTTGTAAAGCATTAAAGTGACCCGAGCTAATAAAGCTCAGCTGTTGAGCTATAATAAAAATGTAATTAGGGTGCCCACCTCCCCATATACATTATTCATGGGTTACTGCTTGTTTAGTCTGGGGATTATAATGCAGAGGAATACTTACCTTATTTTTCAGACCCATGACAGCCAGTGGTCCTCCTTGCTCCTGCTCAAGCCTTCAACATCATCACGTGCAATGCAGGCCCAAGAGTGGTCACTGAAAAATGAATTCTTCACGGTAAAAGAGAAGCTACAGAATGTCTGTTCACTAACAAATGAATTGTGTCACACTGTTTGAAGGAAAAGGTTGTCTGAGTTTATCTCTGCTTTAATACGTAGTCAGATAGTGCTCTGACTAAATAGTTTTTGTGGAATAAAAATATAGCTATTGAGCTGTGTAAACAACAGGCTTTTTAGAACCAATCAAGAGAAGGCTAAAAGACTACTCTGGCAAACATATGTAGAAAATCGTGGAGCTTTACCTACTGTTTAAAAGTGAAAATACAAATATTAATGTGCATTATTTCATCTTTTTTTTTTTCTTTTTTGTTAGACCTTTGTGCAGATATACAATTAAGGCAGTAAACACCAAAATTGCAAAAAGTACAAAAGGTACAGTTGCAAAATTACAAATGCAAAAAGCAAAAATAACAATTAAACACAAAATACAAATGGAACCTAGACCACACAGTTAAGGCAGGTTCAAATACCCTACAGCCAATATTTCATAGCTAAAGAAATACATATTTTGTAAAGAGGTATTTTTTAGCCTGGGGCAAAAAAATAAATTATATATATATATATATATATATATATATATACACTGCTCCAAAAAATTACAGGAACACTTTGAAAACACATCAGATCTCAATGTGGAAAAATATCATGCTGGATATGTATACTGAAATGGACTGGGTAATGTGTTAGGAACGTAAGGATGCCCCATTGTTTGTTCGAAATGAAAATTATCAACCTACGGAGGAGTGAATTCAAAGACACCGTGAAAATCAAAGTGAAAAAAGTATGTAGCAGGCTAGTCCATTTTGCTGAAATTTAATTGTAGCAACTCAAAATGGTACTCAGTAGTTTGTATGGCCCCCACGTGCTTGTATGCATGCCTGACAACATCGGGACATGATCCTAATGAGATGACAGATGGTGTACTGGGGTATTTCCCCCCAGATCTGGACCAGGGCATCACTGAGCTCCTGGACAGTCTGAGGTACAACCTGGCAGCATCAGATGGACCGAAATATGGTATCCCAGAGGTGTTCTATTGGATTTAGGTCAGGCTAGCAAGGGGGCCATTCAATGGTATCAATTCCTTCATCCTCCAGGAACTGCCTGCATAATCTGGCCACATGAGGCTGGGCATTGTCATGCACCAGGAGGAACCCAGGACCCACTGCACCAGCGTAGGGTCTGACAATGGGTCCAAGGAATTCATCCCGGTACCTAATGGCAGTCAGGGTGCCATTGACTAGCCTGTAGAGGTCTGTGCGTCCCACCATGGATATGCCTCCCCAGACCATCACTGACCCACCACCAAAATGGTCATGATGAACGATATTACAGGCAGCATAACATTCTCCAAGGCTTCTCCAGACCCTTTCATTTCTGTCACATGTGCTCAGGGTGAACCTGCTCTCATCTGTGAAAAGCACAGGGCACCAGTGGTGGACCTGCCATTTCTGGTGTCCAATGGTAAATGCCAATCAAGCTCCATGGTGGCGGGCAGTGAGCACAGGGACCACTAGAGGACATTGGGCTTCATGAAGCCTGTTTCTGATTGTTTGGTCAGAGACATTCACACCAGTGGCATGCTGGAGGTAATTTTGTAGGGCTCTGGCAGTGCTCATCATGTTTCTCTTTGCACAAAGGAGCAGATACCAGTCATGCTGATTGGTTAAAGACCTTCTACGGTCCTGTCCAGCTCTCCTAGAAAAACTGCCTGTCTCCTGGAATCTCCTCCATGCTCTTGAGACTGTGCTGGGAGACACAGCAAACCTTCTGGCAATGGCACATATTGATGTGGCATCCTGGAGGAGTTGGACTGCCTGTACAAGCTCTGTAGGGTCCAGGTATCGCCTCATGCTACCAGTAGTGACACTGACCCTAGCCAAATGCAGAACTAGTGAAAAACAGTCAGAAAAGATGAGCAAGGAAAAAAAATTCAGTGGCCTCCACCTGTAAATCCATTCCTGTTTTGGGGATCGTCTTGTTGTTGCCCATCTAGTGCACCTGTTGTTAATTTCATTAACACCAAAGCAGCTGAATCTGATTAACAACCACCTCTGCAACTTAACTGACCAGATCAATATCCCAGGAGTTTCACTGACTTGATGCTATTTTCTGATTAAAAAGTGTTTCTTTAATTTTTTTGAGCAGTGGATATACTGTACAGGGCTTTTTTCTCAGTGAAAAGGTGCAGGAGCTCACCCCCCTCCCTAGGTCATGCCTGTCTCCACTCACTTCCCACCCCTAGAACCACCCCTTGTCCACACCCCTACACACCTTCTAGCACCGCCCCCTTTAGAAAACAAGTCCAAGTATAATTTAGGGGCTATACAAGTAATTTGTATGGAATTTGGTAATAAAAACAAATGTAACAATAAAACATTGGAAACACCCAGCTCTTGCCAAAGTAAGTTTAGAGGCACTTCCAGATGATTTCAACAGGCCCATATCTAGCAAAGAGACAGCCCTGTATCCTGCAAAGAGACAGTCCACATCCAGCAAAGAGTCATCCCCATATCATGCAAAGAGACATCCCCATATCCTGCAAAGAGACATCCCATATCCTGCAAAGAATTAGCCCCATATCCAGCAAAGAAATAGCCCCATATTCTGCAAAAACACAGCCCCATATCCAACAAAGAGACAGCCCCAATATTCTGTAAAGAGACATCTCCATATCCTGCAAAGAATCAGCCCCATATCCAGCAATGAAATAGCCCCATATGCTGCAAAGACACAGCCCCAATATTCTGTAAAGAGACATCCCCCATATACAGCAAAGAAACAGCACCATATCCAGCAAGATACATTCCCATACCAAGTAAAGAGATATCCTCATATCCAGCAAGAGACAGGCCCATATACCCAGCAAGAGACAGGCCCATATCCAGCAAAATACAGCCCCATATCCTGCAAAGAGACAGCCCCACATCCTGCAAAGAGACAGACCAATATCCAGCAAGAGACATCCTCATATCCTGCAAGATACAGGCCCATATATCCCACAAAAGACAGACCCAAATCCAGCAAAAGACAACCCCATATCCTGCAAAAAGTCATCCCCATATTCTGCAAAGAGACATCCAAATATCTAGCAAAGAGACAGCCCCATATCCAGCAAGAGACATTCCCATATCCATTATAGAGACATCCCCATATCCAGAAAAGAGACAGCCCTATATTCAGCAGAGACAGCCCATACCCAGCAAAGAGACATCACCATATCTTGCAAGCGACATCCCATATCCAGCAAAGAGACAGCCCCATATCCAGCAAAGAGACATACCATATCCAGCAAAGAGACATCCCCATATCCTGCAAAGATGCAGTCCCATATCCTGCAAAGTGACATCCCATATCCTGCAAAGAATCAGCCCCATATCCTGTAAAGAGACAGCCCCATATCCTGCAAAGAGACATCTCATATCCAGCAAAGAGACATCCCCATATCCTGCAAGAAGACATTCCCATATCCTGCAAAGAGACATCCCCATATCCTGCATAGTGACAGCCCCATATCCAGCAGAGGCAGGCCCCATATCCTACAAGAGATATCTCATATCCAGCAAAGAGACAGCCCTGTATACAGCAAGAAAACAGTCCCATATCCTGCAAAGAGACAGCTCCATAGCCAGCAAAGAGACAGTCCCATATCTAGCAAAGAGACATCCCATATCCTGCAAAGAGACATCCCATATCCTGCAAAGAGACATCCCATATCCTGCAAAGTGACATCCCCATATCCTGCAAGAAACAGCCCCGTATCCACCAAAGAGATATTCCATATCTAGCAAAGAGACATCCCCATATCCTGCAAGAGACATCTCATATCCAGCAAAGAGACAGCCCCATATCTCATAAAGAGACATCCCTATATCCTGCAAGAGACAGACTCATAGCCAGCAAAGAGACAGGCCCATATCAGCATAGAGATATCCCATATCCAGCAAAGAGACATCCCAATATCCTGCAAAAGACAGCCCATATCCAGCAAAGAGACACCCAATATCCTGCAAAGACATCCCATATCCTGCAAGAGACATCTCATATCCAGCAAAGAGACAACCCCATATCCAGCAAAGAGACAGCCCCATATCCAGCAAAGAGACAGCCCATGTCATGCATAAGACAGCAGGCAGCTCCCATATCCATGAAGCATTAACAGACAGCCCCCATCCAGCAACACTAACAATAATGAAACTACCAAAACAGAAATGTCGGAGTGCAGAAGATATCACTCTGCCTTCCACTTTGTAAGGGCTGCAGCCAGCACTACAGGAGCTCACTTTGCGGCTGCAGATATATTAAAATAAGGTATAAAAAAGTTTCTTCTCCCTCACTGTCTTTGGTGGAGGTGCTGGAACTTTGCTCGGCATGTTCCTTCAGAAAATGTGCCCTGTATATACAGTACATTATATTGCCAAAAGTATTGGGACACTCCTCCAAAACATTGGATTCAGATGTAAAAATCACCTCCATGGTCACAGGTGTATAAAATCAAGCATGCAGACTGCTTCTGCAAACATTTGTGAAAGAATGGCTTGCTCTCAGGAGCTCAGTGAATTCAAGCTTGGTACGCTTGGCACAGTGCGCAGAAGTCGCCAACTGTCTGCAGAGTCAATAGCTAAAGACCTCCAAACTTCATGTGGCTTTCAGATTAGCACAACAACAGTGCGTAGAGAGCTTCATGGAATGGATTTCCATGGCCGAGCAGCTGCATCCAAGCCTTACATCACCAAGTGCAATGCAAAACGTTGAATGCAGTGGTGTACAGCACACCGCCATTGAAGTCTAGAGCAATGGAGACGTGTTCTTTGAAGTATGAATCACGCTTCTCTGTCTGGCAATCTGATGAACATGTGTAGGATTGGTGGTTGCCAGGAGAACAGTGCTTGCTTGACTGCATTGTGCCAAGTGTACAGTTTGGTGGAGGGAGGATTATGGTGTGGGATTGTTTTTCAGGGGTTGGGCTTGGCCCCTTAGTTCCAGTGAAGGGAATTCTTAAGGTGTCAGCATACCAAAACATTTTGGACAATTTCATGCTCCCAACTTTGTGGGAACAGTTTGGGGATGGCCCCTTCCTGTTCCAACATGACTGCGCACCAGTGCACAAAGCAAGGTCCATAAAGACATGGATGAGAGAGTTTGGGGTGGAGGAACTTGACTGGCCTGCACAGAGTCCTGACCTCAACCCAATAGAACATTAGAGCGGAGACTGTGAGCCAGGCCTTCTCATCCGACATCAGTGCCTGACCTCACAAATACACTTCTGGAAGAATGGTCAAACATTCCCATAGACACACTCCTAAACCTTGTGGACAGCCTTCCCAGAGGAAATGAAGCTGCTTTAGCTTCTAAAGGGTGGGCCAACTCAATATTGAACCCTGCTGACTAAGACTGGGATGCCATTACAATTCATGTGCGTGTAAAGGCAGGCTTCAAAATACTTTTGCCAATATAGTGTATATACGCAAATAAGAAACCACTATAATTCAATCTAAAAGCATTATAAACCTTCCTTGTATTTCCCACTTGCATATTCATTGTTCTGTAGTTTCATTGTGTCATTTGTTGCCTTGTACACACAGCTTACAGTAGAGTGAATCTTCATATCAGAAGTTTCAATTTGTGTTCAAACATGAAGCATGTAGTATGACATTGCACAGGTTAATGCATGATATCTGTCTGTAGTCTAAGAAATGACACTTCCTGTATAAAAACTATATCTCCCACAACCCCTGGGTCTCTACGTCTAGTGCTCTGCAGGTGCAGTAATTAGATCAGAACATCAGAACTTTCAGAGACAGAAAGAGAACTGATGCAGAAAGAAGATTTTTTTAAATACATTATCACTCCCACATCTGTGATATGACACATGCCAGTGTGGATGCTAAGGCATGCACTGGATGCTATGTGACAAGGAACCGGAAGTTTTCTTGTCCCTTTGTCCCTTTGGCAAACAGGGACAAACTAGATGTAACAAAGCATGGACATGGGGAATCAATCAACCATGACACTACAAACTGCAGCTGCAACATGTGAGCCCATCATTACAAGGTAAGGCAAACAAATAGCACAGGGAATATAATTACACTGTTACCTAGTTAACCACTTCAAGTCCGGACACTTTCACCCCCTTCCTGTCCAGGACAATTTTTAGCTTTCAGTGCTATCACACTTTGAATGACAATTGCACGTCATGCAACACTGTATCCATATGAATTTTATTTGCATTTTTTGAGACAGATAAAACTTTATTTTGGTGGTATTTATTCACCACTGGGATTTTAATTTTTTGCTATATAAATGAAAAAGTCCAAACATTTTGAAAAAAAGGGTTTTTCTTATATAATTTTGCAAATAAATTATCTTTCTTCAAAAATCTTGGCCAAAATGTATTCAGCTATCTTTTTAGTAGAAAAAAATAACCCAAATTAGTTTATAACCAAAAATTATAAGTTTTCAAAATTTTATTTTACATTTTTATTTTATTCTTTTATATTATTATTTATGTTTTTTTTTAACATACTGTCACCCTAACACAGTGTTTCCCAACTCCAGTCCTCATGGACCCCCAACAGGTCATGTTTTCAGGATTTCCATTATTTTGCACAGGTGATTTGATCAGTTTCACTGCCTTAGTAATTACCACAGCTGTTTCATCTGAGGGAAATCCTGAAAACATGACCTGTTGGGGGTCCATGAGGACTGGAGTTGAGAAACACTGCCCTAACAGTACAGTGTCACCATAGTGACACTGTACTACTTGTGGTGGATGATGAAGATTTTTTTTTTTTAACACTGATTGCTTTTACACCCATACAGGCTGTAAAAGTGATAATTTTCCTTCTCTCTGGCTGCATTCTTGCAGCCATTGATAAATACTATGAGAGCTGTAATTGGTCACAGCTTGTCACATGGTACAAGGCTGTTGTGATTAGCCTTTTACCATGTGACCTCTGATCATTCACAGATTTCACTAGTAGTAAGCAATAATGTCAGCAAGTGACATCTTGCTTACTATTCATGTGATCACTGATTGGCCAATTAGTGATCACATGATCGGGACCACACGGGTCCCGTACAGCAATAGCGGACACAGCGGGCACTGGATTGCGGTGCCGCGCGCTCCCGGGAGTGCTCACAGGCAGGGAATGCGGGAGGACATTTATAAACGGCCACCTGCTCCTGTCCGGTCTTTTATGTACATGGGCCGGACGGGAAGTGGTTAAAACAACAAAAACTTTTGAATGTGTACAATGCCTTTAGGCTGCCAACACTAAGGCTCCATGCACATGGGGTGCTTTAATAAACCTGGTAAAGTTAGCCATGTAAAGTCATGTTAAAACATGAGTTTTGTAGCGTTTGTGCATTCGCGTTTAGCGGAGCTTTGCTGCATTTTTTCACATTCACGTTTTTCACAGTTTTTTTTGCTAAAAAGAAAAGTCCAAAAACGCCAGTTTGACAAAACTTACCGCATTTTACTGCTTTAGAGGTTTTTTACAGCCAAAAAACTCCTCTAGAAACCCACTAGTTCTGGGTTTCTTATCCAGCCAAAAAATGCTAATTACAGTCTATGTGTGCATGGACACATAGGATAACATGCTGGGGGGTTTACTGGCTGTAGAAAAAAAACATCAAAAGCCAAAAACAGCAGCTGTAAAAACGTCCAGTGTGCATGAGGACTTAAATGATTTAAAATACAATACATTGGAAAACCATCACTGAAACCTGGTACTCTTAAGCCTTATCACATGTTTTTCAAGAAAGTGTATAAGATTTTCTATGATGTTGATGTTATTACTAACAATCTCAAGCGATTTGTAGAGCTTTACTATCATACACTGGTGCAAATTAGCAATCACAAATTAGTGGCTATGAACAACCTGTGGCAGGGGCGGACTGACAACTCATGGGGCCCCCAGGCAATAGGGGATCATGGTGCCCCTGTGTCCTTGCCCAAACTCAAAAAAGCCTATGAAAAAGGTACCAGGGGCATCTCATGGGGCCCCCTACTGACCCAAGTGCCCGAGTTTCCAAATGGTCAGTCCGCCCCTGACCTGTGGACTACTGGAGGCCCACATGTCCATGGTCACGCTGCAGGGTGCAAATTGCAATCATTAGTTTTACATTTTTTGTGATTTTTTTTTTTTTATTCCCAAAATGTAATTACTTTAATTTATAGTGTTTAATTACTACTGTGTTGCTCTTCTATGTTTTTAAGTAGACCATAAATAAAAGCCCTTATTGTCCATGTATATAGAATGTATATTTTTAGCTGTGCATTATGCCATTTGACTTGCACAAAGGTATACAGCTCTAAACCTAGGAATTTTACTGTCATGCAGAATGAGCATGTTATTTGTCACTAATCTGATCCACAGCAAAGAGAATTTAAATCAGCTTGACAGCTAGCTCTCAACAACCATAGAATTACTATATTTACTTTAATAGATGGAAAGGAATCCATCTACTGTGGCCATAGAAACATTATGCATGGTGGTGGAAGAAAGTCATCATTTCTTTTTTAGAACACCCAGTGAAAAAATATTTTATTTCCAAACATACACTATATGCTTATTTTTACTTTCTCAACATTTTTTTTTCCTGTGAATCTATTTAGTTTCTATAATTATATGTAGGAACCATCGTGTTGCACCTTGTTTGCCAGCCTACCAGTTCATAGAGAGACCCTATCACCAATGTTTTTCACCAGAAATTGCAGGAAAAGGCACAGGAAAATCAAGTATTTGAAAAGGTTACTTATAGTGTTTTTTTGTCTTTCCATAAATGATTTTTTTATTCACTTGCAATGTGAACTTCTTAGAATATCTGACTACGTCCAAAGAGTCAGCCCCATAGCACAACCCTTTCCCTTCTTACATTGCATAGTCCTCTCCTCTGGGAGGACTATGGCATGTATGGCCCAGCTCCTCAGCCCGACCCTCTCTACATAACCTTCTACATATATACCTGCCAGGGGAGAAGTAAAGGGGAATACCAAAAAGTGTCATCTGAGTGACAGCTGTGAGTCTGCTAGGCTGCTGACATCACATTCAAAGCAGCAGCACTCAGCAGCAGTCTTAGGACCTTTGGATGTCTATATAGATAAGTAGCATGCCTAAAAACGTTCTTTACCTAAACCCAGGAGCCTGCATCCACTATATCTGTTCTCCCAAAGTACACAGACCATGGAGGCTCTGGATGGGATGAGTTTGTTTTGAATGTAAAAATGAACTGAATAGTTTTCAATTTGTGGCGCTCAGATGTAGTTTAGTTCTGCTCAATTTTTTTTTTAGTAAATAAACCCAAGTGCAGGAATGATCCATATGAAGCAGCCCAGTCACGAGTCCATCAATACAATAGATAATATCACCTTCCATCCTTGTTGTATCTTTTACCCATTTGCTGAAAAAATATCTACATAAAACAACTTGTTTGACACAGTTATGATGTATTACCAATAGTTTGTAGCAGTAACAGAACTAAAGCATTAGCAGCACTATGGAAAGGTTGGATTGGACTGGATGTCATATCATGGGTCAGTGTTTCACCATTTTCTCTAGGTATAGCCCTCATATTTCTAAACAGTAAAGAACATAGACATAGAAGATGTTTGGTTTGTTTGGTTGTGATAAAAAGAGTGTAGTTTGGATAGAGTGGAGAAAGGATTGAATCCCTGTCAGATCATTATTGCTGTTTCTGCAACCATTGGAGAAAGTTTACTTCACCACCTGTGTGGTCACCAAGGCAAGAAGTGAGAAATATCTCTCTAATGGGGGAAATGCAAAATATGTACTCCCTTACTTTATTGTATGTATATATAAACTGCTATGTTAGTTTGTTGATCTGTCTTGCAGTCATGTATCTGTAGCACTACCCCCTTAGGAATTGCTAAAGAATTGGGTCCCCCTATAGTCCTGCACAGCCAGGCAACATGCATTCCTCACCAACTTGCATCCAGGAGACAGTGAACAGTCCTTGAGCTTGGTTTTTTGGATTTTATTAGGGGATGATAACTTGGATAATTCTGTATCCAGATGTCTGAAGGAATCCCTGGGCAAGGGGATCCAGTGCCTGCCTGTTTAAGATAAACAGTCCTGGGTAAGGAGCTAATCAGGTTCTCCACCAGAGTGTTCCTTTCCCCTTTAACTGGCCCAGGGGGTGTAGAATTACTCACCCAGTCCTGTTCCTATGCTTAGTACTGGAGCTAAATCTTCTTGGGATTGTATATAAGCTCAATTCTAAGTTCTAGAGCCTGTGTCCCCATCATTCAACCTGCTTGTTCAGTTGTTTTCAAACCATGGCTCCCATTTTGCCTGCTAGAAGCCCAGGGGGTGTAGAATTACTCACCCAGTCCTGTTCCTATGCTTAGTACTGGAGCTAAATCTTCTTTTTAAAAACCCTTGGGAATGTATATGAGCTCAATTCTAAGTTCCAGAGTCTGTGTCCCCATCATTCAACCTGCTGTTTCAGTTGTTTTCAAACCATGGCTCCCATTTTGCCTGCTAGAAGCGGCTGCTTTGATAGCGTCCAACGTGCCAAACTGCCAAGCGTTGTCACGTACCTGTATGCAAAGTCCAATATGAGAGCAGCCTCTTGCACAGTTCCCCAAGTTGAGACAGAGTCTGCAGGGGTGATGGTAAAGCACAAGTGCCAGGGTGCAGACACCCTAGGCTGGAACTTGAGAGCACTGATATGAGATGGGATGGGTAGGGGTAATTGTTCTAGGAGGGGGAATTTGCTAGGAGTGGTGATTTGGGGGGATTTGGTGGAGGGGGGATGGGCGAAGAGGATTTCTGCTAGGAAGAGGGTTTGGGGGGGGGGGTTGTGCTAGAAGAGGTGATATGGTAGAGGAGAGGAGATTTGTGCTAGGAGAGGATTTTTTTTAGGGGTGGAAGGATTTGTGCCTTCCTACCTATCTCCAGTACCACAACCGGGGACTAGCAGGGAGGAGAGAGACTTTGCAGTGTAATGATCACCGATTGGCTGCTTGTCAGGAAAGGGGAGTGTCCAACTTATCCTTTATCCCTTTTGCTGTCAGAGCTGTTTTTGCATTATTTGCACACGTTTAAAAAATCGTTTTAGGCCTGAAGATTACACAAACCTCCCAAACATGATATATTTTCTGAAAGCAGAGACACTAGAGAATAAAATAGTGGTAGTTCCAATTTTTTATGGCACACGATATTATCACAAAGGTCATTGAGTAAATAGATATCTAACATGTCAAACCTTAAATTTGCGGGCACACTATATTTAGCCTATATTTTCTATAGGCGACACTTTTAAAGCCTCTGTTATACGTTATCAGTATAGTGTACGGAGGAGGTCTGGTGCTAGAATTATTGCTCTCATTCTGGCATGCATGGCGATATGTAACATGTATCGCAATCCACGTTTTCATGTGTAGGCGCCCGAGTACATGCTTTTACGTTTGTGCATGCGTAAATATGTGGAGGTGGGGGTCCTTGAAAAATTTGGGGGTGTTATATGCTTGACCAAGAATCTGTTGAACGGGGACCCGGCAATGACGTCACATCACGTCCGGATCAGGAGAAGAAGGGGAGGGGAGCAGATATGTCCGCTCGCCTTCTCTCTCTCCTATACCACATCCCGCAGCATCCGCTGCACCAGTCTTGGGCCCGCAGATGGGCAAGCGGAGCCCGGGACATATCGGGGGAGAGGCTGACACTGTGGGCTGTCTGGAAGCAATCGGGCGGCAGCGCTGCTGCCCAATTGCTTCCACCGGACAGGTGAGCCCTGCTGCTTGCCCACCGCAGAGCTAAGGGCAAAAAAAAACGACTTGCCTGGCACCCGGAACTACATGTCCCGGGTGTCGGGCGATAGGAATTGGACATCCCTGGTACAGAACAGGCAGAAAGAGGATGGATGGAAGGGACATGTGTCACTCCACTCTTTCAGCTGAGTGTGAAAGACTTTGCCATTTGGCCCCTCATGTGAAAAGGTTACTATGAAGAGGGTCTACACTGAATATAGACTGTCTTGGAAAGACCTTGTCATATCACAACACTGACCTGATACAGGGTTACAAGGGCCAGGCAATAAAATGTAAATTTAAGTATAATGAATTACTTGAATCCTCTATTAAAATAAAAGCTATGTGCACCTCAATAATTCCCACAACTTTGCAAATCTATTAACTTCTTGAGTTATGTTTTTATTGTAATAAAAACAGTGCAAGCATGGAATAACGGATAACATAAACACTTTAATTCCTAATAAATAGTTTTGCATTAAGAGTACCAGTGCATTGCAGCACACAGACTGCTTTATTTCTCCTGAGTCCTGGCAGAATCTCCTGTGTGAAAACAGAACAACTCTGCGGCTTATGGTATTATCGTCGGCTTTGTTGTTAACATGGGGAAATTGATCAGTTCTCCACTTTACACATTCATTCAGCCTTTCACAAGGTTTTTTGCTTTTTAGTTAGGCATGTGCTGACTTCATGCTGTATTTTTTTTTGCTGTAGTCTTATTGGTTTTATTATATGAGACAATAAGTAGTATTTAATACATTGCATGCATTCAATTTAGAGCAATGTTCCTAGCAGAAAGGAATATTTTTCCAGGTCCTGACACCAGTGTTGGCTATCACCACTTTAATTGTAGCTCTCACTGCTAGTTTGTAGCTAGATTTCCATGTTAATAAAAGTGCATTTTTGCCTTTGTCACCATTAAATAAAACTGACTGAAATGGGTGCAATTCATAGCTTAGCAGATGGGACTTGTAGTCTTCCATTCACAGATCCATGAGCATGGATCTCTGAATGGATGATGCGGATTTGAGGTCGGAACCACACAGTTATGCAGAATTAAAACTTTCTGGATGCTGTAGGGAAAAAAAGGACATCACTGAAACATTATCAGAAATGAAGAATTAGTCTTTAATCCATGCAGAAGAGCAATAAATGCTAGAATCAAACACTGTCAATATTTGTTTGAACCTTTAAACAAAAAAAGGATCACTTTTAAAGAAAGAAAAATATTTCATTAATATAATGCACAGGGATTTTGAAAGACATATAGGACATCCCAAAAACTTCTATGTGTTCCTATTGCATCCAATTTTACTCCATACTGTGAATTTCAATAGATAGAGAGCCCCAACTCACCTATCTACCAGTAGATAGATTGCCAATTGGTTAGTTTAAAAAATGATGAGGTGTATTGGGTAATGTAGTATTGTACTACACATTGTAATACGGTGCATTACTGCTGATGTTTTGAGGATGATGATGAGAGAGAGTAGAGGAAGAAGCAACATCTTACTAGTTGTTGCAAAACTTTAAAAAATAGTAAGGCAACACATTGATGATGTACAGTAAGTATGAATTAGGAATGGATAACAGTAAATGTTTTGGTATTCTCCTCAAGCAAATCTGCCCCATGCAGGTCAAATCTGAAACTCATGATTATTTCTAGTAAGAAATGGACTACATTCAATTGGGGTCTCAGGCAAGGTAAGGATTCTAATAAACACCAAGGTGCCACCCCATTTGCATTGTCTGTACTGACATGGCCTATCTCATGACATAAGTACCATGTTTCCTTTTGAAAGCGGCAGACAGGTGTACAGCTTTGACCAGTTGTGTTACTGCAGGAGCATGAAGGTTGAAGTTGGCCCACATGAACATGGACATTCACCAGACCCTAGAATTCTACCTAGGGTGCCTTGCGGATGAAGAATCTGCCTTTAGCAGTGATGATACAGATAAAAACTGCTCAAAGACCAATGTTGATTTGATATTTGGCGGTTGACTAACGAGACCTCGGATACATCCTTTTCTACCTTTTCTTCCCTTTCTTGCATAGGTTGTATGCCCTGTTTTTCCTTTTTCCTCTCAATTCCCCTTCCCCCTGCCATGTTATGAGAAGGCAATTAGCGCTTTAGTTGTTACTTGTCGCTACACTTACGAACAGTCTTGTGTACACAATTGCTGATAATGTCCACGTTGACATATATTATGTTTCATTTCTAGACACATGTCCTCATTAGAATAGTGTTTTGATCCTTAAAATAGAACTATCATTTTGGAAAGAGTAAGGAAGGGTTCTAGCCCCTGGAAGGTTTATTTTTGCTCTCCTTGTCCCATTGGGGAGATTTTCCTTCACTTCCTGTCCCATAGCCAAAATAGGAAGCAGGAGGAAATCCCTGCAAATTCGGGTAATCTCTTGGGGAGCCAGGACACAAGAAGTAGTGTCCCCATTGGAATGATTCCCCTCTATTATTTTTCTGGGGACAATCCAAAATTTGAGATTACTTTCAAATTCAATGATAATGATAAACAGGTTAAATAAAGAGGGTGAATCTCCCTAGCAGGGGCCCAGACGCCAATAAAAAACTGACAGGTGCTCTAATTCCACTTCACTCTATCCAAAACTAAAACCAAAATCGCTGTTTTGCACTCTGTTTCATGAAAAAACTTAAATAAACAGATTTTGGTATAAAACTGCTTAAAGAGGCAATGGAGATGCTGGTGGCAGAAGACAGTGCAGACCCTGAAAGAGTCCGAAGCACCTGGACTGGCTGGTGGGCCTACAGGGACACTGCAGATATCCAATCCCTCATCACCTGAAGCCCTCCACTGATGCCCTTGATTTTCTGAGGCCTTTGGGGGCTTCCCTGGGTATGAATACTAGTAGTAGTAATTATCCTATTCTAATCAATCATGTTTCCCTGTTCCCTCTCCTCCCACACTCCCCCTATTTTTTTCCTTTTAGTTAATTTTATTCTGTCTAATTCTAATTCATTACCCTTTACAAGACCATTTGACCCTTATTTTATTGTCAAGGCCCTCCTAGTCTCATCTTGTAAATTGTATTACAGTTTGCACATATGCCTTATTATCTACTGTATATTTTCATGTCTGGGGCCCCCACAGAATTCGTAAAGTCCACAGGAAGACTACGCTGTTACATGTACTATTCATTTATATGCTTCTTTGAGATGAACAGCTAAGTTGATTGGGCAATATGTTTATTTTATTTATTTCAGGTACTTATATAGTGCTGTCAATTTACGCAGCACTTTACATATATATATTGTACTTTCTCATCAGTTCCTATCCCTCAAGGGTCGTACAATCTAAGGTCCCTAACTTACATTCATACATACACATACTAGGGCCAATTTAGACATGATCCAATTTATCTACAAGCATGTCTTTGGAGTGTTAGAGGAAACGAGTACCCAGAGGAAACCCACGCAAGCACAAGGAGAACATGCAAACTCCAGGCAGGTGGTGCCGTGGTTGGGATTTGAACCAACAACCTTAGTACTGCCAGGCGGAAGTGCTAACCACTTAGCCCTGTACTCTATTTCCAGATACTGTCCAATAAAAATTATTTGACAAGAAAAAACTGCTTAAAGTAGTAGCACTTATATACCAGACATCTGATACATCAATCTTAATAGTACAATGCTAAAGTGTCGCACCTAATACCACTCCAGATCAATGACACATACAATACTTTTATAATTATGGTTACATATAGATTTCACTAAGCACTTCAATATAGCTTACACAAATCACCAACAGTAAAATGTGGGTCAGAAAAGGGAAAAATTGACTAAAATTCCACCGAAAGAAACCCACACTGACACTGAGCTACAAGACTTTCTCCTGTGACCTAGTTCTTCATCCGGCTGCTTCTGTCATCTCTACTCTTGCCTTTGATACAGTTTGACTTTTCCTTACTGTACGATCTCCACAGGGATTTGTGAGAAGATCTGTCTTGTTAGTTTGTCTCATCAGCCAATGAACCTGTGTTTTCTGCATTTACAGATGTCATGCTGTGTGTCAGAAGCGGTTGAGAGCAGAGCCTCATGAGGATGGTTATGTTTGATGGTATGATAGTCAGGGTTTCATGGTAAATAGTCTGCTTTGCTGTTGTATTTCAATGCTGAATTGTTCTAAATAGAAGTATTTAAGCAAAAGATCCACAAGGATCAAAACATTCAACTGTATTTAACTGCAACTGTTCGGTGACAATGAACTGAAAAAATTATGGCAATTATAATTTTTTTAACACTGTTGTAAATTTTTCTCTATGTATCTATCTATCTATATGTATATACACACACACACACACACACACACACATATATATACATACATACACACATGCACACAAATATATATATATATATATACATACGTGTGTGTGTGTGTAAGACAGCTAACACTTGTCCTAATAATGTACAAAATGAGATGTCATTTTTATATGTTTTAATAAGTATAATCTTAGGGTTATGATAAATTATAAATAGATCTACTTTGATGGGAAGAAAAAAATAAATACAGTATATATATATAAACATATATATATATATATAAATATAAACACACACACATATATATATATATATACAGTTGTGTTCAAAATAATAGCAGTCAGACATCACTAACCTGATCAATCATTGTTTTTGGTAGAAATTATATTTCTACATGGCAAATAATTTACTAGCAGGTGTACTAGAGTAATAGAAATCCAACAGACCCAACAGTCATGACATGCATGCTGCTGATTCTGTGTAATTGAATCACTAATTGAAAGGGGCATGTTCAAAATAATAGCAGTGTGGAGTTCTATTAGTGAGGTCATTCATTCTTTGAAAAACAGGTGGCAATTATTGCCCTTATTTAAGGAAGGAAGGCAGCAAATGTTGTACATGCTGGTTACAGTGCATTTCTCTCTGAAATTCTGAGGAAAATGGGTCGTTTTAGACATTGTTCAGAAGAACAGCGTACCTTGATTAAAAAGTTGATTGGAGAGGGGAAAACATATAAAGAAGTGCAGAAAATGATAGGGTACTCAGCTAAAATGATCGCAAAGGCTTTAAAATGGCAACAAAAACCTGAAAGACGTGGAAGAAAGCAAAAAACTACCATTCGAATGGATAGAAGAATAGCCAAAATGGCAAGGACTCAGCCAACAATCAGCTCCAGGAAGATCAAAGAAGGTCTAAAGTTACCTGTGAGTACTGTTACAATTAGAAGACGCCTATGTGAAGCCAAGCTGTCTGCAAGAAGCCCCCGCAAAGTCCCGCTGTTGAAAAAAAGACATGTGCTGAAGAGGTTACAATTTGCCAAAGAGCACATTGACTGGCCTAAAGAGAAATGGAGCAACATTTTGTGGACTGATGAAAGTAAGATTGTTCTTTTTGGGTCTAGTGGCCGGAGACCGTTTGTCAGACGACCCCAAACACTGAATTCAAGCCACAGTACACTGTGAAGACAGTGAAGCATGGTTGCGCAAGCATCATGATATGGGGATGTTTCTCATACTACGGTGTTGGGCCTATTTATCGCATACCAGGGATCATGGATCAGTTTGAATACATCAGAATACTTGAAGAGGTCATGCTGCCTTATGATGTGGAGGAAATGCCTTTGAAATGGGTATTCCAACAAGACAACGACCCCAAACACACCAGTAAATGTGCAACATCTTGGTTCCAGACCAACAAGATTGATGTTATGGAGTGGCCAGCCCAATCCCCAGATCTAAATCCAATAGAAAACTTGTGGGGTGACATAAAAAATGCAGTTTCTGAGGCAAAACCAAGAAATAGAGAAGAACTGTGGAATGTAGTCCAATCATCCTGGGATGGAATACCTGTTCACAGGTGCCAGAAGTTGGTTGACTCCATGCAACACAGATGTACAGCAGTTCTCAGAAACAGTGCTTATACAACTAAATATTCATTAAGTGATTCAAAGGAAAGCAAAATCTTCAAACATTTTTCAGTTTATATAGTGAATGTTTGAGTTTGTAAAGAAGAATACAAACACTGCTATTTTTTTGAACAGTCTAATATTCACTTTTCTTCAATTTTTTTAGAGGAACCACACAAATTTGATATATTCTTCTTCATGTTTTGATTTGGAATAGAATGTGTAGTGTTCCCAATGCATTTGTGTGTATGGAAATAAAAGCTATTAGAAGGATTTTGAGCTTTATTCACTTTTTTCAACACACTGCTATTATTACCACTGTATATAAATATATACTGTATTTATTTATTTTTCTTCCCATCAAATTAGATCTATTTAAAGGTTATTGTAACCCTAAGATTATACTTATTAAAACAAATAAGAATAACATCTCATGTTGTACATTATCAGGACAAGTGTAAGCTGTCTTTTATCTTATATACTGTATGTGCAAGTAATGACCATGATAAAGCTACACTTGCTGGCCTCTGGTAACCTCTGGCTATGTAGCAGCTGTTAAATAGGGTAATAATTAATCCAGCTTTGTTATCACAGAAAACTCATTACATTTATGCCAAATCATTTATTTTATACAGAAAGAAACATTTAAGTTTCGGTAATGCAAAGATTGATGCAATAAGGTTTTTGCTGGGAAAACACAGTTCTGCAGACTCCGAAAAATGCAATAGATGAAGGAAACACGGTTCAAAATAAACAGTAATATAGTTACAATACATGGTCAGGTTTATAAAAAATTATGTTTATCAGGCCCTGCTGGGCTTTTGCAGACCATACATGGGTCGAATTCCGAATGAATTTGCTTTAGAAAATCTGACATTTTGTGCGTTTTGTAATCCGATAGTGCCACCATTGATTTTGAAATTCGACCACTCGAGCCTTCAATTTCATATGCTGCTACAGAAAAGAATTTTCGTGGTCAAGAATTTTCTTTTCTCTCCAGGTCACAGCTCATACTCGTTTCTTTATCGATTATATTTCTCACATGATTCTCCCATCATTGATTACAAATTCGTTCATTTTTCCAAACATTTCCAACATGCCCGATCACTCAAATTCAATGTTCGCTCAAAAATTTGCCATTTCTGTGGCCCACTAATAGTGCGAAATTCGAATGAAAATTCTTAGAAAAGATTTTCAGAAGAAAATTCTTTTGGAATTCGACCCTTGTATGCCCAGCTTTTGTTCCTGAAAAACCAATTATCTTCTACAAAGTGTATTGAAAGTACCCTGTATGAAATGCATATGCAGGTCATAAATGGGTCGATTTCCGAACAAATTTTCTTTAGAAAATCGGAAGTTTTGTGCATTTTGTAATCTGATGGTGCCAACATTGATTTGGAAATTCAAGAAACCCAGCCTTCAATTTCACCTCATGTTGTTACAGAAAATAATTTTCATGGCCAAAAATTTTCTTTTCTTTCCAGGTCACAGCTCCTGCTCATTTCTTTTTCATTTATATTTCTCGCATGATTTTCCCATCATTAATTTGAAATTCGATTGTGTTTCAAAAAATTTCCAACATGCCCGATCACTCAGATTCGATGGTCACACGAAACTGGGCCATTTCTATGGCCCATTAATGGTGCGAAATTTGAATGAAAATTCTTAGAAAAGATTTTCGAAAGAAAATTCTTTCGGAATTTGACCCATGTATGGTGGGCTTTATTTTTAGAAAAAAATTCTACAATAATAAAAACATTAAAAAAATCAGTTTATAAATGTGTAAATAGTCCAAAAAATATACATTAAATTGAAAAAACACTGGTATCGTTACTCTTTAAAGCCCAGTTGAACATTTCTTATTTATTGCTACATTCACACAAGCAGCCAGGGGTGGCCACCAGTGAGAATCAGTATATCTTGGGGATGGAGTTACATGCTGTGTGTAAAGATCAGCAGCTGTCAACAGCGGGTGTCAGAATTGTACCTTTGCTGTTCACATGTAACCATCTCATCCAAGTAGGGATATTTAAATAGAATCTTTGAGCAGCTTTAGATTCAGACAGTGGAGTAGATTTACTAAGACTGGTGCACTCAGAATCTGGTGCAGCTGTGCATGGTAGCCAATCAGCTTCTAACTTCAGCTTGTTCAATTAAGCTCTGGCAATAAAACCTGGAAGCTGATTGGTTTCTCTGCAGAGCTGCACCAGATTTTGTACTCTCCAGCTTTAGTAAATAACCTCCATAGTGTGTGTCAAATAATGGTGCTTCTGTGGAGTTTTCTGCACAGCTAATTGTCCAGTTTAGATAACTGGCCATTGTACACAGAGTGCAGCTGTATCCAGAGGCCACGTATAGCCACCTTTAAATGCTGCAAACTATCCGCTATACAATAATAAATATGGGTCTCTTACTTTTTTATAATACCCTGTGCATCCAGCACATAGAGTAAGACCATGTCTCATTACAATAAACAGTCGCATGGCTCTTCAGCAGTCTGACACCATCCCTTCACTCAAACAGTGCTCTAAAAACAATGGCGTTCTTGCTACTTGACTATAATTTAAAATCTATGGATAGTTCTCAATTATGTTGTGCATGCATGCACAAACATGCACCTGGCTTCAAGAAATGTTTGGGGACTGTAATTTCTGCCAAAGGGGGGATACTGAGCACTCAGAATGTTCCCAAACTTTGATATATGCCAAAATTTGAAGAAGCATTGGATATTTGACATCCATTCATTGTCAAGTTTCACAGAAGAAGGACTAAAGTTGCTGAAGTCCACTCTCTCAACATCTCAGCGTGCTCTCTAAGGCCTTGTGTACACTGCTGCTCCTAAACGTGAGTTTAGGAGCATTTGGTGTTTTTTTTGCCAAAATCCCTGAGCTCAATTCAATAAAAGCCTATGTGTCCATGCACACGTAGGCTTTTACCAGAGTTTAGAAGCAGCAGAGTTTAGGGACAGTTAAAGGAATGTTTTTGGCAAGAAATGCGAAACGCGGCAAAAACGCATGTAAACGTGTCTAAATGCTAGCCACATTTAGGCATTTATTCATGTCAATTGAAAATACTGTGTCCAATCAAATGAATAAACATTCAAGTGCTAAACGATGCTAAGCGTGTTTTTACCATGCTTAGTGTTTTTCTACTGCCAGGACAGCTAAACGTCTACGGGAGTTCATGTGTACCTGAGGCTTTATCCTGGAGCTTCTGCTCTGGGTTTTCCTTAGAGATATGGAGTTGGAGTGAGATTCTCCATTTTATTTCTCTAGTATCTCAATATACTGTTCCCCAGGATCCCTTGCGGTGTCTGCTGGGGGCACTGGATCAAGAACTTTTCCAACCAGGAGTGCATGTCTAGACTTTTATTTCTGTCTAGGAAGTTGATTGCAAGGTACTGGTTATCATCGGCTTTGCCGACTAGTAAGCAATGGATAGATTATGTTAATTTGTTACTTCCACAGGAAAAACTCACATACCAACATTGCAATGCTTATTGTAAGTTCAAGCAGTTACGGCAGGGTTGGCTGGATACACCTGGAATTACCCCTCCTCAATTGATAGCGGATCAACTTTTGTAGGTGTGACATTTTATAGCAGGTGTGTGGCTCCACTCCTTTAGAAGAGATCATGAGCAGGTTAGTAAGGGCCTATTTCAAAGATAATGTACTGCTTGTTAAAGTGGAAGACAAGTCAAACCCTAACTAAGCCTAAATCTACTCCCACCCCCATTCTAAGTCTATTCTATCTACTCTGTAAAAGGAATGATGCCAATACTCACCTATTCTGACATCTCTCTGGTCTGGTCACATGATGTGCACACAGTGCTGGCTTCAGCAAAGAGAACAGATTGCCAACAATGGCTGCAGAGCCTGAGCGATGACATCACCCATAGGCTTACTATGGGGCATTCATTGTCGGCTGTCCATCCTCTACACTGACAGCTGATCATGTGACTGGATGGAGCAGCTTCATAATAGGCAAGTATACATATCTTTCCTTTTAAATGGTAGATAGAATATACTTAGAATGGGAGTGGGAGTTGATTTAAGCTTAGTGCCTTCCATTTTAAAGCAGAGCTCCAGTCTCCAAAGTAAAAATTAAATGTCAGCAGCTACAAAAACTGTAGCTGCTGACTTTCAATAAACAGCCATTAACCTGTCCCAGGATCCAGCGCTGTGCTTGGCCCAGCCATTTTCACTTTCTGTCCTCTCTCCTTTAATGGGCACCTGGCTGTGATAGCTTGCGGATTCACAGCGGGGTGCCCACTGCACATGGGCAATCAGAGCTGATGTGGGAGTGGGTATCTGTCAAAATAGGGTACCCACAACTCCTCAAAAGCTTCATTTCACAAACAGGAGCTGGAAAGGAGGCCTTAAAGTGGAACTTTTGGGTGGAGCTCTGCTTTAAGAATATGTAAATATTTGAATGCCTATTAGCCTTGCCTCGGTTACTCTTAAGGTTTATTTCCTGCAGAGGTTCCTTTTACTAATTTATCCTATTCTTTCTGAGTGTGAATCGATCAAACCTCTGGCTTTGTATCTTCCAAGAAGCTGATTAGGACTCACCAACAACATTAACAATTGCTCATGTTCCACTTTAAAACACATTGGACTTCTGCTCAATATTCCAATATTATTTGCTACAGCAGTTTGTTTTCAAACTAATCTAATCACTAACAACATTCTAAATAGATACATTTGGTATTTATTAGTTACAAGACTGTGTTAAACTTGATATCCATCATTTATCAAACTGACTTCTTTCTGCAGGCTTGTAGATATGCTTTTTCATGACACTGAAAAGTTAAATGGCAAGAATCATAAACACAGATACCAAAACGGATCGGTGAGTGTAATAGTAAGGACCTGATAATGAAAGAGGTCCTGCAGAACACCTGCAGTACTTTTTTATAGTTCTGTCATACTTTGCAGTGGGATTTTGCACTATTCGTCAAAGTGGAAAGCCCCCACATCTTTTTGGGAAGAAGGAAATTTTCATCTAATTGGTACTTTTTGCTTTAAAACTAAATGATGTCAAATATTAAACTTTTCATTTTGAGTGCAATGTACTTTAAACATCATGTAACGCATAATCTTAGCCCATCCTCAACCCTACTTCTACGTATAACTCTTAAAGTGGAGCTCCAGTCGTTTTTGTAAAAATGTAAGTCAGCAGCTGCTGATTTTTATTAAACAGACACTTATCTGTCCACGGATCCAGTAGTGTGCCCACCCGAGGGGGTGCCGGGAACCGTCTTCGCTCCCTGGAGCTGGTATATTAACTGTGGGCACCTGGCTGTGACAGCTTGTGGCTTCACTTCCCTTTTTGGGTGCAGTTCTGCTTTAAACAACTCCTAAACCTAACCATTACACTAAATCTATAACCACAAACCTGAACCTAACTATGATGAGGGTAAAAATTATCACTTTATAACTACTGTCAATATCATATCAAAAACAGTTTACACCAAAATAAAACACAAACAACTAGATGTCAGACACATTTTGGAATGGTGCCTTAGGTTGCTTTAAATTGACACTATACACTAGTTTCATGGGACACAGCCAATGACATATCACTACACCGGCCCGTTGCCAGTGTCATGTGACTGCCGTGACCAATCACAGCAGATCACATGTCAATTGTATACAATGGATGGCTTCCTGTCATGCCATTCATTGTATACAATTATGTTGTTAGCTGTGATTGATCAACGCTGTCACATGGTACAGACAGGGCCAATCACAGCCCATCTGTATCATATGATCAGCTTTGCCCAATCACAACTAATCACAACAAAAGACTGAATGAATTAGTTGCATTCAGTAACAATGCTTGCAACTATCAATGAAATACATTGGTATTAGCAACATAAAGTGTAAAAAAAAAAAAAAAAAAAAATCCTGGTCCTATGTTAACATTGTATTGCTTTGGTCACAGTGTGTTGAAAAAAAAAATTGTAAAAAAAGAAAAAACAATGTTTTAAAAAATAAAAAAATAATAGAAACATTTGAAAAAAATTAAAATTAAATTATTTTTATTATTTTTTTACATACTGTCACCAGTGTCCCTGATCACTGCCACACCAGTTATATAACCACGCTCTACTGGGCTGGTGACAATATGTTTTAAAAAAAAAAAAAATTGTGATTTTTTTTTTGTTAGGTTTCTACATTTTCCAAAAAATTCTAAAAAAAAAGGACAACCTCCAAAAAACTCACCATGCCTCTTGCTAAATACATTTGACTGTCTATTTTTCAAAAATGGGTAATTTTGGGGGTATTTGTACTATGCTAGCATTTTCGGGCCTCAAGAAATGAGATTGGCCGTCAGTACATTGATTGATCGATTGTCAGATACTGTATATATGCCATGGTTTGTGGACTCTATAACTTTCCTACAGACTAAATAATATACACTAATTTGGGGTATTTTCACCAAAGAAATGTAGCAGAATACATTTTGACCTAAATTCATGTAGAAATTTTATTTATTTGCAAACTTTTATAACAAGAACAAAGAAAAACAAGTTTTTTTCAAAAGTTTCAGGTTTTCTTTTTGTTTATTTAGCAAAAAAAAAAAA
Organism: Staurois parvus; assembly: GCF_062004578.1. Taxonomy (NCBI): domain Eukaryota; kingdom Metazoa; phylum Chordata; class Amphibia; order Anura; family Ranidae; genus Staurois; species Staurois parvus. The sequence goes on from NW_028318628.1 coordinate 2,983,048, forward strand.
CTCAGTGGTTATTAAATACCACCAAAAGAAAGCTCTATTTGTGTGAAAAAAAATTATAAAAACTTTTTATGGGTACAGTGTTGCATGACTGCACAATTGTCATTCAAAGTGCGACAACACTGAAAGCTGAAAATTGGCCTCGGCAGGAAGGGGGTAAAAGTGCCTGGTATTAAAGTGGTTAAGAAACACTTAAAAAAAGAAAAAAAGATAAAAAACTGTAGTCAGTTACAACTGTTTTTGCAGATCAAGCAGAGGAAAAAAACATGGAATCACTCAATCCTGAGGAATATACTATGTGATCATGAAAAAAATACTACAGTACACCACTAGTACTTTGTTGCACCACCTCTGGCTTTTATAACAGCTTGAATTCTCTGAGGCATGGATTTAACTATTGACAAACAGTATTCTTCATCAATCTGGCTCCAACTTTCTCTTATTGCAGTTGCCAGATTGGCCTTGCAGGCTGGAGCCTTGTCATGGACCATTTTCTTTCATTTCCACCATAGATTTTCAATTAAATTGAGGTCCAGACTATTTGCAGGCCATGCCATTTACATCATATGTCTTTCTTGAAGGAAAGTTTTCATGGGTTTTGCCCTATGGCAAGATGTATTATCATCTTGAAAAATGATGTCATCATCACCAAACATCCTTTCAATTGATGGAATAAGAAAAGTGTCCAAAATCTCAATATAAACTTGTGCATTTATTGAAGATTTAATGACTGTCGTCTCCCCCGTACCTTTGCCTGACATGCAACCCCATATCATCAATGATTGTGGAAATTTGGATGTTTTCTTCAGGCAGTCATTTTTATACATTTCATTGGAACGGCACCAAACAAACGTTCCAGCATCATCACCCTGCCCAATGCAGATTCGTGATTCATCACTGAATATCAATTTCATCCAGTCATCCACAGTCCATGATTGGTTTTCGTTTGGCTTTTTTGTATGTAAAAATTATGTTTGCTGTATGTCTTACAGTTCGGTCACCGACATTGACTCCAGTTTCTGCCCATTTGTTTTGTTGTGCATTTTCTGTTTTCAAGGGATAATGCTTTAAGTTTTCTATCTTGACGTTTTGATGTCTACCAGTAAGCTTCCCTTGATTTGTACTTGGTCCAGATTTTAGACACAGCTGACTGAGAACAACCAATATCTTCTGCAACATTCCGTCATGATTTATCTTCTTGAAAAAGTTTTGTAATCCTCTCCTTTGTTTCAACTGGCATCTCTCGTGTTGGAGCCATGATTTATGTCAATCAGTTTGGTGCAATAGTTCACCAAGGTGTGCAAGCACTCTTTTTTAACTGCAGACTAATTAGCAGATGTAATCTGATGCAGATGTTTGTTTTACAATTGCAAAGAACCTGGTGATTCCATAATATTTTCCTCAGAATTGAGTGATTCCGTATTTTTTCCTCTGCTTGATCTGCCAAAACAGTTGCAATTGACTACAGTTTTCTTTCTTTTTTTATCTTTTTAAGTGTAAAGCCAGAAGGTTGGAATATTAAATGAAAATAGTTTTGAGGCATGACTGTGATTGTTTTTTTTTTCTACACAATTAAACAATTGAATGAACATTTTCAAAGAGTGATGATTCCATACTTTTTGCCAGGGGTTGTAGGCAACAGAGGAAGCGGAGGTGGAAATTATACAAACCATACGGTAGCGCTGGCAGGACCATGTGATCAGCCACTGTCTGTAAACATTTGGCATCCATGGTTGCCTGGATGCATATCAGGGAACTTCTTCCACAGTCATCGCAGGCTATGTTTACAGGCAGACAACTACTCACACAGCTCCACCAGTGCTGCCTGTGACAATATACTGTAGTTTGTATAACTTCCTCCTCAGCATCCTCAGTTGCTTGGACACACCTCAGAAAAGCTATATAAAATGTTCTAACCCAGTCAGTACAGTACTCCTGCTGTGCTGAATGGTGGCACTCGTCTCCAGTGTACCAGCCTTTATTATGTACTGTATGCATCACTTTCTAAGCAGTGTAGTTGGACGATAGTTGGGGAAGGAAGAGGGTAGTGCACTGTCTGACCACACTGCTCAGTATCTATAGCAGTGGTCTCCAAACTGTGGTCTGAGGTTTGGATGTGGCCCTTTGCTTGCCTTTACATGGCCCTTGGGCACTATTCCTCTCATTGATACAAGGCATTACTTTCTCCTACTGACACCAATGATGAGGCATCATTCTTTCCACCAACAGTGGGGCACAATTCCTCTCACTGACATCAACAGTGGGGCTATATTCCTTCCATTGGTACCAATGATGGGCCATACTTCCTTCCACGTCTGAACATGATTCCTCCCACTGACATCAAAGATGGAGCACTATTACACCCACTAGCACCAACAATGGGGCACTATTTTTCCCACTGATACCAACAATGTTGCACTATTCCTCCTACTGACACCAAGGATAGGGCACGATTCCTTCCACTGACACCAACAATGGGGCACTATTCCTTCGACTGATACCAACAATGGGGCACTATTCCTGCCGCTGACACTAATGATGGGGCACTATTCCTGCCACTGACACAAACGATGGAGCTCTATTCTTTCCACTGATGCCAATGATAGGGCACTATTGCTGCCACTGACACAAATGATGGGGCGCTATTCCTGCCACTGACACAAACGATGGAGTTCTATTATTTCCATTGATACCAACAATGGGGCACTATTGCTCCCTCTAACCACAAGTGCTATGTAATTTTTTTGATCCCACTGACCAACAAGCCTGATGCATTTTCTACACCCACTGGCCCTCCTAAAGTCTAAAAGACAGTTTACTGGCCCTTTGTTTAAAACGTTTGGAGACCCCTGATCTATAGCATGGATCAGAACAGATCCAAGTGCCACATGCATCTGGTTCCTTGAGGGATTCAGCTTGGATTTTCAGAATATAGTAATACTTCTTTATATCCATCAGCTATGTATCTCATGACAATTTCTCCTTAAAATTTTGAACTCACATACCCTGCTACATTCTGACTCTTTCAAATTACCTTACATGGAAAAATGGGAACAAGACCTGGGTCAGCCAATGGACACTGCAGAAGGGGAAAATTGGCCCAATATGCCTCTAAATCATTTATAAATACCCCCTTAATAGAGGCAAACTATACGTTTTTTTATGAGATTGTATATGGTGCCTGTGAGAATAGCGTCCTGTATTCCAGATGCCTCTCCCCTATGTTTTAGGGGCTGTGGTCAAGAAGGACCAGTCTTCCACATTTGGTGGACATGCTCAAAAGTGAGGTGGTTCTGGATTCGCACATATAACTTTGTCTATTCCCTCATCCAGGTGAATCTCATTAAAAATTCACAACAGGCTCTATTGGGAAGTCCAGCGGAGGGAGTGCCAAGATACACGAGATGGTTGATAACCTTTATCTTTACAGCAGCTAGAATTTCAATTGGAAGTCTTGCACGATCCCTTTTCTTCTCTTGAGGGCAAGTTGACATGGATCATGACAAATGAACACCTGTCAGCGATCCTACATGACAATATAGCCCTCTTTGAGAAAACTTGGGACCCATGGATTAGATATCTCATGGATCCCCCCGTGACCCGGAGAATTCCCCTACTCCTACTGCACCTCCTTCTTCCTCTCTTTTCTCTTCTTCCTCTTCTTTCTTTTTCTATCCTCTCTTACTTTTCTTCAGCTCTTCTTTGTGGTTTAATCAAGTTTCTCCCCTTTTCTTTAGGGGATGATCCTTCTACACCATCCGCTGTATGAGGCACACTAATAATGTTGAGCTCCATAGCAAACAACAGGCAAAATAGCAGGGGTGTTCAGGAGGAGGACCTGTTGTGCGCCATCAGAGCCATGCAGGGTGTAATTAGAACAAAATGGCCTTTCCTTGGGCATGGCCGCAAATAATCTAGTTTGTTTGTTAACTCTTCTCAAATACTCAACTTGTTTTATTAAGCATGATGGAGATATGTTCCGATATATTGGATTTTTGGCAATACTAAGGAATCTTATAGTTGTGTTTTTCTCTGTCTATTACACTATAACGTGCCTGGATATGTATGTTGTTGGAATAATGCTCTTTTCATACCATGTTTAATTCACAAACATTTTTTTTTCCGCATGGATAGGCATTTTCCTATAAGTAATTTTTTCTCATAATTAATTAAGCAATAATGTGGACTTTATCCACCACTGACATTAGCTATACTGCTCAGGATTTTGCTATCCAGTAGTTATAATGTACCATTCCATACCACTGCTTAAAACTACGCTTTGGCCAATATTAAGGTATTCCTGGATCTGTAAAAGTGTACACTGGACGTACTAACCAATGTTCATTGAGGGTGCTTCATATAACAGAATCAAGAGGCTACAGCCTCACCCAGAAACACATACGAGAGCTTTTTTAAACCTACTAAAATGTATTACATATTGTAAACTTTAAAGTAACGTTGACTAAACTTTCTGACATTAGCAGAGCTGTTGTGATTTCTGAATGACATTAGCACTTCACTTGTTGTCTGCAGTTACTCTTTAAAGTTATATTAAACCCAAAACCAAAAATGTAATATACTTATATAGGGTGCAGCTCCAAATTATAATATAAAACACACCAACAAGTGAAAAGAAAAAAAAGCTGTACATGCCTTTGCTGCTCACATATATGCAGCTTGGGAGCTGGTGAGTGTGCATTGATGGTGTCATTGTCGTATTTGGTGGAAGAAATACACAGACACGTGGATTTAATCATTGGACTTTATTATATTACACTATATATTTGTTCTTAAAGGGACAGTCTCTATTCACTTTTATTTATGGTGAAATATTTTTAGTTTTTATGATTTCTATTTTTCCTTGTTGGTTGGTTTTACATTTAATTTGGCGTTGCAAACTATAGAAGTACAGTATATAATTTGGGAGGTTTATGTATATTGACCTGTGCTGCTGGCTGCCAGCATTATTCACTCTGGCCCTGACTTTTACTTTGCATACTGTATCCTCTATTTGGTGGGAGAAATATACAGACACGTGGATGTAATCAGTGGACTTTATTATAATACATTATATGATATTTGTTCTTAAATGGACGGTGTCCTATATATTCACTTATATTATTGGTGAAAGGTTTTTTGTGATTCCTTTTTTTGTGCTTTCTTTTTATCTTTTCTAGTTGCTTTGTTTTATATTATAATTGGAGCTGCACCCTATATGCGTATATCATATTTAGAGGATTATGTATATTGACCTGCATTGCTTTCTACCAGAATTATTCATTCTAGCGCTGACTTTTACTCTGCATACAAAAATGTAGTATATTGAAGCTTACCAAGCATTAGATGTGGTGGCTGCATCGGTTTTCTTTTCTTTGGCTTTTTTCTCCTCTGTTTTCACTTGGTGATCCAGCCTAACTAACACACCTCCTGTAATAGTGAGACACAACTCTGGATGAATGAGCACAGGAGGCACAGCAGGAAACAGCATTGTCAGTCTGGGGAAGGGAGTGTTAAATATACAGTATTAGCAGATTTAAATACACTAACTAAAGCCAAATTCCAGCTCACACTTTATAATCAGTGTGCAGCAAACAGTTTTTTCCCTTTTGGAATAAAGGTATTATATAAATAAATAAAAGCTGATCATTTTACCATCCCTGCCAGTTAAATGGTTTGTCTCAGCCTTGTAAACTAATACATACTTCTCTAGAGCTTGAACTTTTGAAAAACAAAAAAATTGCTGGTTGGATCACCAGATGAAAATAGAAGGAGAAAGCCCAAAAAAGAGAATGAATGCAACCCTCACATCTAGGAATTGGTAAGCTGCAATATATTAAATGTTTGCTTTTGGGTTTAATACTGCTTTAACCTAACATTTGTAAAGCATGCTACAGTTCTGATAACTGTCATCAATTCAGTATGAGCTTCAGCTGGCATTACTTTCCACCATCACATGACTCTTGAGAGCGATCTTCAATTAGGAAAATCACAGTGTGCTATAATGCATTACATTGCCCATCTGACCTTGTGCTGAGTACAGTTACCTAAAACCAAGTCAATAAAAGTATTTGTTTATTTTGAAAGTTCAAATAGTAATCAATAGTTATGATGACATACAAGAATCTCTAAGTTATCTAAAATAGAATGTGTCATAAATGTTATCACAAGTCAATTAAATGCTAAAGGTTTAGAAAGTCCAAGGTTAGTGAGCTAATACTGTATACACAGGTTGATAAAATGTCCTATAGTCACTGAAACGTCACTGAAAAGCATTGGGTCATGGTTTGTAGTTATCTAGGATTTAGTACTGGTACCAAAAGAACATTCTATCTTTGAAAAAAAAACTAGAATTCTTATTGGGTAGAAGAAAAATCATCATGCAAAAACTGTGTTTGAATCTGCATACCACAACCATGAAGTCTAGTGATGTTGGGAGGAATCTCTACCAGTGGTTCTGGATTCTGTAAATAGTACATGCAGGTTTGAAACCTTGTTCTTCATCATGAGGTTACCTTGTTTCCTGTATTACGGATGATCCAATTTCAAAACAGCAGTGTGGTATTTTCCCAAGTGAAGTGGATTTTGGGCAGCTGCAGTTTTCATACTCTCTCTTCCTCTCTGTAGTGCCTACCCCATCACCTAACTGCAACTTATACATAATCTATTATTTTGTAAATGGCGGAGACTTTACCTGTAATGACACAAATATTCTAGACTACATATAGATAAAATAAAGTAGGCTTTGGGTTTTGAATTGTTACTTAGCAAGTCGAACAGCTATTCAATCATTTAAGTATGACCTCTGCATTTTTTTTTTTGCAATGTATTCTATTGGGGAGATTTCCCTTCACTTTCTGTCCCAAAGTCAAAACACGAAGTAAAGGAATCCCTGGTTGTCATCAGCACCACCAGAACTAGTGTCCCCAGAAGATTTCTCCTCTATTCCTGTTCTGGAGACAACGCAAAAATACATTTAGCAATTTATTCAAAAATTCATAGTATATTACCACTTCAGCTCCGGAAGATTTACCCCTCTTGATGACCAGGCCATTTTTTGCGATATGGTGCTACGTTACTTTAACTGACAATTGTGTATTCCTTGCAACGCTGCACATAAATTAAATTTATGTCATTGTTTTCCCACAAATAGAGCTTTATTTTGGTGGTATTTGATCACTTCTTCATTTTTTATTTTTTTGTGCTATAAACAAAAAAAACTGACAATTATGAAAAAAAACAATATTTTTGACTTTTTGCTATAAAACATATCCAATTAAAAAAAATAAAAAAATTTAATTTCTTCATAAATTTAAGTCAAAATGTATTCTGCTACATGTCTTTGCTAAAAAAAAAAAAAAAAAATCACAATAAGTGTATATTAATTGGTTTACATGAAAGTTATAGCGTCTACAAATTGCAGTATATACTAGAATTTTTATTTTTTTAATACTAGTAATGGAGGCAATCAGCAGCTTATAGCGGGACTGTGGTGGGCATCCTGACCGCCACTGACATCTCCAGTGACACTAATACAGTGATCAGTGCTAATAAAAAGCACTGACACTGTACTAATGACACTAGGCAGGAAAGGGTTAACATCTGGGGAGATCAAAGGGTTAACTGTGCTGTTTGTGTTTTACTGTGTAAACTGTGTGCTGTTTTACTAGGGAGACCTGCTGCTTTCTATCTCTCTGCTGTGCAGAGTGATAGAAAGCAGCACGTACAGGAGAGAGCACGCAGCAAGTACAGGAGAGAGTTTTGTATTCTTTACACACAGATCTCTCCCCTCTCAGCTTTGCGAGGACCACTGAGTCCCGGCAGCAGTGCGGCCTCCCTGTAGCAATACATCTGCTACTGGGTGGTCTTGAAGTGGTTAAAGAAGTATGGACTTGGAAAAAAACAAGCATACATATTCACCTCAATGTTGCAGCATCAGTGTGATTCTGCATTTGTCCCTCATCTACTCTAAGACCGAGAACAGAGTAATTACATGACCACCGATTGCTATGCCCCTCACAATGGTCACTGCAGCACCAGGCTGGAGAGGGGCAAACACAGCTGGCTTCAGCTGTCAGTCACGTTCTGAGAGCAAGAGCCAGCTGTCAATCAGGCAGCTGGGAGGATTCTGACAATATGGTCGAGGTCCTTCCAGATCCTGGAGCGAATCAGTCACATCAGCTGACAGCGGGCTTTAGCCCACTACAAGCTCACTATGGGTCACACCAGTGGTGTATTTAGGTTTCGTGCTGCCCTAGGCAACACAAACATTGGTTCTCCCACCCACTCACTGAGAGACCCTGACAATGAAAAACACCCCCTCCCCCATGATAAGAGCCTGACATTGACCAACAACACCCCACCTCAGCCCCACCCGAGAAAGCCTTCCACTACCACCGCCCCCTTCACACTGGCTACCCCTCCTACTCCAGTGAGAGAGAAGACTCTCGCCTTCACAGCTCCGGACATCCCCGGGAACATGAGTCAGGCTCTACATACACCATCAAGCAACCTGCAGCCTCTCTCAGATCCCACCTAGTTACCATGCTGCGTGTGTCCTTTCTTCCATCTCTTCTTTCAGTGCTGCCCCCCCTGAAAAATGCTGCTGCCCCCCTGAAAAAATGCCACCCTAGGCAAATGCCTTGTTTGCCTTGTGGTAAATATGCCCCTGGGTCACACGAGAGCAAAAGTAAGTGCACTCCTGTAGCCCAGAAGAGAAGTGTGGCATAAAAAGCTTTAGCCATACTTCTCTTTTTTAATGTGTGTCTTACAGTATATATCTGCTAGAAATTCAGCTTTAAATGAATATGACATCATAACTGGTAAAATGCCATAACTTGCTAAGACACTTTCTTGACTAGAACCTTGAAGAACCTGGTCTTGCTGAAAATCATTCAAGACACTGCCATTTTCCATAAAGGACAAGCCTTTGGACAGTCATCAATACTCTGATCTGGCCACCCAGATACTGAATACAAGAAGGGGGATAGTGCATGATATTACAGTTGTGTCCAAAATTATTCAACCCCCAATGCTGTAAAGGGGTTTAGGGACTATAGTGTACATTTGGAATTGTATTCAGAATCAAATCCTACAAGGACGTTGTAACTACCCAAATGCAACTAAAATGACATCAATTGTTTATGTAATACAGTAGTAAATGGTTCTTATGTGGTTTCTTCATTGCCACAATTATTCAACCCCTTAAAGACTACCACTCTGAAGAACAGAGGTTCATACAGGTGCTTTCCATCAGGTATTGAAAACACCTGTGGATGTCACCGAGCAGCAATCAAGCATAATAAGCACCAATTAGGCAGCTTTAAAATGACTGTGATACTCAGCTCCTTCTAGACATTTACTGGTGTGGTTACAAACATGGTGAAGGCAAGAGAATGGTCCAGGAAGACAAGAGAAGAGGTGATTTCTCTTCACAGGAAGGGCAATGGCTATAAGAAGATTGCAAAGATGTTAAACATACCAAGAGACACCTTAGGAAGCATCATTCGCAAATTCAAGGCAAAGGGCACTGTTGAAACGCTACCTGGTCGTGGCAGAAAGAAGATGCTGACTTCGACTGCTGTGCGCTACCTGAAGCGTAGAGTGGAGAGAAGTCCCCGTGTGACTGCTGAGGAACTGAGAAAAGATTTGTCAGATGTGGGTACAGAAGTTTCAGCCCAGACAATAAGACGCACACTGCCTCCGTGCCAGAACTCCCAGGCGTACCCCCTTGCTGTCTCCAAAGAATAAGAAGAGTCGACTGCAGTATGCCAAAAGCCATGTGGACAAACCACAAAAGTTGTGGGATAGTGTTCTGTGGACTGATGAAACAAAATTAGAACTGTTTGGGCCCATGGATCAACGCTATGTTTGGAGGAGGAAGAACAAGGCCTATGATGAAAAGAACACCTTGCCTACTGTGAAGCATGGTGGAGGGTCAATCATGCTTTGGGGCTGTTTTGCTTCTGCAGGTACAGGGAAGCTTCAGCGTGTGCAAGGTACCATGAATTCTCTTCAGTACCAGGAGATATTGGATGGAAACGTGATGCAGTCCGTCACACACCTGAGGCTTGGGAGACGTTGGACCTTTCAACAGGACAATGATCCCAAGCATACCTCCAAGTCCACTAGAGCATGGTTGCAGAGGAAAGGCTGGAACATTTTGGAGTGGCCATCGCAGTCACCAGACTTAAATCCGATTGAGAACCTCTGGTGGGACTTAAAGAAAGCAGTTGCAGTGCGCAAGCCTAAGAATGTGACTGAACTGGAGGCCTTTGCCCATGAAGAATGGGCGAAGATACCCGTAGATCGCTGCAAGACACTTGTGTCAAGCTATGCTTCACGTTTAAAAGCTGTTATAACTGTAAAAGGATGCTGTACTAAGTACTAAGATTGAATGTCACTTGGGGGTTGAATAAAACTGATAATGCTGTGAGCACAGAAAAGACATTTGTGGTTATTTCATTATAACTGTTATGTTATATTTGTCTGACCTACAAGTGCCTCTTTAATGTAAATGTAAGCAAGATGACTGAATGATCAAAAGCAATGTCAAACTGGCCAAAACACTCAATTTCAGTGGGGGTTGAATAATTTTGGACACAACTGTATATTTGAAAAAAGATGGAGAAGGATTAATTTCAAAAAGTAAATGTAAAAAGATGGTAACAATAGAGGATCATACTAAAAGCAGTAACAGTCATTGCATCTTGAATAAGCTTTGCAATCTTACAGTACCAAGACATTTAAAAACTGACACACACTTCTACACATTTGTTTACAGAATTTTAATTCTTCAAGAATTACTGACCAACGCAAACTGATTATACAATAAGATTCTACGATGGTTACTCCCTTTAACAAATGCTGAATTTCAGTGATTTGCATTTGATTTTTGGTTGAAGACAATGAGCCAGTTGGAGTTTGTAGATCCAGTAGGATAGGATGGGAAATTGGATCTGTTTAAATATAGCACATATGGATATAGGCAATAGGCAAAGTAAGACAACACAAAAGGCAGGGATTTCATGCTGAAAGAAAACTGAGGACTTTCAGCACAGTTCTGATTTGACAGCTAGATTTGTAGGTTATTTTCAAAAGGCACTGCATCTTCATTCACACCATCTCTAAGATCTAACAGTGGCAGCAGCTTGGCTTAGGAGTACATTCTGGGTTACAGCATGGCTTTAGCGAAGGATCCGTGCCTTTGTTGGGCTCACTTGGTGCATAATTCATATTCGTATGGAACCTGTCACGCTCATTCAGGATTTCAGTCAAGATAGGTTCCAGGTCTTTGGGGATGAAAGGCTTTAACAAGTTGTAGTTCTCTGCAGGATCCTTATCAAGATCAAAAAGGAGAGGTGGGTTATGTTCAGTCAACAGTGCTGTTATATGGCAGTCTGGATCTGGAGTTGTCTCACTATGAAATGCGCCTTTGTGAACACAATAAAAACAAACAAAACAAATACTTTAATTATAATAATAATGCATGGAATTCTCACAAAAATTTGATAACTTGGTATCTGATTTTATTATAAGTGCGTTTTTTTTTTTGTAAATATTTTAAATGCCACCTATTGTTTTCATACTTTTAGGACCAGTGCATTTTGTAATGCTTAAGCCAAGGCAAACATTTTGCCTGTTTGGCATGGCTAATTAAAGTGGAGCTAAACTGTATCTGATTCCCACTCAACCTACCTTTAAATATGCCATCTCTACGCCTCCTTTTCATATTACTATCCTGCGTTCCCAAAATCTCCTTTCCTTACCCCTCTGCTCCACCCCAAAGATTACACATCTCACCCTCACTGCTACTATCTCCCTACTACTGCTCTCATCACCTCCTGCTGATACTTCACTCTCCTGCTGACCCAAACACCAGGACAGGAAGACATGTACACTCATATACATCCCGCTCCCATCTTACTTTCCTCACCCTTCTTCTTCTCCTAACCTCTGGGGATATCGCCCTGGTCCTCCAGTATCTCACCCCCACACCAGCCACCCTCTTTCCTCCAGGAATAGCCACAATCCCCTCAATTTACTATCATTCCCCATGCTCCCAAAAACCACCCTCCCTTTTTCAAGTGCGTTCTGGAATGCCCACTCTGTCTGTAATAAGCTCACCTCTGTCCATGACCTTTTTGTCTCCCGCTCCCTTATCCTACTAGCAATTACAGAAACCTGGCTTCAAGCAGCAGATTCTTCTCCTCCCGCAGCACTTTCCTATGGAGACCTTCTCTGGACCCACTCACCCAGACCCAGTGGTCGGAAAGGAGGTGGAGTTGGTTTGCTTCTATCCCCACTGAGCACTTTTCAAGTCCTTCCTAACCCTCCCTCTCTATGTTTCTCTTCTTTCGAGACTCACTGCATTTGGCTGTTTTCTCCCATTTCTCTGAGGATTGCAGTGATCTATCGGCCTCCTGGACCAGTGTCCCGCTTTCTTGATTTATCCGCCTGGCTACCCTACTTTCTCTCCTCTGAACTACCCACTATCATTCTTGGAGATTTTAACATCCCCATTAAATGTCAACAACCCGGCTACATCCCAACTCTTCAACCTAACCTCATCTTTTGCATTAGAACAATGGACACAGTCCTCCACTCACTCTGATAGGAATACATTAGACCTTGTTTTCTCCCATCTTTGCACTCCCTACAACCTCACAAACACCCCCTTTCCTCTCTCTGATCACAATCTCATCACCTTCACAGTGTCCTCATCTTCAAACACGTATCCCTCCAAGCAGCAAACAATTACCTGCAGAAGCCTTCACAACTTGAACCCTGCTGCTTTCCACTCTGCAACTGACCAACTCTATGACAGAATCTCTCCCCTGTCCTGCCCTCACCTGGCCACTACCGTCTACAACAGTTTTCTTTCATCCACACTAGACTCACTTGCTCCCCTAACACCACGAAGCATCAGGCCCCAACCGTTACAACCTTGGCAGACTGATGACACCAGAAATCTTAAACGACATAGTCGCTGGAGCGATTGTAGCGTAAAAACCAAATCTTACCAAGCATTCACCCTATATAAATCTGCTTTCTTAACATACAATTCCTCCCTCCATGCTGCCAAACAAGCCTACTTTGTCACTCTCATCAATAGCTTATCATCCAGTCCTCGTTGTCTCTTCTCTACTTTTAACTCTCTTTCTCCACCTTCACCTCCACCCAGCACCTCACTCACTACTCACGAGATTGCAAATCATTTCAAAAGCAAGATTGATGCAATTCGTAGGGTCATCGCCACTGCACAGACATCTATCCCCCTTATACTAAACCTCCCTCAACACTTTCCTCTTTTGACCTTGCTACTACCGAAGAGGTTACTAAAGTTTTCTCAGAAGCCCGTCTCACTACCTGCCCCCTGGATCCTGTCCCCTCACAACTACTACGGTCACCCTCTTCATCCGTTCTATGCTCCCTCACTCACATCTTCAATCTCTCCCTCTCTACTGGTGCCTTCCCCTCCCCTCTAAAGCATGCGCACATCACTACCATACTTAAAAAGCCCTCTCTGGACCCCACCAACCTGAACGACTTAAGACCCATCTCTCTACTCCCGTTTACCTCTGAACTCTTAGAACGCCTAGTCTACAATCGCCTGAGCTCCTACCTCCCTGACAACAACCTTCTTGACCCTTTACAGTCTGGCTTTCGCTCACTATACCCCACTGAAACTGCCCTATTAAAACTCACTAATGATCTAATAACTGCTGAAACCAATGGCCACTATTCCGTACTCTTACTACTCGACCTATCTGCAGCTTTTGATACGGTTGACCATCTCCTCCTCCTCAAAAAACTCCACTCTATTGGCCTCTGAGACTCTGCTCTCTCCTGGTTCTCCTCCTACCTATCACAGTGCTTCTTCAGCGTTACTTATAACTCTGGCTCCTCCTCTTCACTCCCTCTTTCTGTAGGGGTCCCTCAAGGTTCCGTCCTTGGGCCCCTACTCTTCTCCATCTACAGCTCCTCCCTTGGTCACTTGATAAACTCCCATGGCTTTAAGTACCATCTCTATGCTGATGACACACAAATCTATCTTTCTACTCCTCACCTCACCCCTTCAGTCTCCTCTAGCATTACTAACCTCATATCGGCATGGATGTCTCTCCACTTTCTCAAACTCAATCTTTCCAAAACTGAGCTCTTAGTATTCCATCCAGCCCGTGCCCCCTCCCCTAACTTCTCCATCAAAATCAATAACACAATCATCAGTCCCTCCCCTCATGCCAGGGTGCTAGACTCCCATTTGTTCTTTCAGCCCCAAATCCAATCACTGTCCAAATATTGTAGACTTCACCTCCGCAACATCTCCAAGATACGGCCGTTCCTAACCTCGTAAACCACTAAGCAACTTATTCACTCCCTTGTTATATCTCACCTTGAATATTGTAGCTCCCTCCTCATTGGCCTACCTAATCGCAGGCTATCCCCTCCTCAGTCTATCATAAATGCTGCTGCCAGACTCATCCACCTTACTAACCATCCTGTATCAGCCACCCCTCTCTGCCAATCCCTCCACTGGCTTCCCGTTGCCCAACGGATAAAATTCAAAACATTCACAATAACATATAAAGCCATTTATAACTCTGCCCCAAATTACATCAGCAATCTTGTCTCCAAATATCACCCAAACCGTACTCTCCACTCCTCGCACGACTTCCTGCTCTCTAGCTCCCTTGTCTCCTCCTCCCATGCTCATCTCCGGGACTTCTCCAGAGCTTTCCCCATCCTCTGGAACGCTCTACCCCAATTTATCAGACTATCGCCTACTCTGCTCACTTTTAGGCGATCTCTGAAAACCTATCTCTTCAGGGAAGCCTATCCTGCCCTCAGCTAATAATGGAATCTTCTACTCTTCCTACCAGTCCATCCCCCACAGTTACTACCTCTTGTACCACTAACCCCTCCCTCCTAGATTGTAAGCTCCAAGGATCAGGGCCCTCCTATCCATCTTTTATTGAACTGTATTGTCTCCCTTTATATTGAAAAGCGCTGAGCAAACTGTTGGCGCTATATGAATCCTGTATAATAATAGTAGTATCTGAACTACACAAGCTAAAAACACTATTTACGGTAATTCATTTTTCTGTTTCAGTGTTTTTATTAAAGTTTTAATCACTCATTCATCCACGTCTCCATGCAAAAGTGGCAAGGCTCTAACTAAAGCGGCAGCCAAACAATTATCTATAAGCATAGGTAATGCGGAATCAAATTGCCTGGTGACTTAATGTCTAAGCTGAAGGTATTGGAGGAGCACAGAATTTGTCAATTGTATGGATTTTTGATTCTTAGGTTAGTCCATATATACATATTTCAAAAACCCTTGGACTAGTTAATATATTGTACATTCACATCAGTCCCTAATGCTGAAGCGCTGAGTAAACTGTTGGCGCTATATAAATCCTGTATAATAATAATAGTAGTAGTATCTGAACTCCACAAGCTAAAAACACTATTTACGGTAATTCATTTTTCTGTTTCAGTGTTTTTAGGTCCGTACCTCACATTCATACATACACATACTAGGGCCAGTTTAGACAGGATCCAATTAACCTACCAGTATATCTTTGGAGTGTGGGAGAAAATCGGAGTACCTGGAGGAAACCCACGCAGGCACAGGGAGAACATGAAAACTCCAGGCAGGTGGTGCCGTGGTTGGGATTTAAACCAGAAACCCTAGTACTGCCATTTTCAGTGGAATTAGCACAAAAATTTATAAGCAGCTGATGGTCATGGAAAGCTACAAGACATGTATGAGTGACTTCCTCTATCTTTGACTAACCTATTTATGTATGGAGTGTATTTTGGTGGCAGGTAGTGTAGTGTATTTTTCCACCAATAGCGACCCTTTTTCCTGGGTACCGCTGCTCACACTTTGACCCAGGTTGAGGCTTGGCCCTTTTTATGTAGTCTGGGCCTCGTTCTGGCCCTACGTCAGTGGCGCTACCCTTCATGCGCTGAAGGCGTGAAGTCATTCTGCCTTTAGGGGCGGAGTCACACTGCACATCGCATCTGCCGGAGGGTGTGCCAATGAGCCGGGACTGGTCTCCCATGCAGTCCTTAATTGTGTGGGCCCCCAATTGGCTGCATTTCAATCCTCCATGTGCTGGATTTGCTTATTATCAGATTTCTACTTAGACTATATAAGGCTGTTTCACTTTACCACGTTTGCTGTGCTGCACATAGACACACCATCGTGCCTCTCTACATATTTATATATTATCAAGAAAAGGTATGCTATCAGCCATCACTCTATATTACAACAATTTATTTCAATCTTTGCTGCTTTACTAGATGTAGTTCTCTTTGTTTTAGACCACAAAGCCCTGGTTTGGTGAGGAACACCGCAGCCATCTTTAATCTACCATCGTATATATAGTGGGCCTCTTCACCCAGGACTATTGTAGTAATTTCAGAATAAGTCTTCTTCCACTGAATGCTCTTTGGGTTATGTATACACTTTGGTGTTTGTACAAGCTCTACAATAGACTACGGTTTCTTAATATAGGTTCTCTTTAATATCATTAGATATAACTAAGCCCTAGGTGACTGAATTATATACATTTATATTGAGATATTATTAAATTCTACAGCATGGATGTGGTTCCCATTCCTGGCCCCTTATAGTGACCCCAGTGGCATTGGCGGACATTGGTGTACCCAAACAACATCTGTCTTCAGCACTTCTGTATAACCTTCATTGTTCTTTTAAAATGCTTATGTGGTTATATTAAACAAGCTTAAATTTATGGGTCAGTATTTTGAGATATTTTTTATGTCCATGTGCGGCATGTTTGTCTAATCTGTTATTAAGATGTTAATGTGTATTATTCTTACATTATAGAATATATTTATAGTCATGTATTGCATCCCTGAAGACGAGAAGTTCTAATCTCGAAACGCGTTGGTTGTATGACTATCAAACTGACTATGCACAGTACTCTATATGCAACCTTCTGTAACCATGCTTGTTGAATACTAAGATTCATTTTTAATCATTTTGTATCAATAAACCATTGTGCTTTTTAGAAAATGTTTTTGACTTTGATACCTTGGCTCATTGATCAACGCTGCCCTTTAAACTCCCACTTCTAGGGGAAAATAATTTTTTACTTTGTCTGCAAGAGTACCGTTCTTTTCAATTGTTATTAATAGTGTGTAGTGAACAACTGGCAGACACATCCACTGCCTACCAACACTGTCCAACAACATAGTCATTGATATAAAATAAAGCAGCCTATACTCACCCTGCGTATAGAAGTGGGCCTTGTATTTTCCCATTCTCAGAGCATGAATGCCACGCTTTGAATCGATACTAGGTGGGTAGTAATAAAAGGTGTTCCTTGGACTCTAAAAGGAAAAAGATGCAAGGAAAAAAAAGTGTTGGCAGGATTCATGTTCATTTAATACTGCATCACATGACTTCAATTCCTAAGTATGGCAAATCTAGTAATAATAAGCAATTAAAAACATCTAATTAGAAAAGGATTATATTAAGAGTCTCATTATGACAGTTGAAGGTTAAAAAAAAAACACATTTTCCTGAAATTCATTGAAGTTACCCGTAAAGGCATTTAAATCCTACATGCATGTCTTTTAAGTTCCAACCTTTCCTAACATGAGTCAAAACTAGTGGTGCACCGAAATGAAAATTCTTGAACCGAAACCAAAACATCAAAATGCATTTGGCCAAAAAACCAAAACTGAAATGGACAGTTATTTAAAAAAATGTTTAAAGAACAAAAACAAACAAAAATATATAATTGTATTGCATTCGACATTTTAATTATCATCATGAATTTAAATGAAGATGAATTTATTTTCAGCACTTTTTGGCCACTAGGCTGCTTTTTTGCAGTTTTTGCAGTGCTTTTGCACTAAAAAAAGGCACAAGAAAAGCTCAAGAAAAATGCATCCTTTTAAATTCAATGTATGTCTTCACATTGGTCTGTTGCGCTTCCCTTGCAGTGTTTAGAATCCTACTTGCTGCATATTTGGCGAGTTAAAAAAAAGCGCACCTCCCCATTGAGGCATGGTTCACACTAATGGGTTGTTTAGGGCTTTTTGCAGAGACACACTACAGTCCATTTAACCTGGTTTTCTATGGGACACATTCACATCTATGATTTTTTGAGCTACTGTGTTTTTGGAAAGGGTCAGGAACTTTTATAACCACAAAACGTTGCGTTTTTGGTTCAATAGACTTAAATAGAGATGCTGCAGAAAATGTATGTAGTGTGTTTTTGATGCATTTTCACACGTTTGCTGTGTTTTTAATCTGCCCAGCAACAAATTGGCAAAAATTTTTTTAAAAAGTGTCAAAAACACACGTGCAAAAACTCAAAAGGCACTACAAAAAGCATTGAAAAACAAACAAAACACTAACTGCCTTGGTGTGAACCAGTCCTGAAATGCAATGAAAATGCATTACACGTGTTGCGCTTTTGATGCACTTTGCATTCTTAATCTGCTCAGCAACAAGTTGGCCCAAAAAAAAAATATTAAAAAACACAATACACATCAAAAAACACATTAAAAACATGCGGGCAAAAAAGAAAAATGCACTGCAAAATAGAAAAAACGCAAACTGCATTGGTGTGAACCAGGCTTGAAATGCATTGAAAACACATAAAAAAAACGCATAAAAAAAATTAAAAAGAGCAAAATAAATAACAAAATGCGTCAAAAACGTGCATGCAAAAATGCACCGCAAAACGGACAAAATGCAAACTGCATAGGTGTGAACCATGCCTGAAATGCATTCAAAAAAAAATGTGTTGCATTTTGATGTGCTTTTTTGAGTCACATGGTGGGTAAAATCGCGCATTTTCAGCGTCCAATATTGCCACCTTTTTTCCTATTGGCAAAATGCTGATAACACTATATTCGGCTTTATAAATACGTTATAAACATTATAAATACCTTTCCCTGTTTTCTGTGATCAAATACCCTTTAAACTTCTTATGCAGCTGAGAATAGAGATCTGGGGTTGGAGAAAGAGCAGCACACTGATCTTCCCAGTGAATGACTGTGCAGGGGTGGGATGTTTGAGCACAAGCCTGATCATTGGAATTTGCAGACTGAGTTCCCAGCACAGCTAGAGAACTGACCATGCTGTGCTCTCATGCCTAGTGTGGTCAGTGTGTAACAGGGAAGCAGAGGGACTTGCAGGAACACCAGGGATTTCAGATAAAAGAACAGGATACACTTTCATACAAGTACATGGTACAGTAGGCACATATCAGGAATATGAAATCAGAGAATCCAGAACTTAAATATTGGCCCGGGAGCCTGAAGAACAGCAGCCTCAGTGTTCTGGAAAAGATCAGAACCCTGACAATAACTACTCTCCAGTAGATCAGAACCAGCCAGAACCAGGGAGCCTCCAGAGTATGTAACCAGGACATTGAGAAGATGCCTGAGTGCAGCATCTGTCTACTGGAGATAGAAGAGGAAGCTGAATCCACCAGAATACCCTGCGGTCACCAATTTCAAACTGACTGCATTACAAGGTGGATGCAGGAGAGCAGAATCTGTCCACTCTGCCAGCATGGGGTCGCTCACTATGTATGGGTAAGTGTCATACATCTGTTTTTCTGTATTTTCTATCACTCTTACTATTTCTGAGTAAAAGTGATTATTATTATTATTATAATTAGAGATGAGCGAATCGAACCAGGCGAAGTGGAATTCGTTTCGAATTTCAGGAAAAATTTGATTCGCGGCGAATCCGAATATTAGCATACTTCGGGTGCGCGAATCGGATTTTTCCCGATCAGCTGGCAAAAGTGTCCCTGCAGAGAGCTCCGCTATTTCTGACAGTTCTCTGACAGTTCCTTCACATGTACAGCGGTTGAAACATTGTATCTATTTGTTTCCATTTAGGATACAGATGTTTTTATTCGGAAATAGATACAATGTTTCAACCGCTGTAAATGTGAAGGAACTGTCAGAGAACTGTCAGAAATAGCGGAGCTCTCTGCAGATACACTTTTTGCTGTACTGAAATACTTCTTCTTTTCATTCTTCTCATTCTTCTTTTCATTCTTCTTCTCATTCTTCTTTTCATTCTTCTTCTTCTTTTCATTCTTCTTTTCATTCTTCTCATTCTTCTTTTCTTCTTCATGAAAAGAAGAATGAAAAGAAGAATGAAAAGAAGAAGAATGAGAAGAAGAATGAAAAGAAGAATGAGAAGAATGAGAAGAATGAAAAGAAGAATGAAAAGAAGAAGAAGAATGAAAAGAAGAAGAAAGAATGAAAAGAAGAAGAAAGAATGAAAAGAAGAATGAAAAGAAGAATGAAAAGAAGAATGAGAAGAAGAATGAGAAGAATGAAAAGAAGAATGAGAAGAATGAAAAGAAGAATGAAAAGAAGAAGAAGAATGAAAAGAAGAATGAGAAGAAGAATGAAAAGAAGAATGAGAAGAATGAAAAGAAGAATGAAAAGAACAATGAAAAGAAGAAGAAGAAGAATCTTTTCATTCTTCTCATTCTTCTTTTCATTCTTCTTCTTTTCATTCTTCTTCTTCTTCTTCTCATTCTTCTTTTCATTCTTCTTCTCATTCTTCTTTTCATTCTTCTTCTTCTTCTTTTCATTCTTCTTCTTCTTCTTTTCATTCTTCTCATTCTTCTTTTCATTCTTCTCATTCTTCTTTTCATTCTTCTCATTCTTCTTTTCTTCTTCATGAAAAGAAGAATGAGAAGAAGAATGAAAAGAAGAAGAAGAATGAAAAGAAGAATGAGAAGAAGAATGAAAAGAAGAATGAGAAGAATGAAAAGAAGAAGAAGAATGAAAAGAAGGAGAAGAAGAATGAAAAGAAGAATGAGAAGAAGAATGAGAAGAATGAAAAGAAGAATGAAAAGAAGAAGAAGAAGAAGAATGAAAAGAAGAATGAAAAGAAGAAGAAGAATCTTTTCATTCTTCTCATTCTTCTTTTCATTCTTCTTCTTCTTCTTTTCATTCTTCTTCTTTTCATTCTTCTTTTCATTCTTCTTCTTCTTCTTTTCATTCTTCTTCTTCTTCTTTTCATTCTTCTTCTTTTCATTCTTCTTCTTCTTTTCATTATTCTTTTCATTCTTCTCATTCTTCTTTTCATTCTTCTCATTCTTCTTTTCATTCTTCTTCTTCTTTTCATTCTTCTTTTCATTCTTCTCATTCTTCTTTTCTTCTTCATGAAAAGAAGAATGAGAAGAAGAATGAAAAGAAGAATGAAAAGAAGAAGAAGAATGAAAAGAAGAATGAGAAGAAGAATGAAAAGAAGAATGAAAAGAAGAATGAGAAGAATGAAAAGAAGAAGAAGAATGAAAAGAAGAATGAGAAGAAGAATGAAAAGAAGAATGAGAAGAAGAATGAGAAGAATGAAAAGAAGAATGAAAAGAAGAAGAAGAAGAATGAAAAGAAGAAGAATGAAAAGAAGAATGAAAAGAAGAAGAAGAAGAATCTTTTCATTCTTCTCATTCTTCTTTTCATTCTTCTTTTCATTCTTCTTCTTCTTTTCATTCTTCTTTTCATTCTTCTTCTTCTTCTTCTTTTCATGCTTCTTCTTCTTCTTTTCATTCTTCTTCTTCTTCTTTTCATTCTTCTTTTCATTCTTCTTCTTCTTCTTTTCATTCTTCTTTTCATTCTTCTTTTTCTTTTCATTCTTCTTCTTCTTCTTTTCATTCTTCTTCTTCTTCTTTTCATTCTTCTTCTCATTCTTCTTCTCATTCTTCTCATTCTTCTTTTCTTCTTCATGAAAAGAAGAATGAGAAGAAGAATGAAAAGAAGAATGAAAAGAAGAATGAGAAGAAGAATGAAAAGAAGAATGACAAGAAGAAGAAGAATGAAAAGAAGAATGAGAAGAATGAAAAGAAGAATGAAAAGAAGAATGAAAAGAAGAATGAAAAGAAGAATGAGAAGAAGAATGAGAAGAATGAAAAGAAGAATGAAAAGAAGAAGAAGAATCTTTTCATTCTTCTCATTCTTCTTTTCATTCTTCTTCTTCTTTTCATTCTTCTTCTTCTTTTCATTCTTTTTTTCATTCTTCTTCTTCTTTTCATTCTTCTTCTTCTTTTCATTCTTCTTTTCATTCTTCTTCTTCTTCTTTTCATTCTTCTTTTCATTCTTCTCATTCTTCTTTTCATTCTTCTTCTTTTCATTCTTCTTCTTTTCATTCTTCTCATTCTTCTTTTCTTCTTCATGAAAAGAAGAATGAGAAGAAGAATGAAAAGAAGAATGAAAAGAAGAAGAAGAATGAAAAGAAGAATGAGAAGAAGAATGAAAAGAAGAATGAAAAGAAGAATGAGAAGAATGAAAAGAAGAAGAATGAAAAGAAGAATGAGAAGAAGAATGAAAAGAAGAATGAGAAGAATGAAAAGAAGAATGAGAAGAATGAAAAGAAGAATGAAAAGAAGAAGAAGAATGAAAAGAAGAAGAAGAATGAAAAGAAGAATGAAAAGAAGAATGAGAAGAAGAATGAAAAGAAGAATGAAAAGAAGAAGAAGAATGAAAAGAAGAATGAGAAGAAGAATGAAAAGAAGAATGATAAGAATGAAAAGAAGAATGAGAAGAATGAAAAGAAGAATGAAAAGAAGAAGAAGAAGAATGAAAAGAAGAAGAAGAATGAAAAGAAGAATGAAAAGAAGAAGAATCTTTTCATTCTTCTTTTCATTCTTCTTCTTCTTCTTTTCATTCTTCTTCTTCTTTTCATTCTTCTTTTCATTCTTCTTCTTCTTCTTTTCATTCTTCTTCTTCTTCTGAGGATGAGGATGAAGAAGAAGAAGAAGAAGTAGGATGAAAATAAGAAGAATTCCAAGCCGGCAAAAAGTGTATCTGCAGAGCTCCTCTATTTCTGACAGTTCTCTGACATTCACATTTACAGCGGTTGAAACATTGTATCTATTTGTTTCCATAAATGGAAACAAATAGATACAATGTTTCAACCGCTGTATGGAGTGAATGTCAGAGAACTGTCAGAAATAGCGGAGCTCTGCAGATACACTTAGCGGAGCTCTGCAGATAGATACAGCGGTTGAAACATTGTATCTATTTGTTTCCATTTATGGAAACAAATAGATACAATGTTTCAACCGCTGTATGGAGTGAATGTCAGAGAACTGTCAGAAATAGCGGAGCTCTGCAGATACACTTAACGGAGCTCTGCAGATACACTTTTTGCCGGCTTGGAATTCTTCTTATTTTCATCCTACTTCTTCTTCTTCTTCATCCTCATCCTCAGAAGAAGAAGAAGAGGATGAGGATGAAGAAGAAGAAGTAGGATGAAAATAAGAAGAATTCCAAGGCGACAAAAAGTGTATCTGCAGAGCTCCGCTAAGTGTATCTGCAGAGCTCCGCTAAGAAATAGCGGAGCTCTGCAGATACACTTTTTGCCGGCTTGGAATTCTCCTTCTTCTCATCCTTCTTCTTCTTCTCATCCTTCTCCTTCTTCTCATCCTTCTTCTTCTCATCCTTCTTCTTCTTCTCATCCTTCTCCTTCTTCTCATCCTTCTTCTTCTTCTCATCCTTCTTCTTCTTCTCATCCTTCTCCTTCTCATCCTTCTCCTTCTTCTCATCCTTCTTCTTCTCATCCTTCTTCTTCTTCTCATCCTTCTCCTTCTTCTCATCCTTCTCCTTCTCCTTCTTCTCATCCTTCTCCTTCTTCTCATCCTTCTCCTTCTTCTCATCCTTCTCCTTCTTCTCATCCTTCTCCTTCTTCTCATCCTTCTCCTTCTTCTCCTCCTTCTCCTTCTTCTCATCCTTCTCCTTCTTCTCATCCTTCTCCTTCTCCTTCCTCATCTCCAAGGGCATTTAAATTAAAGGTACAGTGTTCTGCACTAATATAAAGGCTCTCTGAAGCCTAGAAACCCTTTTTATAAGTTAAATTCGTAGCGAATAAATTCGCATCGAATCGAATTTCTTCCTCAAATTCGGCGAATCAGCCGAATCGAATTTTTGAATAATTCGCTCATCTCTAATTATAATACAGTATTTATAAAGCGCCAATAGTTCGCTCAGTGCTGTACATTACAATGGGGAACAGAACATGTGACAGAACAATAACAATACAATGCAAAACATGAGGGGATCGAGGGCCCTGCTCTTTCGAGCTTACAATCTAGGAGGGAGGGGATAGTGGCACAGGAGGAGATAGCTGTGGGGGATGGAGTGGTAGGAAGAGTGGAGGAGGTCGGCAAGTTAGCAGGGGGTGGGGTAGGCTTCCTTGAAGAGATGGGTTTTCAGGGTGCGCCTAAAGGAGAGGAGAGTAGGTGATAATCTGATGGGTTGGGGCAGGGAGTTCCAGAGGATGGGTGACACCCTGGAGAAGTCCTGGAGGCGGGCATGGGAGGAGGAGACCAGGGAACTAGAGAGAAGGAGGTCTTGTGAGGAGCGGAGTGTGCGTGCTGGGCGGTACTTGGATATTAGGTCAATGATGTAGTTCGGGGCAGTATGGTGGACAGCTTTGTACGTCAGTGTTAGGATTTTGAATTTGATCCGTTGTGCAATCGGAAGCCAGTGGAGGGATTGGCAGAGGGGGGTGGCGGAGATGGAGCGGTTGGAAAGGTGAATGAGTCTGGCAGCCATATTCAGGATCGACTGAAGCGGGGATAGCCTGTGGCGAGGCAGGCCAGTATGGAGGGAGTTGCAGTAATCGAGTCGTGATATGATGAGGGAGTGGATGAGCTGTTTAGTGGTTTCTGGGGTTAGGAACGTGTGTATTTTGGCGATGTTGCGGAGGTGATTGTTTTAATATCTAGCAAAATCATTTAGAACCAATTTTGAAATCTGAGTTTTCTTCTCTCACCTACAGTCCACATTTGATCTACCAAATTATGGATGGATGGATGCTGTCATGCCTGGAGAATTTTACTCCATGGACCCACCGATTAGTATGGAGTTTAATCTAGCAGCACGAACTCTGCAAATTCAACTGAATAATGACATCTGCAGCAGGTAAGCCATGCATGATATAAGGATAGATTTCCCCCTTTACGATATTATTCCTGCCAACTACCAAAATGGTCACTTTATGGAAAATATGGATTCTTAGTCTTGTGTGAAAGCTTTGTGAATAGAGCCTATTGACACTGGAGCCAGCTATAGTGAATGTAATCTGTAAGGTTTGCTAAAATGCAGATCTTTATTACAGAGCAATCAAACGGGTCAAATTATTAATAAATTGGTGGATCAGATAAAGCCTTCTGCTCTATAAATGGTTTTGGGTTTGGTTAGTTACAAAATGAACATGAGCTTTGTATTTACTCAGAATCATGCTGAGCTGGCCAGAACCAACTCTTGAGGGAGTCTATTCCACATTTTCACAGCTCTCACTGTGAAGAAACCTTTCCGTGTTTGGAGATTTAATTTATTTTTCTCCAGACGTAAAGAGTGCCCCCTTGTCCTCTGTGATGACCTCAGGGTGAATAGCTCTACACCGAGTTCACTATATGAACCACTGATGTATTTATACATGTTGATCATATCCCCCCTTAATCTCCTCTTCTCAAGAGAGAATACATTCAGTTCCTCTAATCTTTCCTCACAGCTGATCTCCTCCATGCCTCTTATCAGTTTGGTTGCCCTTCTCTGTACCTTCTGCAGTTCCCCAATGTTCTTTTTGTGAATTGGTGCCCAAAACTGAACTGCATATTCCAGATGAGGCCTTACTAATTGATTTGCCTTACTATGATTTGTACCGGGGTAATATGATCTCTCTCGCTATGGAGTCTATACCTCTTTTAATACAAGAGAGGATTTTGCTCGCTTTAGAAATCGCAGCTTGGCATTGCATGCCATTATTAAGCTTGTGATCTACCAGAACTCCCATATCCTTCTCCACCATTGATTCCCCCCAGGTTGTACTCCCCCCTAGTATGCATGATGCCATGATAGAAGCCATTGGTTTCTCAGGAAGCAATAAAACCCAACAGAGATTCTAAGCTATCCCTGCTCTATGCAAAACAAAACATTTTGTTGGGTGTTTCATTAGCTGCTGTGGTTGAATCAGGAGATGGATACAAGAGACAAGAATCTGGCTTGGCTGATTCTGGTCTGTGTCTTTTATTGGTCGCTCTTTTCTCCCAAAACAACCCACCTTGACCATTGTAGGATAACAGTGATTGTTTTGTTAGCTGGTAAAATTATTTAGAACATATTTCTTTAAAAAAAAATCCTTAAAACAAGTTTTTTTTCTCTCCTCACAGATATAGCTGCGGATTTGTGGACAGATTATCAACATCACTGCAGACCAAGCCATCCGTTTCCATTTTCGTTTAAGATAGATAATTAAGTTAGCAAAATAAATATAAATAACGAGCGCTGATATAAGGAAAACAAAGCTGCTAGCACAAGAGATAGTGACAACAAATCTCACAAGGGAATATGCATGTAAAGTGCAGTGCTGAGTATTAAATAAAGATAAAATATATCACCAATGCAAACTGAATATTATAAATCACACAATAAAAACTAAGTGCAATATATGATCAAACTATAACTGAATGATGAAATAAACAAATAAAATACATCCAGTAAAAAGTCAAAGCAAAATCAATCAGTGTGGGTAAATGTTGGGGGCATGCGGCCTGGTATGGTTCAAGGGGGGGCGCTCGCTCGTCTCCCCCTTTCCTGGCTTGCCGGGCTGCATGCTAGGATAAGGGTCTGGTATGGATTTTGGAGGAGACCCCCACGCCATATTTTTTTTTAATTTGGCGTGGGGGTTCCCCTAAAAATCCATACCAGACCTGAAGGGCTTGGTATGAATGGAGGGGGGACCCCACAACATTGTTTTATCATTTTTTAAAAATTATTTTTAATGCCCATTATATGCAGCTGAGCTGCAATATGTAGGTGGGATGTTGTGCGAGTGTGGCTTTGGCTTTAGTGTAGGTGGAGACACAGGGGGCCCCATCAGACTCAGCATTACTAAGAATCATGGAGGATGACTAACATTTTAGATATTGGCAAATTACTATTGAATTCATATATAAGGGACATGAAACTTACTGTTGAATTATTAAGACAATCCAAAAGCCAACAATATTGGGGAGATAGGTAACAATATGTCTCCATATAATTCAATAGAAATAAAAAACAAAATTAGGCACACTAGTGTTCACAAGTTTGGAGTCACCCAGAAATGCTTATGTCTTCTATATAAACCGATACTTATATTCACCAATGTAATATTAAAATGCTCAGAAATTATAGACATTATTACATAAGATACATTTAAAAAACAGAGCAGAGGTGGCTGACACAAATAATATTTGTTGTCAATTTTCTGCAATTATGATGGTCTCACTACATGCTTTTATTGGATGGAAACATATCTGTGCAACACATAGATTAAAGTGGAGTTCAGGCATACTCTGGATAATTGTCTCTTGGTCTTTTGAGTAAAGCAGCATAGAAACAGGGAAACTGAAAAATTGCACAGGATATTGTGGTAAATCTGTAGGTAAATAAGAGAACCAGAACCTTTGCTATGTGGAAGAGTTGGTTTAATAATAAAATTGGCTGTGTTTCCACTCAGGACAGGGCTACAGAGGGGATTCCGTTCCTGGGAAATTAACCAGTAATCTAATCAAAGATATTGGAAGCAGAGGAGCTACTGCAGCCAGCAAATAACAGTAACCACAAGTATATAGATGCAGACAGCATAAAAATAATACAAGCTTTATTTAACCTCTTGACGCCGACACAAATTTGCGGCCTCACGGAACTGGGCTTTTTTCCATGGGGCCGCATATATGCGTACCTGTCTTTGTGCTGGGAGCATGCTGCACTGTACGCTCCCAGCACAAAGACCGCAGTTTCACTGAGAGCCCTGGGTCCCGTTCTAAGGATCGGGACCCAGGACTCCCGATTCTGGGTCACATGATCGCTGTGATAGCCAATCAGAGGCTATCTCAGTAATCAGTCACTGTGCAGCACGACCCCCTTGTTTTTTTTTCTCTCTCTAATAATGGCGAAGAGAGATACATTGTTACATTGTATCTCTCTAACTCCTGGCATAGAGAGGAAAAAAAAATGTTTGTAAAAAAAAAAAAAAAAAAAAAAAAAGATAAATATTAAAAAATAAGGTCAAAGGTCAAGTCAGTGTGTTTTGAACAAAACGTGCACTATTGTTTCTGGGCTGTACTACGGGTACAAACAACAAATAACATTCACATATATGGTATCGCTGCAATCGTCAAGAGCTGGATAATTTATTTTGGGTTGTTCTTCAGTGGTAGGTTATGGTAGAAACAAGAAACACACAGCTAAATTAAAAAAAAATGATTTTTTTTTTACCATTTTGGGCCAGTTTTCCTTTGATAATAAAAAAAATCAGGAAATATCCATTACCATTTACCACCAAATGAAAGCTCAATTTGTCCTGAAAAAAAATGCAGTATAATTCACCTGAATGTACAAGGTAGTTGTGATGATATGTACATTTTTACTAACACATGTCAACGTTGCAAAATTGTGCTTAGGCATTTAGATTTGTTTTAGCCTTAGGCGTGAAGGGGTTAAGCAAAGATTATTATTAGTGCATATATCCAATTTACAAACAGGTATTATCACCAAAGGGCCTCATAGGAGTCCTGGTGGAACTGTGCATATATACCCAGGTATATGTAGTTATTATGTGATACCTCCGGATGAATGTTGCAGCAAAGTCCTGTTGCAGGGGCCCCTGAGGATTATGTGGCGTAAATCCTTGTGTCGGAGACCTGAAGACAAGATCAGCAGTGATGGGGAGATCCTCCAACTGATGTCTAACCAGCCTGGAACTCAGCTTCTCACATGCAGAAACTGTGGTGTGGCTTGAAACGCAGAATCAGCTTATCTTCTCTGCAATTTAGCAACTCCCTAGTAGTTTCCATTCTAAATGCAACTGGTCCTCTAACTACCAGAAGTGACCATTGGAGGCCTAACGTGACTCTAGCCTTTAATAGCTAAAACTATCTATAGAATCCCAGACCACAAGGACCAGGATTAACTAAAATAACAGGATTTTAAAACCCTATTGCAATAAACAGGTTCAACAACTATTATACTGGACGGTGACAACTACACAAATACAGTAGCACAGATCTAGCTGACACTGTGCATGTATAATAACAATAAGATAGAGACTTGACTGTCACTAAGATTCAGCTCAAAACGTTATGGGCAGCTATAGTTAAACAGCCAGAACACAGGAACAATTAACCAACAGTCTCTGCTTCTGGTCTGGATAAAATACAGTAGTCCCGTCAGACACAGGATGTGCTAATACATAATAAGCACTGTGTAAACTGTTGGTGCTATATAAATCCTGTATAATAATTAGTTACACATAAGACTGTGATATTAGCAACTAATTGTAGAGGGCAGTAGATCCATACAATTGCACTATGTACTATACTATAAGGACCAAAGGAAACAAATTATGAATAATTACTGCAATCACTGTTATTGACAGACTGCAGAAATGCTTCCATACATGCTCATTCTTTACATGTAATTTTCACATTACATCTGGTCTTCTATTTGTCAGCATGTTACACAGCTAAAGCTGGCATTAGCCATTAAAGTTACATTTCCTGTGAGGTCACTTCCTTCTGTTAGGGACTTCTCATTGCCACCTGTGTGGATTCCCTTTGGAGAATCTTCTTTGTTTGGTTACTATGTCTGCTCTCACAAGCATTATTGCTTTAGTACTTGCCACTGCAATTTTAAGATAATATACTTAGCAAAGGCAATGTTTCTTTGACTAAATGTTATTCGAAAAGTATCGCAATGTTTGCAATATATGGGTAATTTATTTGCTTGTATGTTTTTTTTCATGGGTATTAAGATTGCCAAATGTTCAAAAATACATTGCAGTCATGTTAACCCTTTTTGTTTTTTTGTTTTTTAACAGCCAGACTTAATTTAGCAGTAACAGTATGTGTTAGACATAAATGACAAACACTGTGACTATTTTTTCAGTTTGACATAAGGCCTGAGAACTAGAATGCTGACAGTTGCATGAGAACATTCCATGTTCTCAGTCATAAGGTTAAAGTGGTTGTAAACCTCAGACATTTGAATAAAGCATTTTCCTCTATATAATGTGTGCTTGTCTCAATCCACAGCACTGAGTGTCATTTTCTCTGCTACCTAGTTCCTCTGCCATCTGCATGAGTCACTTCTGACAATTTTTCCAGACACCAGGGGGTTTATTTACTAAAGCTGGAGAGTCCAAAATCAGACTCCCTTCTGCATAGAAACCAATCAGCTTCTAACCTCAGCTTGTTCAATGAAGCTTTGGCAATGAAACCTGGAAGCTGATTGGTTTCTATGCAGAAGGGAGTCTGATTTTGGACTCTCCAGCTTTAGTAAATAAACCCCCAGGTGTCAGGAATGGATTTACCACTGGTGGTGGGACTCACCTGCAGTGTGGGCTGCAGTACCAGGGCTGGCCAGCGGGTGCTCTCAGCAACCAGAAGCTCACTCCTGCAATCAGCCATCACCTGAGGCTGATTGCAGGAGGTGTATTTAAGGAATGGCCAGACCTGCAGTCAGTGCCTTGGTGTATTGTTTCCCATGAGCCCCTGTACGTGGTATCCTGTGTTCCTGCCTATCTGCCTAGTTGCTGACCCTGCTTTGATCCTGACCTCTGCTGACCGTCTCCTGTTTAACCCCTGGCTTGCCTGACCATCTTTCTGCCTGATCCTCTGTACCACGCTGCCCGTGAGTTACTGAACCCGGCTTGTGACCCTGACTATTCTCTGCCTGCTCCTCTGGTACTTCGCTGCCCGCACATTGCTGAACTGGCCTGCCTGACTCTACCCAGACGATCCATCCATCCCGCACGGATCTGTCCCTGTTACCAGGTCTGCCAGCCTCTTCACGTCAGGCTCCTTTCCCCGCACACCTCTGACGACGCTCTTTTCCATTGCCAGGTGTACTCAGGGGTTGCAACCTGGTCTCAGTCTGCTCCAAGTCCATCCCCACCATCAGGGGCCCTGGTGGATAAGCAAATTGGGACTTAGACCCCGCGCCCTGTACAGTACCTAACGGCCTGCCTGACCATTCCACCTCTCCAGCCCTGGCTACGCCTGTGTTCCCACCTATTTCTGGTCATACCCGGATCCCTAACACCAGGAGTTAAAAAGGTGGGGGGAGCTCCAGCACACAGTCTGCGATTGACAGCCTCAACTCTATTGCTGTGTGAAGGGGTGGGGTGTACCTTCCCTCCCTTTCCAGTACAGAATAGAGGGCTGCAGATAAACAGGTACAATTTATGTAGGATTTATTTCATCTCTGTGTATCACTTCACTAGGTATATGTAAGGGTTTACAACCACTTTAACATTCTCCATTTTTTATGTGGCTTACAGAGGTATCCCCCACTGAACGTCCTATAGTTACTCTATGGTAAGTTAACACTACTCATTTCATGTGTTTTAGGTTATCCAAACATGTGCCATCCTGTTTCCTTTCAGGCAGCTATCATTCATAGTACTCAGTCTTCCTAGTTGAATGAAGCTGGACATCATTCTGCAAGCAACACTAAGTACACTTATTGACCAAAGATAGATCTGTGTCTGAAATATGTGGATCAAAGATAAGTATCACATCCTTTTTATTCCAAGTTTCACTAAAATTCACACATTGTTTAAATAAATCTTAAGTGGAAAATGTGTGCATCGTGGGAGAAGCTACATGCGGCAACAAGCAGACAAAAAAAAAAATCACTAAAAGAAAAATAGACAAAAGTTCTAAAAACTTATAGATTTATTGACCCTCTGTTAACAAACATAGCAGAAATAAATCAAACGGCAAGGCTAATCCAGAAAAAGCAATGAGGCAGAGCCTAACGGTGTTGTATCGTCCACGGTTTGTTCATCCATGGACCTTCTCTGACGGGATTAATTCTCAAAGAACGAAGGTGGGGGATGGGAAGAGGATTGTAGGTGGATAACTGGGGAAGTAGAGAGGGGAGCAATAGCAGGATAGGAGGGATGAGGAAGATAGGGCTGTTAGGGGGGGATAAAATATTTAATTAATAAACTAGCTAATTACATCAAGCATATCCTGCCACAAGGCAATCATTTTGTTATTTAGAACTTTATCCATAGGTGGGCTAAAGGACATTTCCAAATTATAATTTTGGCCCTCCTCTCTTCATCTGGAGTCTTCTGACATCTTTGGAATGGCACCCTCTCATTTGTCCATCCAGCTATGGAACTGCCAGCAAGTGGCTGTGATACTGCAGAGGCAAATTCAACCTTTGCCAGGGTATCCTGCCTGTCCTCAGGTACCATTGGGTTTTCATAGGATAGTGGATTTGCAGCACAAGATACGGGAGTGTCCACAGTCCTTTCTTCCCAAGCTCAGTCCTCTGCTGCCAATTGGTCCACATCACAAATGCTCTTGGTTCTGGTTAAGGAATGAAAAAAAATAACATAAATAGGTAAACCCTTGCTTGGGGAAAATATCTCAAAAAAACATTCCTAGCCAACATTATTAGCCATGTTCACTCACTGATAAAGCTGCATAAAAGGATGCAGAAAATCGAGTTTGTGCAAGTGGTGGTAAAAATGGTGCCTGGAACTCCTGCGCCATTTATTTTTTCTCCTGCATCTGCAGGCACAGTCCTCACAGGTAATTGTCTTTAATACTGCTCCATTTTGTCTTCAAAGTAGTCACTGCCAACGAATAAAAAAATAAATAATTGGATATTAGAATAACATTTCATTCTCTTTACAGGTCACTTGCTATTGAAAAAATTCATATCTATCTATGCAATTTCAGTTCCATTTGGGTAAATCAACCATCTACTGCATTATACTATGAACATGCACAACAATCTGGCAGAGCTTGCAGAAATTGGTGATCCGACACGGGAGGTGGAAAGAAACTGCAGATTTATTTTGTCAAAGATGTTTGGATGTGATAGATGGAAAGCAGATCAGAGTAGTGAATGTCATCATGTTGTGGAAGCAAATACCAGTACTTTAACTACAAGAAGCATTTTTCTTCAGTTCTGCTGGCAGTTGTGGATGCAGATTACCACTTCAACTATATAGATGTGGAGTACGGGATGTTACAGAAGCAGCAGTGATTCCCTCCAATTTTAACCAATCAAAAGTTGAGGAAAAGCCAACTCAGTACACTTGCTGCCTTCCCCTTCCTGGCCACCATGGCCGCATTAATGGCTATAGTAGGGGATGGATGTTAAAAGGAAAAACCCATGCCATTTTTTAACATTAATATATATTTTATTAATACAAAACAAATATAAAAGAATAATATTGGGGTGCTGCTGTTTGTAAATAAAGTGGTAAGATTCATCCCCAAATACTTAAATGTTCTTTATTGCAGTGCCCTTGATTCCAAGTTCCCCCACTCAAACAAAGCAAGACAGATACAATTATCCTAGTATAGAAATTATTTTTTTACTCACCAGTGGCTGTCTGCTGTGATTTTTAGATCGATTCTCAATCTGTGTCTATCCGGGAGGCAATGTGCTGTCGGATGCGGGTCTATCCGGGAGGCAATGTGCTGTCGGATGCGGGTCTATCCGGGAGGCAATGTGCTGTCGGATGCGGGTCTATCCGGGAGGCAATGTGCTGTCGGATGCGGGTCTATCCGGGAGGCAATCTGCTGTAGGATCCGGGTCTATCCGGGAGGCAATGTGCTGTCAGATCCGGGTCTATCCAGGAGGCAATCTGCTGTCGGATCCGGGTCTTTTGTTACGGTTATACAGCCTATGGATTTGATCACAAATCTTGGGCTGGTCTTGCACCATGGGGATGAAGGAATCTACATCCACCAATCCTGAGCTAAACATTTTTTCGGTTTTCGACATTTTTCTTCGCGCTCTCCACTCCCAAACACTGTCCAGAAAACAGTAGGTGGACTATAGGTCAACAGAGGAGTCAAAATGCTGCAGTTTTGCATCTAGACACGCTGACATGTGTTGCGCTGAAGTGCATTGACAAGCATTGGACAGGTTAAAAAAAGTAGCCAGTTGTACTTTTTTCAGCACACATCAACACAACGTGATGGTGTGAACTGGACTCATTGTAAATCCTTGATTTGGGAGCTGTGTATGCGCTAGGAATACCCTGAGCAAGGCATCACATTGAGATTTGGTCTAGTCCCACCCCCAGCAAATTTGCCAGGGAAGTTATTCTTGAATATTGATCATACTTTTTTTAATGATTTTTATATTATTACAAAATATGATTCTGTATACTGGGAGTACAATGTTTCTGGATGAGGCATAGTTATTTGACACTACATGTGAACATGCTATATTTTATTTGCGCATTTTTATTTTATTTGTGCATTTTTAAACATGGTGGATATCAATAAAATATATTGTTTTTACGTATGACTGAGTGGGTGCCTTAAAAGACTGCTGGGTTTGTTTTTTTGCCTTCATTGTCAAATATCTAGACATGCCACCTAAAGCATCCAAAGCTTTGAAGACACCTTTCTTTCCATCACACCACTTGACAGCTAGGTGGGTAGGTGCTGGACATGAAAATGTGGTCAGTAACCCTTCACTACTCCAAGGGGGGCAGGTAAAGAGTCAGAGACTATTGAAGGAAGGTAACTATGTTGGAGTATCCAAGACATATACTATGCAGGTCCACCTAAACCCACCAGGCTATATCATAATCCCACTTATGGGTTTAGATACAAAACCTTTTCCTTATCTAGAGGCAGGTAGAAAACAAACAAATAAACAAACGCCAATCTGTAATAAGTAATTACAGCTGGTTCATGACAATACTGTAGGCCTTTGGGCAAGCTGTGCCTCTAGGCGTAACTTCATCTCTCAAAAAACCTCTCTACTGTACAAAGGCAGAAGAAACAGTAGGCAGTTGTAATCACTTCATTACAAGACAGAAGTCCAGCAGTGAGATAAGTGTTTATTTATTAACACGGTTGTATGTGCACTATATTGTATCAACAGTGGCCGCAGGATAGAGGATTCCAACTGGATGTCTGCCTTTGTAAAGGTTTCTTAAAATTTCTAGGATGCCACACAAGGAACAGAGTTATCCTCTCTCTTCTTCATTCATCCTCCCTCTACAATCTCTTCCTTTCTTTTCTTAAAATGTTACTAAACCCACAACAGTAAAATCAGTCTGTATCTGCGGTAAAGCACTGTGGAACCTAAGGGGTTAATCCTCTGCATTGTGTAAAAATGCTGTTTGATCCTGACTTCTCTAATCCCCCCCCCTTATTCCAGTGTCCCCCTCTTATCTCCTGATCAGACATATTGTGTGGAGACACTCTAGCAATACACACAAAACTGAGCATGTGCAGAGAGTTTTTTTTTTCTTGTAAGAGTGCATGTGATCAGCACAGGGCCAATCAGCACTCTCCAGACAGAGGTCAGGAGTTCTGCATCCTCCTAGAGCAGAAAGAAAACACTTTCAACAAGCTTTAACATGTGCCCTGCTGAACACTGATAGAAGTCACAAGACTGCTCTAACTGCTGATGAGAAAAAGTATTTAGCAGTTTATATTTACTAAAATAATTACATTTCTATGTTCTGTATACTGTGGGAGACCAGACAGAGTGAATGTAGGTCCTGGGTTTAGTAACAGTTTAACATGCACACCTCTAATTAGTAACAATCTAACATCAGAGCATTTTGACTGGCGATGACAAAGGGTAAAATGGAAGCACCTTAAGGCCCATGTTACACCTACAATCCTGTTGCTGTTGGAAAATCAATTGGAATAAGAAAATCACTCACCTGTTTGCACAGCATTGCTTAGTCTAATGGCTCTTTAACACTTGTGGTGTCCTCTGAAGATCGATCTGTGTTCGGATCACCTTTCAGAGTGCATTTAACAAGTGGCGAGGTGGTGTTATACCACCTCCTCACCACCTGATTTAACTACATAATGTCACACTATCACACTGCAACTGCATGCATTGCACCTGGTTGTGGCGCAGTCCCACTGAACTCAATGGGCGAGTTTGACAGACAGCGCCGCTTGTGAAACTCTGCACCATGTGTACAGCCCTTTCCAGCCATACTGAGGATTCTTGTGGGTGGCAAAACTGCTGTTCTGCCACCTGTTTTTACCCCACCCCTTTGCTGCCCATGTGTAATTAAGCGCTAAGGCTTGATGAGCGAGGCTACACTCTCTTGACAGAAATCCTGCAGAATTGCTGGGCTCAATGGCCAGCAAAGGACTGCCACTGTACAAACAGGTTAATATTTTTCTGTCCTGTTATTGGCGAATTGTTGCCAGGAGCAGGCTTATAAGTGTGATAATGGCCTTTTTGACAAAATCTTACCAGTTAGGCACGGGGTGTTTAATAACGCTGGTAACGTTAGCTGTGTAAAGTCACATTAAAAAAAACTTGAGTTTTTCTGTGCTTTTTAGCGTTTAGCAGCGTTTTTCCGCGTGTTTTTGCGTTTGCAATTTTTAGCGTATTTTCTTACCAAAAATAATAATTTTTTTGGTAAAAAAAACCCCCCAGAAACGCCGGTTTGCAGCGATTTACTGCAATCTACTGTGTTTTTCGTCGTTAGAACATTTTTACAGCTAAAAAACTCCTCTAGAAACCCACTAGTCCTGGGTTTTTTTCCAGCCAAAAGACGCCCCTGCCAAAAAACATTGATTACAGTCTATGTGTGCATGGACACATAGGATAACATGCTGGGGGGTTTACTGGCTGTAGAAAAAAACGTCAAAAGCCAAAAACAGCCGATGTAAATACGTCCAGTGTGCATGAGGACAAAGAATGTTTCGGTGAAGATAAAATCAATCGCATGTGAATCAATCATGACAGCCAAAACCATTAGGATACATATGAACCAAATCACATTTCCAGGACAGAAAATTATTGCAGGGTTATGGCATGTGTGGCCACGGTACAAACCTACTATGGCTTCTTGCACATGGGTACATAAGCCTGTGTAATGTAAACTCCAGAATTTTCCCCACTGCTTGGGCAACCCAGGTGCTGCGTACACTTGCCCATAGACATAGCCATACTTCACATATATGATGGTACTCATGTATACCGTATGGGTGTATACAATAAATAGAAAATTAATAAAGCGAAAGAACCCTTGCGCAATTTTCTATATAATAACCAAATAACCACTTCTGCTGCTGCTTACAATGTTATGTGTTCCCACACACTGCCAACTATGTTTATATTATCTGATTGCAGTGCTGCAAATGCACAAAATTTATCCCATAATTACATCCCCCAAGAAAATGAATCATAAACTATACACATATCAAATCAATCTGTGTGCTGAAAAAGGCCTATATAACATGCATATACAATACCACCACTTGCAGATAAATAAAACAATTGTGAACAAGCAAATAAAAGTCAGAGTTCTTTCGTGCTCCATGATCGCTTCAATAACACACGTGTGACTCCCAATGCGAGTCCACCACCAGTCACACTACATTC
Source organism: Staurois parvus (assembly GCF_062004578.1). Taxonomy (NCBI): domain Eukaryota; kingdom Metazoa; phylum Chordata; class Amphibia; order Anura; family Ranidae; genus Staurois; species Staurois parvus. The sequence goes on from NW_028318628.1 coordinate 3,020,461, forward strand.
TCACGCTATCGTTTGATCCATAAATACAATAGGTCAAAATCGTGCCTTCCCCTTTAAGGGGCAGGCGGATACCAAGTGGTTCTCTACACTCTTCTGCTGGAATCACACATCGCCATTATTCCTTCACACTCTCTTATTTCTCTTGGCTTCAGGTTTTATTTCCAAAGATAGCAGAACTTTTATTGTATACTGCTTTTTTATATTACCCACAACAGGTGCTCAAAAAAATTTAAAGAATCATAGCGCTTTCCGCTAAAATATTACTAGTTGCATTATCCCCACCGGCTGCCGCATCCAGGCCCTTTAAGTGGATCAAAATGCTGGGGGGGGGGGGGGGGGGGGAGGTGAAGGCGGGTGTTCCGATCACGTGTCACATGATTGAAAGCTCTTGACCGCAAATATACATCCTTGCCAGTTTAGTTGGGAAAGAGCAGGGAGCGTGCTCACACACAGTAGACTGTTTACATAAAGATGCATATATGCGTTACAGAGCATCCTTCTGAAAGGCTGAATATATGCGTGCGGGCGGTGGGAAAAGGTAAAGAGATGCACTTCCAATATGCCGTGCACAACTTTGGTGCACTAAAAACCAAAGCGTGTACACTTCCCCCTTAACAATAAGGCTCGGCATCCATGCTCTGGGCAAAACTCTGTTACTTCCAGGTTTCAACGTGATGATGTCATTAGCTCCACCCTAACGTGTTGCATCACACTCACATGACTTCTTCAGGGTACTAGGAGCCATGATGTCCTTTCTGGTTTATAGCTCTGCTGATCTGTTGCCATGAGGGCACTCAGACACATTTCGCCATTACATTTCCTGGAGTCCAGGCGTAGACCTCTGCCCTCTTTTATATTATAATAGCAGCAGTGTGTAGCAGTATATCTGACATTATTTACAATGGTAATATAGCCCAAAACCATGGTATGCAATGCGGTTATGTTGGTGTGTTGCCATTGAGACTGCTTGACACTTCATGCCATTTTGTTCATCTACTGTATATGCACATGGTGGTACAATGTAGGAATATTATATAGGCCTTTTTCAGCACACAGATTGATTTGATATGTGTATAGTTTAGGATTCATTTTCTGTAAGTATTGTAAAAACTTGTGTATTTGCAGCACTAGATAGTCAGATAGTATAAAATAAAAATAGAAAATATTCTATTGTCTGCATAAATCCATATTTTATAATCATGTCTCACACAACTACTGTTGTATACAGGGCTCTTTTTCCCCAGAAAATAGGTGCAAGTACTCCCCCCTTCTGAGTTACTCCTTGCCTCCACCCCCTACCCTCCTCTGAGCGCCATCACTTGGTCCCCACCCACCTCTCAGTACCCCCCTCCTTTTAGAGAATACAGTATCAAGTATCATTTGTATGTGTTAATGATATCAAGAAAAGCAGTAAAATAGATACCCTGCAGCCAGCAACAATAGCCACCCCCAGCAACAAGAGATCACCCCAACAATAGCTCCCCCCACCAATAGTTCCCTCCTAGCAACAAAATATCCTCACTAGCAATAGATCCCCCCCAGCAACAATAAACCCCCAGCAATGATAGACTCCCTGCAACAAATAACTCCCCAACAACAATAGATCCCCCAGCAATAATAGACCCCCACTAGGAACGATACAGTAGATCTCCTAGCAGCAGGCAACAATAGACCCCCCCCCCAAGAATACATCCGTCCCAGTAGCAATTAGCCCCTAAGAACATAAGACCCCCACAGCAACAATAGATCCCCAGCAGCAACAATAAATTCCCCCTGCAACAACAGATCCCCTCAGTGACAATAGATTCCTCAGCAGCCAGCATCATCAGATCCTCCAGCACCCCATTCAGTGCTAGAAGTGCCGGACCTGCATTCCCCCACGTTCCTGCTGAGAAAAAGCCCTGGTTTGTATACCCAGATTACAACCATGCACAACCATGTACCCAGCTGGGAGGAAGACTCCAGGATTTACACTGAATTTGCTCAGTCGCTGTGTACAAAAGCCCTTCACATAAAAAGATGCTTTTGAGTTATACTAGCGAAACCTATTCCAATAGTTTTATTACAATTCTCTGTTTAATGAATGACTGTTTAATGTAGAAAAAAATGTTGACATGATTGTACCACTATAGCACACAGATTATATATTATAGAATATATATAATTACACACTGCAGGGGCGGACTGACCATTTGGAAACTCGGGCACCGCCCGAGGGCCCGGGGTCAGTAGGGGGCCCCATGAGATGCCCCTGGTACCTTTTTCATAGGCTTATTTTTGAGTTTGGGCAAGGACACAGGGGCCCCATTATTGCCAGGGGGCCCCATGAGTTGTCAGTCCGCCCCTGACACACTGTATCATGTTTGAGCCTACCCAAGACTATTGCACAGGTCAACCTGAAATCAGCAGATTTCAACATGTGTGGGCACCTAAACTAATTAAAGGATCTACAAATAATAGTGATTTATACCAACTGGCAATACCTGTCAAGATAAACCAATATCAAAAGGTACTAAAGTTTGTTCATGCTATAATGGTGCTGGATACAAGATACACTGCCGATATCACGCTTAGTATGGAGTCATCAGAACAATCTAAGTGCACCTTTATTATAGGGTTCAACCTATAGTGAACAGAGCTTACTTCAAACAAAGCTACCAGGCATCTTGCATCTTTTTTTTTTTTTTTAACAGAAGTAGGCAACTCACATCTTAGGTGTCTACTGCAGAAGACTGACAAATTATAATAAGTTGATGCATATAAACTGAAATATTGGTATATCATTTTTTTGCATGTATTTATAATTACTTACTTTCTCATTTTTAAAAAGCAGGTTACTCAGATCATATCCATCCAATGTGACGTTGGGAAGTCTGGCTCCTGCCAAAGCTGCTACTGTAGGCAAAATATCCAGTGTGCTGGCCAGCTCGGAGGTAACTCCTGCAATGGTCACCAGGGAAGCAAGGAATTACACAATGCATTGCATGCTTACAATATTATAGTAAGGGCCATTTCACGATTGCAAACTAGTGAAGTACCAGAACAGTTAGGTGGTATTTATAAAAAAAACAAAAAAACAAAAAACCACACTGCAATCTGCCTAGTAAAAGTACATGTACAAATAGGGTAAAACATGAATATTATTAGGCTGTTTCCCATGCCGGTCAAATGTTTTTCCTAGATTTAAAATGGAAAATAACGTACTTGATCACTAGATATAGAAAAGCATTCATTTGTTGCCCCATTCACATAGAAAGAATGTATGAACACTTTTACTGTGCAAATTACTTTGTCAAATTTTTATAAATACACCCTTTATTGTTTATAAAGATAAACCATTGACTACAGACTGCTGTTGGGGTACCTATCTGGGTCGCTCCTGAGCCACGCTATTGACATAGAGAACATGTCTCGGTCACGCCCCTGCTCCCTCCTCAATGACTGATTGAGAGCAGCACAGGCCAATGGCCCCCACTGCTGAGAGAGAGAGAGAGAGAGAGAGAACGAGAGAAAGAGAGAGAACGAGAGAGAACAAGAGAAAGAAAGGGGGGAAAGAGAGACGGAGAGACACACAGAGAGAGAGACAGAGAGAGCGAGAGAGCGAGAGAGAGAGAGATAGGGAGAGACAGAGAGAGACAGAGAGAGCGAGAGAGACAGAGAGAGACAGAAAGAGCGAGCAAGAGAGAGAGAGAGAGACACAGAGAGAGCGAGACAGAGAGAGCAAGAGAGAGAGAGAGAGAGAGAGAGAGAGAGAGAGAGAGAGAGATAGGCAGAGAGAGAGAGAGAGAGAGATAGGCAGAGAGAGAGAGAGAGAGAGATAGGCAGAGAGAGAGAGAGAGACTCTGCTCCTGTGCACAGTGCTTGATTGAGATTGGGCTTAGGTAAGTACTGTATATGGAGGGAAGTTGTCTGCAGAAGGTTTTTTACATAGAATGCATGAAGGTAAAAAACCTTCAGCGTTTGGGACCACTTTAGTTTTATTCATAAAGCCAAAATTGTATCCAGAACTTCACACTAGAGGGAAATAAACATACACAGAGACACAAAGTAAGATAGAACAAGTGGTAGGGAATCCTTACTTTCAAGAGTTTACAAGAAAAAGAGAATCAATAAATGAGAGTGAAGGCAATGCCCTTTGAGTACAGACAGGAATAAGCTGAGAAGTGATCAGTATGGAGGTATTAATCCTGCAGGTCTTCGGAACATACAGTAGCTGCAGTGCCAAACATCACTTAACAAGCTTACCAGGGTGCCCCTCACACCAAAATAGCAAGTTCTGGATGAACGCCAAGATAGATCTTTGCTTATCACACACATTCTTTAATTCATTTACAGATACCTTTCCCGCTATACTCCCTGGAGGCCTGTACCAAGTACACACATCTCTTCATCAGTAAACTAATATTTTTTGACATTGAAACTAGCTTCAATATAACCCATGATAAAATGGTTTATGTGTTTGCAATGCATTTAGTTAGTTGGTTCACAGGCAAGCTGTACCCAACTTAATTGTGCTTATACAAGGGGGTTATTGTCCATTTACATTAAATTAAAATGGTTAAAAAAATGAGATTTTCATTTTAAATGCTCTTTTCTGATACGTACTTAATTCTCTTTGTTCATGGGGGTGCTGAGGAGCTGTGTTTATTCTAATATACCCTGTCAGTACAGTACTGGCATATCTCATTATCAGTTTTAAACTAGATTTGAACAGTGTCTGACCTAAGAAAGGATTCAACATTTGGAAGCTGAGCTTTTCTCTTTGTATGTTTATGAGTGGGAGCTCATTCTGTCTTAAGGTGGTTGTAAACTCTTACATATCCTCAGTGAAGTGACTGGACTCAGGTGATACACAGAGATGAAACAAATCCTTATACATAAGTTGTACCTGTTTATCTGCAGTCATCTCTTCTCTACATCCGTTCAAAGTCCAGAACCTATAAAGCTTTTCTGAGCTGTCAGGAAAAAAGGGGGTAGAGAGCTGAAGTTACACTCTGCAGAGCTCAGTGAGGAGAGTTCTGAGAGCTTATTGGCAGGAAGGGACACACCCCCTTCACACAGCACACAGGACCAGAGCTGAGGCTGTCAATCAGCTGGAGCTCCCTCCCATGTCATTGTTTTTCTCTTGGTGTCAAGAACTTGTCAGAAGGGACTCATGCTGATAGCAGAGGAATGAGGCAGCAGACAGAAATGTCACTTAGGCCCCTTTCACACGAGCATTCTGTTTTTTTCATCAGTTCAGTCACGTTTTCTCCAAAAAAAAAAAAAACGGATCAGTTCACATCAGTTTTTCATCCGTTTACATCCGTTGTTCATCCGTTTTTCGTCTGTTCATCCGTTTTTCGTCTGTTCATCCGTTTTTCGTCTGTTCCGGGTTTTTTTAATGGAAGAAAAATAGGGCTTTCATTCGTTCAAAAAAACGGATGTTAACGGATGAGGACATTAACAGATGATCATCCGTTTGCTTCCACTAATCCATAGAAGTACATGGGTGTCCATTTTTCATCTGTAAATGCCCGTGTTAAAGGGGCCTTAATGCTCTGCATTGAGACAAGTACACATTACAGAGTGATATGCTTTGTTTATATTTCATGTCTAAAGTTTACAACCACTTTCAGGCTTTTTATTTGGATAGACTCACACTGAACGTGTTCAGAAAAGTTTGCCTTTGGCCATGACACCTTCTCCTAACATCCTAAAAGGGTAAGGCATTTTTTTGGTATGTTGTTTTAATGAGAACACAAACACATAGTGAGGTTTTCTCAAATTTGTCTGCAAACGTGAAAATGCACTTTAATAACTACAGCTTCTGAAAGATGACAAAGCTATTTTGTTGTGGACATGTAGGCATCACAATTTTCAACAATTATATTTGACAATTACACTTTGCAAATTGTGGTGATACACTATACTAAGCTATGTTCCCTGCAGGCATTTAATTGGTTACTTTTCTAGCTCTGAATAGAGTGTACCTTTATCTGTCTAGCTCCCCTTTTTTCTGTACAGACTATAAAGTGTCAGTTGTGCCCTCTGTAGAAGTATAAAGCTTGCTTGGTGCAATACATTTACTAGAGGTACAATATACACATCCACAACAAATCTACTAGACTGCCTTCCTTACCGGTTGTAATGGAATGCTTTAACAAGTCTACACATGTATATCACATGGAGGAAAATACATCAATATTACCCTACAAGTAGAATGTGACAAATCAACAAAGCTTGTAAAGATAATGTTTACTGACCAAATTGCTGTATTACATTTGTAAAAAAGGGGTTGCCATTCAGGTATAACTAAAGGAAAAACGTTTTTTTTTTTTTTTTAGTTTTGGATAAAGCGCAGAGGGTTTAGAACACTTGTCAGTTTTTATTGCTGCATGTAACCCTATTGAGAATATTCACTCCCTCTATTTGTCCAGTTTCTATTTTCATTGAGAGTGAAAGTTAAAGAAAAGCCCAAATATTGGGTTGTCCCCAGAAAGGTAATAGAGGGGGACAGAAATTAGAAATCTTCTAATGGGGATACTAGTTCTAGAAACCTGGGGGTCCCCAAGGAATTCCCTTACTTTGAAGGGAAAGAAGGAAAGGTCCTCTACTCGGTGGGACTTTGGAGGCACAAATTGTGAATTAATAACTAATAAAATTGGTCACATGCCTGATGAAGGGGTCCTGCGGGACTCCAAAACGTCGCCTTGCTATAACTATGTGATCGTTCATTAAAACATTTGGACCCATATTGGTGATCCTCGGTATGCTGGTGACACTTTCCCTTTCCCTGTTTTGGCTATGGGACAGGAAGTGCAGGGAAATCTCCACAATGGGACCCAGAAAAAAAAAATCTGACGGGTTATAACCCTCTCTTACGCTATCCAAAATGAAAAAATAAAATTGCCTATAGTTCTACTATAACAATGAAAGAGGAGGTCTCATTTCTTTTTTATTACAGTGTTCTGTCCCTGAAGGGACAAAAAGTACATGTATTACTTTGTCCTATCTTCCTATGTGTTGTGGATGGCTAGCTATGTGGTCGGACAGGAGGCCCCCTCTTCCCCCATGGCTATCTGACAACACTGCTAGCAAGGAAACAGCGGCATTGATAGGCAGCATATTTCCCCAGCTCCATAAATTTTTCCCTAGACCAGCCCTGGCAAGAGGAATGCAAGAGCGAGTTGTTAGCCTCCTATCTGTCTGCATTCATTTTGCCAGTGCTGGTCTCAGGAGAGTGTTTGGAGCCAGGGACAAGTGCCGACTATTAATACAGCCATCTCCTTGTTAGCAGCGTTGTCAGATGGCCACAGGGAAGGGACAGCATCCTGTCTGACCACGTAGCTAGCTTCCACAGCAAATTAAAAAAAATGGGACAAAGTATAACATGTACTTCATCCCTTGGTGAAGCAGAACATTGTAATAAAAAAAATTAAAAATGTAGTATAGATGAAGGTGGACTTGTGGTGTAGTCCTTCCTAACCCTCCCTCTCTATCCTTCTCTTCTTTCGAGACTCACTGCATCCGGCTGTTTTCTCCCATTTCTCTGAGGATTGCAGTGATCTATCGGCCTCCTGGACCGGTGTCACGCTTTCTTGATGATTTCTCCGCCTGACCATCCTACTTTCTCTCCTCTGAACTACCCACTATCATTCTCGGAGATTTTAACATCCCTATTAATGTCAACAATCCGGCTACATCCCAACTCTTCAACTTAACCTCATCTTTTGCATTAACACAGTGTATACAGTCCTCCACTCACTCTGATGGGAATACATTAAACCTTGTTTTCTCCCATCTTTGCACTTCCTACAACTTCACAAACACTCCCTTTCCTCTCTGATCACAATCTCATCACCTTCACAGTGTCCTCATCGTCAAACACCTATCCCTCCAAGCAGCAAACAATTACCCGCAGAAACCTTCACAACTTGAACCCTGCTCCTTTCCACTCTGCAACTGACCAACTCTATGACAGAATCTCTCCCCTGTCCTGCCCTGACCTGGCCACTGCTGTCTACAACAGTTCGCTTTCATCCACATTAGACTCACTTGCTCCTCTAACAACACGAAGCATCAGGCCCCAACCGTTACAACCTTGGCAGACTGACGACACCAGAAATCTTAAACGACATAGTCGCTGGAGCGATTGTGGCGTAAAACCAAAACTCAACAAGCATTCACCCTATATAAATCTGCTTTCTTAACATACAATTCCTCCCTCCATGCTGCCAAGCAAGCCTACTTTGTCACTCTCATCAATACCTTGTCATCCAGTCCTCGTCGTCTCTTCCCTACTTTTAACTCTCTACTTTCTCTACCTCCACCCAGTACCTCACTCACTGCTCTCGAGATTGTAAACCATTTCAAAAACAAGATTGACGCAATTTGTAGGGGCATTGCCACTGCACAGACATCCATCCCACTTAGCATACCTTATACTAAACCTCCCTCAACACTTCCTCTTTTGACCTTGCTACTACCGAAGAGGTCACTAAGGTTTTCTCAGAAGCCCGTCTCACTACCTTCCCCCTTGGATCCTGTCCTCTCACAACTACTATGGTCACCCTCCTCTTCCATCCTATGCTCCCTCACTCACATCTTCAATCTCTCCCTCTATACAGGTGCCTTCCCCTCCCCTCTAAAGCATGCGCACATCACTCCCATACTTAAAAAGCCCTCCCTGGACCCCACCAACCTGAACAACTTAAGACCCATCTCCCTGCTGCCATTTACCTCTAAACTCCTAGAACGCTTAGTCTACAATCGCCTGAGCTCCCACCTCACTGACAACAACCTTCTTGACCCTTTACAGTCTGCCTTTCGCTCACTACACTCCACTGAAACTGCCCTACTAAAACTCACTAATGATCTACTAACAGCGAAAACCAATGGCCACTACTCCGTACTCTTACTACTTGACCTCTCTGCAGCTTTTGATACGGTTGACCATCCCCTCCTCCTCAAAAAAACTCCACTCTCTTGGCCTCCGAGACTCTGCTCTCTCCTGGTTCTCCTCCTACCTATCACAGCGCTCCTTCAGCGTTACCTATAACGCTGCCTCCTCCTCTTCACTCCCTTTTTCTGTAGGGGTCCCTCAAGTTTCTGTCCTTGGACCCCTTCTCTTCTCCATCTACACCTCCTCCCTTGGTTAGCTGATAAAACGCCCATGGCTTTAAGTACCATCTCTATGCTGATGACACACAAATCTATCTTTCTACTCCTCACCCCTTCAGTCTCCTATCGCATTACTAACCTATTAAGTGACATATCGGCATGGATGTCACTCCACTTCCTCAAACTCAATCTTTCCAAAACTGAGCTCTTAGTATTCCCCCCAGCCCGTGCCCCCTCCCCTGACTTCTCCATCAAGATCAATAACACAATCATCAGTCCCTCCCCTCATGCCAGGGTGCTAGGTGTAATCCTAGACTCCCATCTGTCCTTTCAGTCCCAAATCCAATCACTGTCCAAATCTTGTAGGCTTCACCTCCGCAACATCTCCAAGATACGCCCGTTCCTAACCTCGGAAACTACTAAGCAACTTATTCACTCCCTTGTTATCTCTCGCCTTGACTATTGTAACTCCCTCCTCATTGGCCTACCTCATCGCAGGCTATCCCCTCTTCAGTCTATCATGAATGCTGCTGCCAGACTCATCCACCTTACTAACTGTTCGGTATCCGCCACCCCTCTCTGCCAATCCCTCCCCTGGCTTCCCATTGCCCAACGGATAAAATTCAAAACATTAACAATAACATATAAAGCCATTTATAACTCAGCCCCAAACTACATCACCGATCTTGTCTCTAAATATCACCCAAACCGTACTCTCGCTCCTCGCAAGACCTCCTGCTCTCTAGCTCCCTTGTCTCCTCCTCCCATGCCCGTCTCCAGGACTTCTCCAGAGCTTACCCCATCCTCTGGAACTCTCTACCCCAATTTATCAGACTATCGCCTACTCTGCTCACTTTTAGGCGATCTCTGAAAACCTCTCTCTTTAGGGAAGCCTATCTTGCCCTCAGCTAATAATGCAATCTTCTACTCTTCCAACCAGTCCATCCCCCACAGTTACTACCTTTTGTACCACTAGCCCCTCCCTCCTAGATTGTAAGCTCCAAGGAGCAGGGCCCTCCTATCCCTCTTGTATTGAACTGTATTGTTGCTGTCAGGGCTCCCGGGTATGACCAGAGGTTTGTGACTGACGCAGGGAAACGCAGGCTTCAGATAAGTTACAAACAATATAATTTATTAAAGACTAACAATACAAACATAAACGCAGTGCAATACTAAAACATAACAGTGCAAACGAAGCAAACCAAACCACCCACAGATAACAAAACATACAATGCAAGCGTCGTCAGGCAGGCCGGGATCAACAACAGGAGGTCAGAACGTATAGGGTTAAGCAGGAGAATGGTCAGACAAAGCCAGGGATCAGAGCAGGAGAATGGTCAGACAAAGCCAGGGGTCAGAGCAGGAGAATGGTCAGACAAAGCCAGGGGTCAGAGCAGGGTCAGCAACGAATCAGACAGGAGCAGGAACAGGAACAGGGTAGCAGGAACAGGATACAGGGCCCAGGAGAAACACACACCAAGGCCGAGTCTGCAGGTCTGGCCATCCCTTAAATACACCAGTATAAGCAGTTTCAGGTGTTTGGCTGGCTGCAAGGTTGAGTCTCTGATTGCTGGGAGCACCCGCTGGCCAGCCCTGGTACTGCAGCCCATAAGGCAGGTGAGTCCCACCATTGCTGGCCAGTCCATTCCTGACAGTTGCTGTATTGTCTCCCGTTATATATTGTAAAGCGTTGAGCAAACTCTTGGCGCTATATAAGTCCTGTATTATAATATTAATAATAATAATAATAATAATAAAGTGCTGTTTACAGATTTATCTCAGCTCAACAACAAAGCCCTCAATCATAACTTGATGCTAGAATTATGATCATCTCTTAGAAGTATTGATCATTTTGTTACCTGGTTTTATTTTTCCCTCCCAGAACATTATTGCAGGTTCTCTTAGACCTCCCTCGTAAGTTGTACTTTTGCCACATTTCAAGAGTCCAGAGGTACCACCTCTCTCCTTGCGCATTGTTTCAGGCCTTATATTGAGATAAAACAAAAAGTTAATCAATATGGAATTCTACAAATCCTAAAATCTGACATTAGCAGGCATCCTCTCTGCATCCAGTGTGAATACCTAACATAATCATCATACACAACCGTGGACCTGAAGCAACAATGTGACGAGGAATGAATTGTCCATTACATGCATGTCTGCCCAATAGAGTCTATTGGACTCCATTTTTCAATTTTCATTGAGTGCTATGGCCAACACAGATCATCCTTGCATCACACATGCAGGGTCTAATTTGAGTGAAGTAATTAAAACACTATTCTCTTCATGCATCCAATCAAATGCAAGATAAGTCACTATTCCTATTAAATTCCATGTAGGACCACATGGTAGAAAACACAAGTTCATTTGTGCTTTAGTAAATCCAGTCCACTGATATATGCGGCTCACAATTACTGGGAATGATTATGTTTTGTAAACCACAAGAGCACTGCCATTATTCTTAATACAACCCCCGGTAAGGCTAGGTTCACACCTATGCAGGTTGCGTTGTGTTTTGTGTTGCATTTTGGGTTTTTGTACCTGTGTTTCTGCCAAGTTTTTGATGCGTTATTTCCATTTTTTAATTTTTCTTGTTGCTAGGCAGATTTAAAATGCAAAACGCATCAAAAATGAGGCAAAACACACTACATGCTTTTCTGCAGCCTTTCCATTGAGGTCTATAGAAGCAAAATGCAACTTTTTGCGTTCAAAAAAGTCCCAGACCCTTTCCAAAAAACTTGCAGATGTGAACATGTCCCATAGGAAATCATGTTAATCATGACTCTACTGCGTTTCTGCAAACCGCTGCAGAAAACGCATAGGTGTGAACCTTGGGTAACATCAGTGTATTCCTACTCACCTAATCAAATGATCCCACCATATGAAAATCACAGATTCAGGGGTCGGTTTATAGAGTGACCACCAGAATTAAAAGACACCGTGGGGTTGATTTACGAAAATCGGAGAGTAAAATCTGGTGCAGCTCTGCATAGAAACCAAAGAGCTTCCAGGTTTTATTGTCAAAGCCTAAAGTGTTACTAAACCCAGGACCCTGCATTCACTATATCTGTCTCCCACAGAACACATTACATTTAAATGCAATCATTTTAGTAAATTTAAACTGCTAAACACCTTTTCCCATCAGCAGTTTGAGCAGTCTTGTGGCTTCTATCAATTAGTGTTCAGCAGAGCACTGGTTAAAGCTTGTAGAAGGCGGTTTCTTTCTGCTCTAGGAGGATACAGAACCCCTGACCTCTGTCTGGACAGTGCTAATTGGCCCTGTGCTGATCACATGCACTCTCCCAAAAAAACCTCTCTAGCAATACACACTAAACTGAGCATAGTGTCTCTATACAATATGCCTTATCAGGAGATAAGGGGGGGGGGGGGGGTACTGGAAGAAGGGGAGGATCAGAGAAGTCAGGATCAAACAGAAGTTTTACACAATACAGAGGATTAAACCCTTAGGTTCCACAGTGAGTATAACTAGCATGCTTTACTGTATATACAGACTGATTTTAGTGTTGTGGGTTTAGTAACACTTAATTGAATAAGCTGAAGTTAGATGCCAATTGGCTACCATGCACAGATGTGTCAGATTTTGCACTCTCCTGTTTTAGTAAATCAACCCTAGTGCATCACTTTTAAAACAAGCATAGTCCTCTTCCCTACCCACACGTGTGACTCACCCATTGTCAGAAGTAAAGATGAAAAGTGTGTTGTTTTGAATTCCCAAATCCCACACAGTATTTAGAAAATCTCCTACTGTTCCATCAAATTCCAGTAATGCGTCTCCATACTTTCCTCTTATAGATTTCCCTGTATACCGAGCACTTGCAAACTGCGGATAATGAGTGTGCTATGGAAAAGAGATCAAATTTTCATTGCCTAGTCTGAAAATATGGAATATCATAGAAAATATTATATTACAGGCCCAATGTTGTCACATTTACCCGGTTGGATATATATATATATATATATATATATATATATATATATATATATATATATATAGCACCTCGTTGTGTATTTGTCAACAACAATATTCAAGACAAAGTTACAGTTTGTAGGACAGAAACTAAGTTATATGTGCAATCAAAATTAAAACTTGTCTTCAGTGTGTAGAGCCACAATCTTGGTTTTCTCCCATTAGCATCCTTCCCTGCCTCCTTAGGTTTCTGGCTCACTACATCTACAGCATGTGTCAGTTCCTTCACTTCCATTGGAAACCTTGATAGTCAGTGTACACAAATCAAATAATAAATCAATAGGGGATGTTATTAAAATGGATAAACAATGTGGGTGTGACAAAATGGTCTTCATTTTATAAGCAGCTAGTTGACGCTCTTCCACCTAACTGTAAAATGCTATAAAAAAGGACACTCTCATGGAATATACTTTTACTTGTACATTTTTCAACATAAATCAAATCCATTTAGCATATCTTGTACTAGTAGCTTTCCTTACATTGCAGGTATTATGAATTAATAGTCTTTACATTCGATAAGAAAAAAGTGCAGCGCTAGTGAAAATTACATATGACAGTTTAAATATCTCTCAATACGCTAGCGTTATTATAAATAAAATAGTGACTTGAGTGAACAAACAGCGAAAAAAAATTCAATATGATATGCTATTGGTGAAGTGCTCTATTCTGGCGCTACGGTGACAAACATAGAAACAAAAGAGAATAAGCAAATGTAGTGTAGCGCTAAAATGCAGCGCAACGGTGACAAATATATCTATATCGTGACTGCAGTGAACAAATCAACAAATATTGTAAACGAGAACAAAATCAAAAGATCAATAATCAAATGTATCAGAAAAAGTCCAAAAGATGATCGTGACATAAAGTGATCACCTACTCATCTCCTCTGCTCTCCTTTAGGTGCACCCTGAAAACCCACCTCTTCAGGGAAGCCTACCCCACCCCCTGCTAATTGCCGACCTCCTCCACCCTTCCTACCACTCCATCCCCCACAACCACTCCATCCCCCACAGCCATTTCCTCCTGTACCACTATCCCCTCCCTCCTAGATTGTAAGCTCGAAAGAGCAGGGCCCTCGAACCCCTCGTGTATCACATTGTATTGTTATCGTACTGTCGCATGTTTTGTCCCCCATTGTAATGTACAGCGCTGAGTGAATTGATGGCGCTTTATAAATACTGTATAATAATAATAATATTAATAGGAGAATCCGTGACAAATTCTTCCTTCTAATGCACTCACCAGAATCGCATATTAAATGCGTATTAAAAGCAGTGGTAAAACCCCTCCAACAGGTCAGCCTTATCCACCATCGGGCACAGGTAAAGGGAATGCACAGCTGTCATGCACCAGAAATAGGAGATACCTCCAACAGATTGCTCAATCCTCAGCATAAGAGTAGCCCCATCTCGAAGTGAACAGCTCACTGAAGAGCCCAGAGAGAGAAAGTCTAGGTGGATCCCTTTGAGAACGTGCGTGCACACAAAACACGTCAGAGAGATGCCTACGTGCTAATGCCACGCCACCGCATGCACGTGACGGTCCGGCGGCCATCTCTGTAAGTGATTTTTATCCATTGATGATTTTATGCTCCACATGGTTGCTATCTTTTTAATAAAACATACTACACTATATGATACTGTCTCCGGGCTCAGTCCATGAGCTTGCCCTCTAGGAGAGATCCCTTTCCTTGGTACACCGTGGGCTGGAGATGGAGACTTGGCTACTCTACTTTTGATTGTTCATTTGGTGTATTATTGGCTTCTACAGAGATCACGCCTTCACCCGGGTCACTGGCAGGAGGAACAAGCAGGAACACCCCTTAGTGTCATTCCGCTCTGGGCTTGCTTGCTACATACTTCCGGCTTATATAAAACTGCAAAGTACCAGAATGCTATAACAGACTGTGAGTGGGCATTGAAGTGTGAAAGTGCCTAAAGGCCTACGTTCATATGGCAAAAGCCTTTCTTGGGCTTAAAAAATTTGAGGAAGGACACAAGATTCATCACTTCCCCCCGTCAGAACGGAGCTCTGCCTTGTTTTGCTCCATGTGGTTACTTTCACATTTTCAATAAAAATATTGCACCATTAGCACTTTCACTCTCTGGGCTCTTTTGTGAGCTGTTCCCTTCAAGGTGGGGCTATTTTTATGCTAAGGATTGAGCAATCTGTTGGAGGTATCTCCTATTTCTGGTGCATGACAGCTGTGCATTCCCTTTACCTGTGCCTGATGGTGGATAAGGCTGACCTGTTGGAGGAGTTTGTTACCACTGCTTTTAATGCGCATTTAATATGCGCTTCTAGTGAGTGCATTAGAAGGAACAATTTGTCATGGATTCACCTATCACTTGATGTCACGATCATCTTTTGGACTTTTTTTGATACATTTGATTATTAATCTTTGATTTTGTTCTGATTTGCAATATTCGACCTGCCAGCAATTTTTTTCGACCTGTTTCTAAAGGCTGCAAATTTGAGGGCTATCATCCTTCATTGTTATTAAACAGTGGGGGGAGTTTATTAAAACTGGTGCACTCAAAGTCAGTAATGCCAACAGCCGGTGAACCCCATAACCTGCAGCAATGGCAGCTGCCATGTTCCTGTTGGATAAGTTAATTCCTTTACAAATTCACAAAACAATATATTTAATCCTTACTTAAAGAGACCCTGTGGCCACACCATTTATTTTAACAACTGTCTTCCCATAAGATTAAATGTGCATTTAACATATTTCCTGCATGTTATTTACCTGAAAATACCTCCCGTGTATAGATATCCAAAAGCCCCAAAACTGCTGCTTAGTGTCACCATCTTGGAGGTGATGTCAGCAGCCTCAGCAGACCCCAAGCTGTCACTCAAATAGTATTCCCCTTCACTCCTCTTCCGACAGCTACATTCACGGTTATGTAGGAAGGGAAACAGAGTGGCGAAGTAGCTAGGCCAGCACAGACAATAATTAAACACTTCCGGCAGAGTAGAGGACTCTGATGTGCAGGGAAGGATGGGGCTGTGCTAAGGAACTGACTTTCCAGGAGTAGTCAAATATTGTATAAAGTTCAAAGGCTAATTGCAAGTTAATATAAAATCATTTACAGAAAAGAAAAACACTGAAAGTACATGACTAAAATATTTGATTTTTTTATGCTTTTAGCTGCAACATTTTAAGATGGTTACAAAGTCTCTTTAGGGATAGTAAGGGACAACATATAAATTATCTCTCTATTCCCCTGAGGAGGAGGGAGCATATCCACCCACGGGTATAAAAACGGATCCCTAACTTACATACTATAAGGCAAATGCACTTCCTGGATCCCTATTTTTGGTATCAAGAAAGAACCCTGCCTTTCGACCTTGTGTTATTTCAGAACTCCCCCCTGCATGAGAACAACATTGAATGCATTGCTTGTTTATGGTACGCTAGGAAGAAGTGAAGTGGTGACTTACATGTGCAGCATAGTAGAGGAAGAATGGTTTATTCTGTTCAACCGCTTTCTGAATAAATGATTTGCTGAACTGCTCGTAGAGAGGGACGAGTTCAGTAAAATTCACGGGTTGCTGCAGGATCTTCTCATCAATAAACACCGGCAGCAGAGCTTCACCCAAATCACATGTCCCATAACAACGTGTGTCTGGAGGGAAGCATATTAAGGTCTGACAAGGGCCCTGCATGGAAGAAAAACATAAATATGGTCCAAAATAAAGTATAGGAATGATAGCAAACCTTTGCAGCATTCTACTATTATATATAAAACATTTTTTTCCTAATCTACAAGTACATTTGGGGGCTGAGTCATGGTTTATTAGGTCTCTGTAAGCACTAGTGGAAACCAACTGAAGATTAGGGCTCCACCAAGGTTAGCCATGGGGTGTCAATCCCACTCACAAGAAAAACAATCATTCCTCTGCTGCATTCTCTATATCGTAAAATATCAAACATTTCAAAATCCCTGGTAAGCTTTTACGTCATGGCATGTGGACAAGCAAAGCAATGCAAATATGCAGAGCACTCCCTGGAATAGCTTAGAAGAAGCCTGTCCTAGAAGAAATAAAGTGGAATCCATTCCTGTGCTTCCCCCTTCTGGAAATGCTAACCATGGGACCTGAACAAGCATGTATGGAGAGTTCTGACAGTCTATGAAATCTCCTGATCTACAGATTTGTTGAAGGTTAGTGTCTCAAAAACACTAGGAGGTGACAACAGTTAACTAGCATTTTCAGGAAGAGGTTATCAAAGATAATTCTTGTATTTGATTTATGACAGGTTTACTACATAGACAAAATTATTAAATTGCTGGCATCTAAAAAAAAGCAATATATCAGTTTTGAGTATCCAAACTATGGACAAGTATGAACTTGGACCAAAGGAAGTTCTCAGTGCTGGCCCAATCAGCTGTGGCCCACCCCACAGCTGCACCTACTGAACAGTCAGAAATTGAAGCAAGATTGGCTCCACCCAAGATAACCATGGAATGCCAATCCTTTAGGAAAGGGGTCTCCAAACTTTCTAAACAAAGGGCCAGTTTACTGTTCTTCAGACTTTAGGGGGGCCGGAGTATGGCCAATGGGAGTAGAAATTATCCTGGCATCAGTGGGGTTAAACAATGACCCACCATTGGTGTCAGTGAGAGAAAAAGTGCCCCATTGTTAGTGTCAGTGAAAGGAATAGTGCCTCAAGGGCCGGATGAAGGCAAGCAAAGGGCCACAGTTTGGAGACCCCTGTTTTAGGACCACACCACTTGACCATATTAGGTCAATGATATCACAAGTATCCTCACTCCTTTATGTACATGCAGCTGCAGGGTGGGAAATGACTAACTGTAGATGATTGGACTGGCACCGTCAGCTTCCT
Source organism: Staurois parvus (assembly GCF_062004578.1). Taxonomy (NCBI): domain Eukaryota; kingdom Metazoa; phylum Chordata; class Amphibia; order Anura; family Ranidae; genus Staurois; species Staurois parvus. The sequence goes on from NW_028318628.1 coordinate 3,038,400, forward strand.
TCCGGGCCTGGACTGAACCCAAACCTATAACTCGTCCCAACCCCTTTTAGCTTATGCTTAGAACCACAAGCACTCCCAGGCTTTTATCAGTATCTATTAACAAAATGTTTAATCAGTTTTTAACAGACCATTGCCACTTTGCAAATTTCCAGCACAAAATGCGCAAATTCAGGCACATCAAGCTTACCCAATCTAGTCTTGCTATGTAACAGCAATGTCCACTGCTAATGAAAATTTAGGCCGTCAATCATATCTTAGTGAACACTTATAACCCTAGTTAAGTGTTTACTAAACCCCATCTTTGTGTGAAGACACATTACTGACCAGGAAGGTTACAAATAATATTGATGTCACCTGTCCAGAAGCTCTATACCTGATCGTGGGAATAGGGAACTCCCAAGAAGTGCTGAAACCCTTGTCGAGTGGGCAGGAAAGTCCCATTCAGCCCGAGGCCCAAGTGCCATTTACCTGCCATGGCTGTGACATAACCACGGGACTGTAATAACTCAGCAATGGTGACCTCACTGAGAGGCAAACCTCCAAGTGAGCTGGGGTAGAACACACCAGGGTACACACCAGAACGAGTCTGGAAGCGACCTGTCAGGAGGCTGGCTCTAGAGAATAGAGAAAAGAAGAAAAACATTAAGATGACCATTAAAACAAACAAGAATGATATGAATCAAAAAGTGGCAAACTGAAAACTTATACTAAATTGCATAATGTGTAAAAAGAATATTCTGCAACATTTCCCTTTCTAAAACTGCCTAAAAATATAATATACAGAATGGATTTGTTACCTTATAGCCTTTTAAATGATACCCTTATTTATTCCCATTCTAAACGAAGGTGGGCAAAGGTTGGCATTAAAAAAGTGCTAAAAAATTAGATAAAGTACACCTCTCTGCCAAGTCTAATTTGTTCTCAGTCTTTGAACATCTCAGGGCAGAAAACAGAGTTTTTGCATAACATTTGCCATAGAAACCCAGCAGCATTATTTTACAATATACTTGAATAATGATGAAGACTCCAAAAATATACTTCTGCTGCTTGAGATATTGTTATTTAACCCATAAACATAGCACTAACATGGCAAGTGAAACAAAAAAATAAATAAAACTAAATAATGTATTGCAAAACAACCTGTTAGTATGTAATATATATATATATATATATATATATATATATATATATATATATATATATATATATATATATATATTGTAGGTACAAATAGGCTGTTTTGTACACAGGTTGTAGTTTTCTTTTTCAGAGGTAGGGAATTCAATTAAAGCCACAGGGAGGTGGAAGCAGCCATTGCTGATTAGGACTTAGGCACCTCTGAGGAGTCCTTCAGTGGGCCAGTCCAACCCTTCCCATATAACTAGCTAAACAAAAAATTAAATCCACAATGAACATCAAAACTCCATGTGAACTGTATTCTTGTTACCATACACTTATGTACACCGGGCAAAAGAGAAGCATGTGGGCTGCCATTGCTAGCATTCTTCTAAAGATACTAGATTCTAGACTTTGTATGGGTTAAAGTCAGAGGAAAGCAGGAATACCTTATTGTAATACATGTTGTAGATTTGGGTCTCTGAAAGTGCTGAAACCAAGGCATCAGCATGACAGCCAGGCAGCTTACATTTTCAGAACAGCGATGGCAGCTTCTACTTTTTTTTTCCACGACAGATTTCTTTTAACCACCATGCTGCCTACAGGGATAATATCGCAAGAGGCCCCTCTGCTATACATTAGTCTAATAGTAGCACATATATACACTCACACCTATACTGTACATACATACTGGAAGGTAAGCCCACACATATACCACACAGATGATTACCTGGAAGGTGGGAACACACATACACCACAGATGATTATCTGGAAGGCGAGCATACACATACAACAAACAAATGTTTACCTGGAAGGTGAGCACACACATTCACCACCATACAAATGATTACCTGGAAGGTGAGTGCACACATTCGCCACCATACAAATGATTACATGGAAGGTGAGCGCACACACACATACACCATACAGATGATTACCTGGAAGGCGAGCACACATATATATCATACAGATGATTACCTGGAAGGAAAGCACACACGCATACATCATACAGATGATTACCTGGAAGGAAAGCACACACGCATACACCATACAGATGATTACCTGGAAGGAAAGCACACACGCATACACCATACAGATGATTACCTGGAAGGGAAGCACACACGCATACACCATACAGATGATTACCTGGAAGGGAAGCACACACGCATACACCATACAGATGATTACCTGGAAGGGAAGCATACACCATACAGATGATTACCTGGAAGGGAAGCACACACACACACCATACAGATGATTACCTGGAAGGGAAGCACACACACACACCATACAGATGATTACCTGGAAGGGAAGAACACACACACACCATACAGATGATTACCTGGAAGGGAAGAACACACACATATACCATACAGATGATTACCTGGAAGGGAAGCACACACATATACCATACAGATGATTACCTGGAAGGCGAGCACACACACATATACCATACAGATGATTACCTGGAAGGGAAGCACACACACATATACCATACAGATGATTACCTGGAAGGGAAGCACACACACATATACCATACAGATGATTACCTGGAAGGGAAGCACACACATATACCATACAGATGATTACCTGGAAGGGAAGCACACACATATACCATACAGATGATTACCTGGAAGGCGAGCACACACACGTATACCATACAGATGATTACCTGGAAGGCGAGCACACACACACACCATAGAGATGATTACCTGGAAGGGAAGCACACACACATATACCATACAGATGAATACCTGGAAGGCGAGCACACAGCTCCGGTGGTATAGAAGTTTGTAAAGCGCAGTCCTCGGCTGGCCATTGAGTCCAGATTAGGGGTGTGAGAGGTGGGGTGCCCATAGACCCCCAGATCTCCATAGCCCATGTCATCAGCAAATATCAGGATGATGTTGGGAGGACCTGAGGAGGCATGAGCAGAGCAGAGCAGGAAGCCGGCCAGAAGGATCCGGGGGAACATGATCAGATCTCCTCTCCTCTTACCATGCCTGTACAATAACACAGTGCTCCAGATCATCGTCATAGACATAGAATGCAGGGTGCAGGGACTGATCAGAGGTCAGCGATAGCAGCGAGGAGGGCGTGCTGGGGAGAGGACATCTCGCACAATGACAGAGGAAATGCAGATAGTGGTGGTGACAGGACTGCAGAGAGATGGCAGTATGAGATCAGTACATGGATGGTGAGCTGACATTCTATACAACCCAACCCGTCCCCCCTACATACACGCACCGATCCCTCACTGATACATTTAAATCCCACCACCTCTCCTCTCAACTGCCGCTGGAGCCAGTGGAGCTCGGGTCACGTGAACCCGGGGGGAGGCGGGGCGTTAGTGCAGACCGTCACACACAGGAGTGGCGTATGACAGGAGGGCGGAGCTCTGTGTGGTCCTGTGCACTGGGCTGTCACTGAGGTGTCACTGCTGGACACCCATTCCTGACACGTATCTCCCCCATGATTACTAACTAACACACTGGGCCCTGACTGCAACAGACCCGTGTCTACCGGTGTATGCAGTGTGCAGAATACAGCTCATATATGGTGTACAATGAGTGCAATACAAGCAATGTAATAATCCAATACAAAAGTAGGCACAAAGTAAGACTAAAGGCAAAACTTTTTTTTTTCACTTTATGCGTCCAATAGGGGAGATTCCCCTTTATTTCCTGTCCCTTCACCACAACTGGAAGTGGGAGAAATTGCTAAAAAGTAAGGCAATCCAAGGGTGTCACCCAGGGGCGGACTGACATCTCATGGGGCCCCTGTGTCCTTGCCCAAACTCAAAAAAGCCTATGAAAAAGGTACCAGGGGCATCTCATGGGGCTCCCTACTGACCCTACTCGGACAGTGCCTGAGTTTCCAAATGGTCAGTCCGCCCCTGGTGTCACCAGAACTGGTGTCCTCATTGGAAGATCTTCCCCCTCCCTATTCCTGTTCTGGTGTCAAACCAAAAATTGGGATTTTTTTTTTATTCTCACTTTCTATGATAATGGCAAACAAGAAAAATAGTGTGACTTCCCCTAACAAGGGCTCAGACTGCAAAAACATGAAAAAATACCAAAAAAGCAATATTTTCTACTTTCTGTTATAAAACATATCCAATAAAATCAAGTTTTGTCATCATTTTAGGCTGAGCTAATTGGTTTGTGTGAAAGTTATTGCATCTACAAACTAAGGGATATATACTGGAATTTACGCAGCTATCACTCTATACTAGTAATGGTGGTGATCAGCTGCCTATAGTATTATTATACAGTATTTATAAAGCGCCAACAGTTCGCTCAGCGCTGTACATTACTATGGGAGACAGAACATGCGACAGTACGATAACAATACAGGACTGTGATAGTGTGGCAGGCAATCTGGTGCTAGCTGACACCAGCTGGGAGGTACACTAACTGACACTGACTTCAGTAGTGACACTTTGGCTGGATTCACAGTTGAGCATAACCTTTTTGAGAGTTATTTGCGCTTTTTTGCACATTTTGCACATTTTCTTAAGCAGTTTTGATCTTTGGCATTTTTTTTATTAGCCAGTAGAGAACAATATCAATTGTTACATCATTTGTTGCTAGGTTTTTCAGCTTGTTTTTAGCTTTTCTATAAGATTTTGTTTTTTTTATTCTTCATTTTTTATTATTATTATTATTATTATTATTATTATTTTGAATGTTAGGGTAAGGGGGTTATAGTTAAGGTTAGGTTAGCATTAGGGGTTGGGGTTACGGGTTAGGTGTTAGGGTTAATGGTTAGGGGTTAATATTTTATTTATTGCCTTCTTATCTATTATTTATTTATTTAGGATGGATTGGTGTTCTGGAGTGGGTTAGGGGACTGTAGCAGATTTGGTGGTCCTGTAGAGGATGAGGTTTCTGGAGAACACTTGGGGGTAACTGGGGGGATGGGGTCTCTCCAGGAGGCTGGGGGCTTCTCAGGGGCACTGTGGCAGACTGGGGGGCCCTGCAGGAGCTGGGAGGACACTGTAAAAATATGGAGACACTCTGGGGGGGGGGGGGGGGGGAGTCTGATGGCTCTGCAGAAAGCAAGGGGATACTGAGGGTACTGAGGGTTCTCAGAGGGTTTGGGGGCACTTTGGAAGGTTAAGCGGCACTGCATGCCACTGTGGGAAGTTGAGGGCACTATGGGAGCTGGAAGTCACTGTTAGAAGCTAGGGGATCTGCAACTGGGTGGAGGCCTAGAAGGAGGGAGGCCACAGCCAAGCAGAGGGCCACAGCCCAGTGGTTGAATTCACTGGTCTAGAATACTAAACCCAAATGATAAAACCCATGCACATGGGTGTCAAAATATTTTTGTCTAAGTGTATCTGGAACTCATATCCATACACAGCAGAGTCCAGATGCATTCAGTCTGGCAGCGTTACACAGAAAAGAATGTTGTTTGTCCTGGGACTACAAACTGCATCCAGGACTGCTCATCTGAATATTGGAGCTGAACGGTGACACTGTACCCAAGAAAGGCAAGCAGAGGGCAAAGGACTAGTCACTAGTGTTGCTTGTGGCCTCCCAGTTTGTTTAGGAGGTATTCAAGACAGCAGCTATATTTCTTAGGATATTACTTAGACACAATTAACATTTCTAGATGTTCCTTTGACATAGCAAATCTACACTTAGAAATGCTAGGGGGAAGGGGGGTTTCAAAGTGATTTCTCAATAAAATAAACATGGAGACGGGTGGGTGACTTTGCTTTGAATATTAGAAAATGAAATAGTGTTTCCAATTTGTGGTGCTCAGAAACAGTTTAGTCCTGCTTTAAGGACAGTTTCAGTAAAGGCTTGTTCACACGAGCAGCCTGGGGGCAGTAAAACTAGACTGTTGAACCGCAATTTTGCCACCCCTAACTACCTGCCTGAACACCGACATGTACCCACTGAGGGCTACACATATTATTATACAGGATTTATGGCAACGATGTTGTTCATGGCAAAAATCAACAGCATGTTGCATTTGGCATTCAAGGCGATGGGGCCACATCACATATTTATTTATTTATTTCAGGTGCTTATATAGTGCTGTCAATTTACACAGCGCTTTACATATATATTGTACATTCACATCAGTCCCTAACCCTCAAGGGGCGTACAATCTAAGGTCCCTAACTTACATTCATACATACACATACTAGGGACAATTTAGACAGAAGCCAATTAACAGCATGTCTTTGGAGTGTGGGAGGAAACTGGAGTAACCGGAGGAAATCCACGCAAGCACAGGGAGAACATGCAAACTCCAGGCAGGTGTGCATATGCCCCACAAACACTTCCAATGCATGCAATTGAGGCGCAGTTGTATGGCATGTACAAGGATAAGTCAGGCGGTAAGAAGGCGACATAATGCCTCCTCACCACTTGTCAATTGCCCACTGAAGAACGATCTGAACGTAGGTCGCTCTTCAGGGATCCCCACACTTGTATATAAGCCCTAAGCCAAAGATTTAATCTTCTTCTTTTTTAAAACCGCAACTGCATGTTGGGGATCTACTTCTTTAGTGTGTTGGGGCGCCATTCAGGATAAATGGTATGTGTTGGATTGCATTGAGGGTGCGTACATTGTACATTGATGTGCGGTAATGTAGATTAAAATGCATATGTTCTAAGGCAGCCTAAAACTTGCTTATCAGAGGACATAGACTGTTCAAAAATGTTGTTTGCCGAAACCCAAGAAGTTCGCTGCTTACTGAAAAACTGCTATTGAGGATCGCTTTTTATTTGCGTAACAGTCTCCTAGTTAGGTTGCTAGGTAAATATAGCTTTTGGCTTGCTCTGTAATCAAAGGAGCAGTGATTATTTAGTTTGGTCTGATCAGAACTTCACAGGCTGAGAATTTGATTTTTTCCCCCTGCCTCTAGGAGAAGTTTCTAGAGCTTAGGGTGGGAGAATTTAGATGTCCAGCCTGAATATTGAGCAGGGCCTAACCAATCACAGCGGAGATGTGCCCAGAAGGTGGTTAGGCTGTTGTTAAATAGTCTGAAGCCCTGAGGATATTGTCTTTTTCCCTTATGTGGATGGATCTGTGAGCTTAGAGGAGATATGCTGCTTGGCCCGGAGTCCTTTGTACCAGGATCCAGTGAGTAAAGCCTCATATTTGTGCTAAAGGTGCTTCATGGTCTACAGCCGTAAACCTATAGACTGTTCCAGTCTACCTCTACTTGTGCTAAAGCTACTTCATGGCCCTTAGCTGTGAACCTAAAGGTTGTTACAATTTATCTTCATTTGTCCCTCTGTTATTGAGACATAAGTGTCCTCAGCTATTGATCTTAACATTTGGGGTTATCCCACACCCCTTTTATCCACCTTTGTTACAAGTTTTTCAGCAATAAATTACAAAAAGAGAAACTCTGTCCCAGACATCTGGAAATATTATGTAGCAGCGCAACTCACACAACTGTGTCAACTCCATTATAGCTTTTATCGGCCTGATTGGGTATCCCTTGAGGTCCAGGCCTGTTACCTGCTACCTACAGATCTGGTGCTTGGGCTTCCCTCTAGACACAGCAGAGCCATCATGTGCCCAACGCCTTCACATTCTTTAAATCTGTGGGACTCTTCCTGTAAAAGATGGCTCTTATCTTCCGCTCATATGCCGGTAGCTCTCTTTTTAACAACCCCCTATTCCCGCCAGACATGCAATCCACCCGTTTTAGTTGGTGGCTGAATAAAGGCCTTTATAGCATAGACCATTTTCTTGACCATAAGGGTGTTCGTCCCTATTCACATTTTGTACAAACTCTGGAGATGCCCCCTTCTGAAAGTTTCCACTTGCAACAAATCTTCCACTTTTTTTGCTCTATATAGAAAAGAAGCGCTGATCTTGCAGAGCGATCACTGTTTGAAAACAGGTGTTACAGGAGGACTCTACTGCTGGGTTGCATCTTGATGTTGTACAAACTATTCATCACTCAGGCATCAAAACTCTCTTATCAAACAGCGTGGGAAAAAGACCTTAAAATGGAGCTCTTCCCAAAAGGGGAATTTCCGCTTTAAGCACTGGTCGTCCATTCCCCATGACGAATTGGCCACTTTGGGGAGCAGGGGAGTGTGTACCCAATTTTGACAGGTACCCGCTCCTACTTTCTGTGAAAGAAAGCTAAACCCTGCCCTCTGTGCATAGCACACCCCTAAACCCTACACATTGCATGTAGTGCAGTTTTCAACCTTGCACTCTGTACACAACCCACCCCTGAACTCTGCACTCTGTACGTAGCATACTTCTGAACTCTGCACTCTGTACATAGTGTACTCCCTAACTCTGCACTCTGTATGTAGCATACTCCTGAACTCTGTACACTGTACGTAGCATACTTCTGAACTCTGCACTCTGTACATAGCATACTCCTGATCTCTGCACTCTGTATGTAGCATACTCCTAAACTCTGCACTCTGCACTCTGCACATAGTATACTCCTTAACTCTGCACTCTGTATGTAGCATACTCCTGAACTTTCCACTCTGTACATAGTGTACTCCTGAACTCTGCACTCTGTACGTAGCATACTCCTGAACTCTGTACTCTGTACGTAGCATACTTCTGAATTCTACACTCTGTACATAGTGTACTCCTTAACGCTGCACTCTGTACATAGCATACTCCTGAACTCTGTACTCTGTACGTAGCATACTTCTGAACTCTGCATTCTGTACATAGTGTACTCCTTAACTCTGCACTCTGTACATAGCATACTCCTGAACTCTGTACTCTGTATGTAGCATACTTCTGAACTCTACACTCTGTACATAGTGTACTCCTTAACTCTGCACTCTGTATGTAGCACACATACTCCTGAACTTTGCACTCTGTACATAGTGTACTCTTGAACTCTGCACTCTGTATATAGCATACTCCTGATCTCTGCACTCTGTACGTAGCATACTCCTAAACTCTGCACTCTATACATAGTATACTCCTTAACTCTGCACTCTGTATGTAGCATACTCCTGAACTTTGCACTCTGTACATAGTGTACTCCTGAACTCTGCACTCTGTACATAGCATACTCCTGAACTTTGCACTCTGTACATAGTGTACTCCTGAACTCTGCACTCTGTACATAGCATACTCCTGAACTCTGCACTCTGTACGCAGCATACTCCTGAACTCTGTACGTAGCATACTTCTGAATTCTACACTCTGTACATAGTGTACTCCTTAACTCTGCACTCTGTACATAGCATACTCCTGAACTCTGTACTCTGTACGTAGCATATTTCTGAACTTTGCACTCTGTACATAGTGTACTCTTGAACTCTGCACTCTGTACATAGCATACTCCTGCACTCTGTACGTAGCATACGTCTGAACTCTGCACTCTGTATGTAGTGTACTCCTTAACTCTGCACTCTGTATGTTGCATACTCCTGAACTTTGCACTCTGTACATAGTGTACTCCTGAACTCTGCACTCTGTATGTAGCGTATTCCTGCACTCTGTACGTAGCATACGTCTGAACTCTGCACTCTGTATGTAGTGTACTCCTTAACTCTGCACTCTGTATGTTGCATACTCCTGAACTTTGCACTCTGTACATAGTGTACTCCTGAACTCTGCACTCTGTATGTAGCGTATTCCTGATCTCTTTAGGGCTCTTCCGTTTTCTGTTCATTTGAGCTGGAGTGATTGAATTGCTGCTGTGTGCCTGGCTGCCTTTACACTAATTTGGCAAAGAGCATGCTACACCTAGTGCCTCCTACGGGGGTTGCACTACATTTGCATGGAATTGATCGATTTGTCAGTTTGGCCTTTAGCAAAAAGCATGTATACTTTGAAAAACATACATAAACAGGTGAGACATTATGACCTTTATGTAAGTTATTGTTTACACATTTTACATCTTTTGGAATGAATGTTTTCATTTGATTCTGTTACCACTTTGTCACTGCATTTCACTATGACCTGTTCTGTCCATGTGAATGTTATTCATTATATATTTTTTTCATTATGTATTTATAGGCTTTTAAATTATCTACTGGGCTGAATGTGTATTCCCATTTTTCTTGTTGCCATAGGGGTTATGTGTATAGTCAGCTATCTGTGGAATGCTTGCATGAATACAACATTCCATTTACTGTACATAATGCCCACCTTTTAAGTCCAGATACATGTGCTGGTAAATGTCATTGCTTTAGAAAAATGTCTTCATTGCATGTGCTGATATTCTCTTAACCCAGGACACACAGCGAGTAAAAATAAGTTTGCACCCCATCACTCCACCCATCTCGCACCCCCCCACCCCCATCACACAAGGCAAAGGTAGGATAACATGCACTTCTTTTACACCTAAAAATATATTGAAGAATTATTTGATTTGCCGTTAGGATTAAATCAGATTTGCATTTTTGTAGCTGGTAGTTTTTTATTATTTTTTTATATGTGATTTTAGTACAAGCTAAAGATAATTGTAGCCGTATTAGTGCATTTGCAACAACACAATTGACTACTGTCCATATTACCTTTTTATTTGCACTAAACGTTACATTTCCAGGACAAACATTTTGGAGCCTACCACCTTCTTCTAAGATCCAAGCAGTACTCAAAGATCACCTTAAGTCACTCAAGTGACCTTGGTAGAAGAGGGTAGGAACGATAAGTGGTAGCTAGTCCTGGAAATGTAACTGTTAGGGCTCAATAACATGTGCGGAAGCTCCTGCTGCCCTCCTGCCGCCCCTCTAAGAAAAAAAATCCATTGTTTTTGACAGGCAGTAAGGAGGCGATATGTCACCTCCTCACTGCCTGATGTAAAGCCTAACTTCAGATTTCTGTCACTTTAAATTAGTTTGTTTGGACCAAGCTAGTCCAAACTATAAACTTCACTAAGAGTTGTGCCCACTGTGAGTGCTGTACACAGTATACAGCTCTGTGTTCCGGGAGCAGAACATGGGCTTCATGCCCCGCACCGGAAACAAAATCGAGGTGGGCCGAGCACTGCTCAGCCATTCATAGCAAGCTTGTATTTTCTAAATGAATACAAGGCTTCTTTTGATTGGCTGAAGTGGAAAGGTGGGAGGACAACATCACGTTCTTCGCCTCAGCCAATTAGAGGAAGTCATTTACTCATTCATAAAATAAAACATTTTCCTTTGAATAGCTGGGCAGCGCTCAGCCTGACTCAATTTTATTCTGGGGGCAGGACAGGAAATCCCTGTACCTCTTCCCAGGGCTACTGCTAGGCAAACTAGGCAGCTGCCTAGGGCACATCCATGGCCGCTGGCTTCCTAACACTCCGCTGGGTTCCTAACACTCCGCTGGCTTCCTCACACAGTCTGCTGATGTTCCCCACACACTAGAAAATGAGAGGGGAATGGGCACTAAGTACAGTATTAAAAAGATAAATGTGTCAGAAAAGACACAGTCTTCTGTGTTGTTTGTCTGGCCCAGTTCACACCACATGCACCTTATCATTCACCTGCATCAGAACTAAGTGGAAAACGCACCAGAGGGCATGGAAACGCAATGGGAACCCAGATGTCCTGAACTGAGTTGAGCCAAAAAGAACAATCGCAATGGACAGCTTCAAAAACATACCAGAATGAATGAGAATGCACCAGAAATGCATCACAATGTACATGCCCTGAACTGAGCTGAAGCAAACGCTCAGAGAAAGTGAAATGAACAGCTTTGAAAACCGCACCAGAATGTCCTGAATTGCGATGAAGAAAAAAGAGCAGAAAAAAACAACAGAAAGCTTAAAAAAATGCACGCAAAATGCACCGGAATGGATGTAAATGCACTGAAAATGCACCAGAATGCATGTAAACTCACCAGAATGCATGTAAGCTCACCAGAATGCATGTAAATATACCAGAATGTACATAAGTGCACTGGAAGGCATGGAAACGCAACAGCAACCCAAATGTCCCGAATTGAGCTGAAGTAAAAAGAAAACACAATGGACAGTGCAAAAACGCACCAGAAAGCTTACAGATGCATGAAATGTGCACCAGAATGCATATACAGGCACTGAAATACATGTAAACACATTCAAATGCATGTAAACACACTGGGATGCAAATAAATGTACTGGAAAGCATAGAAACGCAACAGAACCCAGATGTTCTGAACTGAGCTGAAGCAAAAAAGCAAAATGAAATGCACGTAAATGCACCAGAAATGCATGAGAATGCAAGTAAACCCACTTGAATTCACATGTCTGGGAAGAAAATGCACTGGAATGCATAAAAAAATGCATGCAAAAAGCACCAGAATGCGCATGTCCTGAACTTAGGTGAAAAAAAGAGGAGTGCATCACAAATATACATCAACACATCAGAATGCCGAAATTGTGGCGTGAACCAGCCCTTATTGTCTATCTACCCCCAGCCATTGACACTTACCTATGCCCAATCACTGACACCCTAGACCAGGGTTTCTCAACTAGGGTTCTTCCAGAGGTTGCCAAGGTTTCCTTGAGTAGTGAGCAATTTTTGCCTCTCAGACAAGTTCCCACTGACACCATTGATCTTTTTAGCAATCTGTAAGGGGGTAATTCCTCCCAATGACCACAAGTGTAAGGAGCATTCTTACCTCTGACTATCACACTATTGTATCATGAATTGTGGATAAGTCATTTTAGGAGGGGTTCCCTGAGACCAGAAGGTTATGCCAAGGGTTTCTCTGTGTTGAAAAGGTTGAGAAAGACTGGCCTAGACTGACACCTGTAACAGCGTATTCCCAGAGATGGACACTAAGTCACTAAGTGTTATGTAGCTGCACTGGAACCCAAAGGGACCTGTTGCCTTGTGGGCTCACTGTCTGGATGAGCCAGTCAGAAACAGGTTGTGAGGCCTGAGAATTTTGGTGCCTGCTGACCACCAAGCCATTGGGACTGGATTAGTCGTCTACCAGGAATAGTGAGCTGAACTACACATCTTATCCTCTTGCCACATGCATAGTCAATGCCATGGAGACTGCTGTTACCAAACTGCTCATCTACATACTGTACATCACTAAAACTCTTAAAGGGACAGTGCACCACCAATGTTAACTATTAGGTGCCAGATGCTTTCAGCTACCTTTAAAGGGTATACCATACATTAGGAACGCATATCCATACCTGCTGTTTAAGAACATTTATGAGCATTAAGCGTTAATTTTAGCCTGAAAGCTCCTCTCCAGTAGGGTTTTATTTTCCTGTAAACACTGAGCTTAAAATATGCCTCTAAATGTCCTAATGTGCATGGAAACATAGGATAACATTGAGCTGCTTCTACAGGCAGGAGAAAAAAAAAACAACACAAAATCCCTGTAGAAGCAGTGTTTTTTTAAGCCCAGTGTGCATGGACCTGAAAAATAAAAAAAAAACTCAGCAATCATTGTTATAATAGTGTGTGTGTGTGTGTATATATATATATATATATATATATATATATATATATATATTTTTTTTTACACACACATGTATGTTTGAGCTTCGGGGTGTGTACTCTAATACAATAGGATGTGCACGCCTATGAGTACTCCCAGGGGCGGACTGACTATTTGGAAACTCGGGCACTCGGGGTCAGTAGGGGGCCCCATGAGATGCCCCTGGTACCTTTTTCATAGGCTTTTTTGCGTTTGGGCAAGGACACAGGGGCCCCATGATCCCTTATCGCCCGGGGGCCCCATGAGTTGTCAGTCCGCCCCTGGGTACACCTTTTTTTGGTAGCTGCTAAGGGGTTTGTAATTTAATATTCACCTAGGAAATCCTAGTTGGTATATAACACCTTGTGCAACAAATAATTTTCCATTCCTGGCAAGAACTTATGTTGGAGGGGATGTGGCCAGTTGGGTTCACTACTACATATGTTATGGTCATGGCAGCATGTAAGGAATTATTGGAACATGGGGTTCAGGCTTCTTGCTGAAGGTACAGGTTGTATTAAAAAAGCCAATCCTGAAATGGCAATCCTCAGTGTTGGCAACTTTTCCTCTACTCTAAGGCCCCTCATTAGGAATGTCCTTTTTGCAGCTAGATTGACCACTTGAAGACCAGACCTTGGCCATGTAAAAATCAGTATTTTTTGCTAGAAAACATTATATATTTTTTAAAAGTGGAGGCCCTAGAAACTAAAATGGTGGGCGTTGCAATTTTTAATTTCACACAGTATTTGCGCAGCAATTTTTCGAAAACAGAACAGGCTCTCCTGCAAATATAGCAGTTAGGGCAGTGATCTCTAAACTGCAGACCTTTGCCTGCATTCATTTGGCCTTTTAGGCTTTATTCCTACTACTGACACTAGAGATGAGCGAATTATTCAAAAATTCAATTCGGCTGATTCGCCGAATTTGAGGAAGAAATTCGATTCAATGCGAATTTATTCGCTGCAAATTTAACTTATAAAAAGGGTTTCTAGGCTTCAGAGAGCCTTTATATTAGTGCAGAACACTGTACCTTTAATTTAAATGCCCTTGGAGATGAGGAAGGAGAAGGAGAAGGATGAGAAGAAGGAGAAGGAGAAGGATGAGAAGAAGGAGAAGGAGAAGGATGAGAAGAAGGAGAAGGAGAAGGATGAGAAGGATGAGAAGAAGGAGAAGGATGAGAAGAAGGAGAAGGATGAGAAGAAGGAGAAGGATGAGAAGAAGGAGAAGGAGAAGGATGAGAAGAAGGAGAAGGTGAAGGATGAGAAGAAGGTGAAGGATGAGAAGAAGGAGAAGGATGAGAAGAAGGAGAAGGATGAGAAGAAGGAGAAGGATGAGAAGAAGGAGAAGGATGAGAAGAAGGAGAAGGATGAGAAGAAGGAGAAGGATGAGAAGAAGGAGAAGGATGAGAAGAAGGATGAGAAGAAGGAGAAGGATGAGAAGAAGAAGGATGAGAAGAAGGATGAGAAGAAGGAGAAGGATGAGAAGAAGAAGAAGGATGAGAAGAAGAAGAAGGATGAGAAGAAGAAGAAGGATGAGAAGAAGAAGAAGGATGAGAAGAAGAAGAAGGATGAGAAGAAGAAGAAGGATGAGAAGAAGGAGAAGGATGAGAAGAAGAAGGATGAGAAGAAGAAGAAGGATGAGAAGAAGAAGAAGGATGAGAAGAAGGAGAAGGATGAGAAGAAGAAGAAGGATGAGAAGAAGGAGAATTCCAAGCCGGCAAAAAGTGTATCTGCAGAGCGCCGCTATTTCTTAGCAGAGCTCTGCAGATACACTTAGCGGAGCTCTGCAGATACACTTTTTGCCGGCTTGGAATTCTTCTTATTTTCATCCTACTTCTTCTTCTTCTTCATCCTCATCCTCAGAAGAAGAAGAAGAATAGGATGAGGATGAAGATGAAGAAGAAGAAGAAGAAGAAGAAGTAGGATGAAAATAGGAAGAATTCCAAGCCGGCAAAAAGTGTATCTGCAGAGCTCCTCTATTTCTGACAGTTCTCTGACATTCACATTTACAGCGGTTGAAACATTGTATCTATTTGTTTCCATAAATGGAAACAAATAGATACAATGTTTCAACTGCTGTAAATGTGAATGTCAGAGAACTGTCAGAAATAGCGGAGCTCTGCAGATACACTTAGAGGAGCTCTGCAGATACACTTTTTGCCGGCTTGGAATTCTTCTTATTTTCATCCTACTTCTTCTTCTTCTTCTTCATCCTCATCCTCAGAAGAAGAGGATGAGGATGAGGATGAGGAAGAAGAAGAAGAAGAAGAAGACGTAGGATGAAAATAAGAAGAATTCCAAGCCGGCAAAAAGTGTATCTGTAGAGCTCCTCTATTTCTGACAGATACACTTTTTGCCAGCTTGGAATTCTTCTTATTTTCATCCTACTTCTTCTTCTTCTTCATCCTCATCCTCAGAAGAAGAAGAGGATGAGGATGAAGAAGAAGAAGAAGTAGGATGAAAATAAGAAGAATTCCAAGCTGGCAAAAAGTGTATCTGCAGAGCTCCGCTAAGTGTATCTGCAGAGCTCCGCTATTTCTGACAGTTCTCTGACATTCACATTTACAGCGGTTGAAACATTGTATCTATTTGTTTCCATTTATGGAAACAAATAGATACAATGTTTCAACCGCTGTAAATGTGAATGTCAGAGAACTGTCAGAAATAGCGGAGCTCTGCAGATACACTTAGCGGAGCTCTGCAGATACACTTTTTGCCGGCTTGGAATTCTTCTTATTTTCATCCTACTTCTTCTTCTTCATCCTCATCCTCAGAAGAAGAAGAAGATGAGGATGAGGATGAGGATGAAGAAGAAGAAGTAGGATGAAAATAAGAAGAATTCCAAGCCGGCAAAAAGTGTATCTGCAGAGCTCCTCTATTTCTGACAGATACACTTTTTGCCGGCTTGGAATTCTTCTTATTTTCATCCTACTTCTTCTTCTTCTTCTTCATCCTCATCCTCAGAAGAAGAATGAAAAGAAGAAGAAGAAGAATGAAAATAAGAATGAAAAGAAGAAGAAGAATGAAAAGAAGAATGAGAAGAATGAAAAGATTCTTCTTCTTCTTTTCATTCTTCTTCTTCTTTTCATTCTTCTTTTCATTCTTCTTCTTCTTTTCATTCTTCTCATTATTCTTTTCATTCTTCTTTTCATGAAGAAGAAGAATGAGAAAATGAAAAGAAGAATGAAAAGAAGAAGAAGAATGAAAAGAAAAAGAAGAAGAATGAAAAGAAGAATGAAAAGAAGAATGAAAAGAAGAAGAAGAAGAAGAATGAAAAGAAGAAGAAGAAGAATGAAAAGAAGAAGAAGAAGAAGAAGAATGAAAAGAAGAAGAAGAAGAAGAAGAATGAAAAGAAGAAGAAGAAGAAGAATGAAAAGAAGAATGAAAAGAAGAATGAAAAGAAGAAGAAGAAGAATGAAAAGAAGAAGAAGAAGAAGAATGAAAAGAAGAATGAAAAGAAGAAGAAGAATGAAAAGAAGAAGAAGAAGAATGAAAAGAAGAATGAAAAGAAGAAGAAGAATGAAAAGAAGAAGAAGAAGAATGAAAAGAAGAATGAAAAGAAGAAGAAGAATGAAAAGAAGAAGAAGAAGAATGAAAAGAAGAATGAAAAGAAGAAGAAGAATGAAAAGAAGAAGAAGAAGGAAAAGAAGAATGAGAAGAATGAAAAGATTCTTTTTCTTCTTCTTTTCATTCTTCTTCTTTTCATTCTTCTTCTTCTTCTTCTCATTCTTCTTCTCATTCTTCTTTTCATGAAGTAGAAAAGAAGAATGAGAAGAATGAAAAGAAGAATGAAAAGAAGAAGAAGAATGAAAAGAAGAAGAAGAATGAAAAGAAGAATAAGAATGAAAAGAAGAATGAAAAGAAGAAGAAGAATGAAAAGAAGAATGAAAAGAAGAAGAAGAATGAAAAGAAGAAGAAGAAGAAGAATGAAAAGAAGAATGAGAAGAATGAAAAGAAGAATGAGAAGAATGAAAAGAAGAAGAAGAAGAATGAAAAGAAGAATGAAAAGAAGAAGAAGAATGAAAAGAAGAAGAAGAAGAATGAAAAGAAGAATGAAAAGAAGAAGAAGAATGAAAAGAAGAAGAAGAAGAATGAAAAGAAGAATGAGAAGAATGAAAAGAAGAATGAGAAGAATGAAAAGATTCTTCTTCTTCTTTTCATTCTTCTTCTTCTTTTCATTCTTCTTCTTCTTTTCATTCTTCTTCTTCTTTTCATTCTTCTTCTTCTTTTCATTCTTCTTCTTCTTCTTCTCATTCTTCTTTTCATTCTTCTTTTCATTCTTCTTCTTCTTCTTTTCATTCTTCTCGTTCTTCTTTTCATTCTTCTTTTCATTCTTCTTATTCTTCTTTTCATTCTTCTTTTCATTCTTCTTCTCATTCTTCTTTTCATGAAGAAGAAAAGAAGAATGAGAAGAATGAAAAGAAGAATGAAAAGAAGAAGAAGAATGAAAAGAAGAATGAGAAGAAGAATGAAAAGAAGAATGAAAAGAAGAATGAAAAGAAGAATGAAAAGAAGAATGAAAAGAAGAAGTATTCCAGTACAGCAAAAAGTGTATCTGCAGAGAGCTCCGCTATTTCTGACAGTTCTCTGACAGTTCCTTCACATTTACAGCGGTTGAAACATTGTATCTGTTTCCGAATAAAAACATCTGTATCCTAAATGGAAACAAATAGATACAATGTTTCAACCGCTGTACATGTGAAGGAACTGTCAGAGAACTGTCAGAAATAGCGGAGCTCTCTGCAGGGACACTTTTGCCGGCTGATCGGGAAAAATCCGATTCGCGCACGCTAAGTATGCTAATATTCGGATTCGCCGCGAATCAAATTTTTCCTGAAATTCGAAACGAATTCCAATTCGCCTGGTTCGATTCGCTCATCTCTAACTGACACCAATGATGAGGCATATCTTCTACTGACACCAATACTAAGATATATTTCCTCCCACTGATACCAATGATAAGGCATTAATCCTCTGACACCAATGATGAGGCACCATTCCTTCCACTGACACCAACAGTGTGGCATAATTCCTTCCACTGACACCAACGGGGCACTAATCCTCCGACTGACATCAAGGATGGGCAGTATTCCTCTCACTAATCCCAACAGTAGGGGGTTATTCCTCTCACTACCCCTAACAATTTGACATTAATCCTCCTCCTACTGACCAAAAGAGTAATTTTTTTCACTCCCCCTGCCCCAAGGTTAATTTCTACTCTCAGTGCAGTGGCCACAGTCTGGACCCCTAAAGAATGAAGGCCAATAAACTGGCCCTCTTTTTAGAAAGTTTGGAGACCAATGATATACACACAATCATATCCTGTCCAGATGAATGTGAAATATACAGGGTTTTGTCATTTTCTAGACAAGGAATTGGCTGTGACCACCAGTTTTAAAGTGGAAATCCACCCAAAAGGGGAAATTCCACTTTAACCACTTCAATACCAGGCACTTATACCCCCTTCCTGCCCAGGCCAAATTTCAGCTTTAAGCGCTGTCGCACTTTGAATGACAATTGCGCAGTCATGCAACACTGTACCCATAGGAAATGTTTACATTTTTTTCACACAAATAGAGTTTTCTTTCGGTGGCATTTAATCACCACTGAGTTTTTTTTATTTTTTGCTAAATAAAACAAAAAACACCAGAAATTTTTGAAACAAAATTCACTTTTCTTCGTTTCTGTTATAAAATTTTGCAAATAACATTTCTTCATAAATTTAGGTAAAAATGTATTCTGCTACATTTCTTTGGCGAAAATAATAATTATAATTGAATTTGTATTTTTTTTTCAAATGTTTCTATTACTTGTTTTATTTTTTATTAAATGTTTTCTTTTTTTTTACTATTTTATTTTTCAGCACACTGTGACCAAAGCAATACAATGTTACCATAGTAACATTAAACTGCTCTGGGCAAGTGATCAGGATTTGTTTTTTTTTTTAACACATTATGATTGCTAATACCAATGTATTTCATTGATATTTGCAATCATTGTTACTGAATGAAACTGATTCATTCAGTCTTTTGTTGTGATTAGCTGTGATTGGGCAAAGCTGATCACATGATACAGATGGGCTGTGATTGGCCCTGTCTGTATCATGTGACTGCCTTGACCAGTCACAGCTAACAACATAATTGTATAAAATGGATGGCATGACAGAAAGCCATCCATTGTATACAATTGACATGTGATCTGCTGTGATTGGTCACAGCGGTCAGATGACACTGGCAGTGGGCCAGTGTAGTGATATGTCATCAGCTGTGTCCCGTGACAGATCACGCTGCTGCATGGCCCCGCTGCCACGTGATCGGCTCGTTTTGACAGGATGTCATATGACGCTCAGTCACAACGATGAATGTCCCGCCTGGCCTATAGCAGATTGACGGCCCGGCGGGAAGGTGTTAAAGACTGGTCCCCTGCCCTGTTCAGCATTGGCACCTTTGGGGAGCAGATACCTGAAATTGACAGGTACCCAATTCCACTTCCGCTGTAATCACCTAGACGATTGGAAGCGGAAGTTGTCCCCCTCTCTCTTCCTATAGTCTTCTGGTACATGTGACAGTTCCCAGAAAACTACGGGACCATTCATAAAGCACAACACTACTCACGCATGCGCAGTGGACACCCGACTGTGAAGCCACAAGCTATCACAGCTGGGTGCCCATGCTGAAGATGCCAGTGCTAGGAGAACCAGACAGCTGGTGAAATGGGCTGCGGGGAGGACAATGCGGGTTTGAGGGACAGGTGAGTGACTGTTTTTTTAAAAGTCAGCAGCTACAGTTTTTGTACTGGAACTTCGCTTTAAGCCCTGCACGAACGATGAGAATATTGAACGAATGATCCTTCTTTTTTTTTTTTTTTTTTTGCATTCTAGTCTCATATCGATAAAGAAAAGGTTACTAAAGTTACAAAAATTCTTCTAGGACAGAATAAAAATTTGGAAGTCCTATTGTATGTATGGAAGTATATTGAATGTATTTCTGGACGTAAACTGTACTTATTAAATGAAAATTGTACAGTCTGGTATTTATTTCAGGTACTTCTATAGCGCCATCAATTTACACAGTGCTTTACACATACGTATATGTTGTACATTCACATCAGTCCTTAATGCTCAAGGTGCGTACAATCTAAGGTCCCTAACTTACATTCATATACTAGGGCCACTTTAGACAGGAGGCAGTTAACCTACCAGCATGTTTTTGGAGTGTGGGAGGAAACCAGAGGAAACCCACTCAGGCACAGGGAGAACATGCAAACTCCAGGCAGGTGGTGCTGTGGCTGGGATTCAAACCAACGACCCTAGTACTGCCAGGCCAAAGTGCTAACCATTTAGCCACTGTGCTGCCCTGGTACTGTTTGAGAAAAATGTTTGTGCTTGTCCCTTCAAATAATTTCGAATGATAGCTGTGTACTAACGATCAGATTATCATACGATCTCTTCGAAAGTGTTATTTTTTTGTCCGATTTCCTGATTGTCTGTACTTATTCTCATTTGTCTCCTGTTAATGTTCTTTCCTAATTACAGTGAATAACTACTTTGCCTTGTTTAACCCCCTCTACTCATTTAATGTACTTTTATTTGTGGTCTGTGTAAAACAGTTGTAGAGCTCGTCCCTTGGGGAGTAGTTATTGAAGTGCTGGTAGCGGAAGTTTTACACGCGTGATCAATGTGTGCAATTAAACCCTAGCAGCAGAAATATGTGGAGCATTGGCAGTGGGGGAGGGTGCTATGCTTTGCTCTCCTCAGCTTTATTACATGAGGGGCATATGCCTCTGATATTCTGTTGGATAAGCTAAAATCTTATGTATTTTCCAGTTTTTATTAGATATACAAAATATTATTTCAAACGTTATAACAAATTAACAAAGGCACAGTATTGTAGAACCTGTAGTTCCTCACTATATATACATATATGTACTTTTTCTATACTTGTATTATTAATTTATTTTTACATAAATTATCAGGCAGCGGCTTTGGAGACTTTGGTTGCTAGAGCCAGGCAGTACTCCTTGTTAAGCACTATTTTTTTATGGCCAAGAAAAGCGACTGCTGGATTTCAGTTTTATTTTGTGGTTTTCTCTGTCTGTGTGTTTGGGAGGAATAACTATGACATGTCTCTGGCAAAAATGTGCCAGTTTCTTCTCTTTTGTGAATGAAGGCAGCAATGGGAATCCAAGAGTGGGCTGATTACACAATGATTGTATTATTTTCCTGCCCCCTTGTTCTTTGTCTTATGACTTGAGATCGTGTTTTTATAGTCATTAAATATTCAGATTTATGTATACAGAATTTTCGCTGCATCTCGTTGTATGCTGGACTTTTAGCCTGTCAGTATTTTGGTAAAAAAAATGTGCTGATATAAATCATTAAAAAAAGATTGTTGACTATGTACTCTTGGTGGCAGACTGCTCATTCCCTGCTGAACAGAGCAGAGCGGGTGGATGGAGGACTGGTCCATGTCCACACAGTTCTGCAGAGCAGACACCGACAGAGCCCACGCTGCTCTATGGACCTGTGGGTGTAAAGGGACACCCAACAGCTCTCCAATCCGATCGACTTAGACAGAGGAGGACAGATCCTCTTCCAATTTTTTTACAGACCAGATTGGAGGTTGTAAATGGACATATGGGTGAATAGAGGGTCCGATAAGGTCCACCTGAAAAAATTGACAGGCTGACTTGGTCGAACCCTTTGTGTGAAAGGGGCCTTAAAAATCTTCCAATAAAGAGTTTTTGAACAAAAAATAATTGTTGAAAAACTCCTTCTACAAGTTCTGCATCTTAACAAACTATTGCTAAATTCTGGAAAACTCCTAGACTCTGCCTTACTGAAGATAAAAACAGAATTCCTCAAGGCAGAATTCATGAAAAAAAGGCCATGGAAACTCTAAATAGACAAAGATATGGCAACCCTGAATAGATAACCACATCTCATCAGGCTTCTATTATTATTATTATTATACAGTATTTCTAAAGCGCAATAGTTCGCTCAGCGCTGTACATTACAATGGGGGACAGAACAATAACAATACAATACAATGCAAAACATGAGGGGATTGAGGGCCCTGCTCTTTCGAGCTTACAATCTAGGAGGGAGGGGATGGTGGCACAGGAGGAGAAAGCTGTGGGGGATAGAGTGGTAGGAAGAGTGGAGGAGGTCGGTAAGTTAGCAGGGGGTGGGGTAGGCTTCCCTGAAGAGATGGGTTTTCAGGGTGCGCTTAAAGGAGAGGAGAGTAGGTGATAATCTGATGGGTTGGAGTAGGGAATTCCAGAGGATGGGTGACACCCTGGAGAAGTCCTGGAGGCGGGCATGGGAGGAGGAGACCAGGGAACTAGAGAGAAGGAGGTCTTGTGAGGAGCGGAGTGTGCGTGCTGGGTGGTACTTGGATATTAGGTTGGTGATGTAGGTCGGGGAAGTATGGTGGACAGCTTTGTACGTCAGTGTTAGGATTTTGATCCGTTGCGCAATCGGAAGCCAGTGGAGGGATTGGCAGAGGGGGGTGGTGTAAACGGAGCAGTTGGAAAGGTGAATGAGTCTGGCAGCCGTATTCAGGATCGACTGAAGCGGGGATAGCCAGCGGCGAGGCAGGCCAGTAAGGAGGGAGTTGCAGTAATCGAGTCGTGATATGATGAGGGAGTGGATGAGCTGTTTAGTGGTTTCTGGGGTTAGGAACGTGCGTATTTTGGTGATGTTGCGGAGGTGGAGTCTGCATGAGTTTGTTAAAGATTGGACTTGGGGCTGGAAGGATAGGTTGGAGTCCAGAATGACACCAAGTACTCTGGCCTGCGGGGCGGGTTTGATGGTGGCGTTGTTGGACATGATGGAGAAGTCAATGGGGGGTGGGGTACGGGCTGGGGGGAAGACAAGAAACTCGGTTTTGGAGAGGTTCAGTTTAAGGAAGTGGAGCGACATCCAGTCTGATATGTCGCTCAGTAGGTGTGTGATTCGGGAGGAGACTGAGGGGGTGAGGTGGGGGGTTGAGAGATAGATTTGTGTGTCGATGGCATATAGGTGGTAGTTGAAGCCGTGCGAGTGTATGAGTTGGCCAAGGGAGGAGGTGTAGATGGAGAAGAGAAGGGGCCCGAGGACAGAGCCTTGAGGGACCCCAACAGAGAGGGGGAGTGAGGGGGAGGTGGTAGCATTATAGGTAACGCTGAAAGAGCGTTGTGACAGGTAGGATGAGAGCCAGGAGAGAGCAGAATCTCTGAGGCCGAGGGAGTGTAGCTTTTTGAGGAGGAGGGGGTGGTCGACTGTGTCGAAGGCCACGGAGAGGTCAAGGAGTAGGAGCACTGAATAGTGGCCATTAGCAGGTCGTTGGAGAGTTTGAGTAAGGCAGTTTCGGTGGAGTGTAGGGGACGGAAGCCGGACTGTAGGGGTTCGAGGAGGTTGTTGTCGTTGAGGTAAGAGCTTAGGCGGGTGTAGACTAGGCGCTCGAGCAGTTTGGATGTGAATGGGAGCAGGGAGATGGGTCTGAGGTTGTTCGGGTCATTGGGGTCCAGGGAGGGCTTTTTAAGTATTAAGTATTTTTAAGTATTCATCACTTCTAGAGCCCTGATAGTGCCTTCTGCCATAAATCAATATTAGCCCCACTAATTTATGGCCACCTTTTTGAACCCCCCCAACCCCCTATCCCTCCACATCTACCCACCTAATCCCTCATGTACCCAAGCTAACTTTAACCCATATATCACTCACAATATACAGCGCTTAGATAGATATATAAAGTGCAAACAACTCTTATGTATAAAGTGCAATTTCTAGTATATAAACACACAACTCCTTAAATGTGTAAGTGCTTCATATATGTCCTTCAATTCAATGCATCTGTCCATAAAGTGCAACAGTTCCTTCATGCAAAAGTGCAATGACATATAACTTTTTCCTCCATGTAAATAAAGTGCTTCATGCAAATCCACCACTTCCAATCACAGTTTTCTGTGCTGCACTTCACCACTGTGTGCCACCACCACTTGTAAGAACTCACTAGACTGCCATGACCTTCTCACTTAAGAGTTGGTCTATATGCGATTGTTGGTATATCAAGGCTGACCCTGGCTTAGCTAACGGATATTCTCACCTGCTCTCCTGATCTGGCCTCGGCTTGGCTGATAGATATTCTCACTCGCTCTCCTGTGTATGACTCCGGCTATCCCATTGACTACGTCTGCTCCAATCTCCACCCGGCAACTGACCTTGCCTTTGAACCAACTACTCTGTGGTCCTCTGCTACCCTGAAGGCTTGCATACCTCTCACGGGCGCTACCTGTCTGCAGACACCATTTCAGTGCATCAACTGTGCTCCTGCGTATACCTCTGACAAACACTCCTACAGGCGACCCGTGCTACTTTGGGCCTGACTCCTTCTGTCCGATATCCAGGGGAGTCTGGAACTTAGCTGCAAGGGAAGCCCTCTCTCCATTGGCCTCTAACACCAGGTACGTGATAGTATTATTAATATTGCATGACTAAAATTGTAACCCGACAACGCTTCTAAATAAAATATTGAACAAGAAAAAGGATCATTGCAATATAGATTATGAAGTTGCAAAGTCTACTTGTCTGAGATCACTGTTGGTAGCGAGTAACAAATCAAAGGATCATGTGATGTGGAGAGCAAGACTAACGCTTAAGTTATATAATGTGCATGCATTTTTTACTTCCTGGGGCCCAACAGCTCACTGGAAACCTTTAACATAGAGCCCTTGGGGTTCTACTCCTGGGACTGGCTTTTCAATGGCTATTTCTAATTTAGTGTCAGGGCCTGAACCGAGGACCTCTGCTGTGTCTGGCAGTAACTCTTCTTGCTGGGCCATCTGAGATGCTGGACAGCACTATGTCTGAGCCATTAGACCAGGGGTCCTCAAACGTTTTAAACGGGGGGCCAGTCAATGGATCTTCACACTGTTGGGGGGCCAGACTATAGTTTGAAAAAAACATGAACAAATTCCTATGTGCACTGCACATATCTTATTTGTAGTGCAAAAAAAACAGGAAAAAACAATACAATATTTAAAATGCCCTGTACACTAACGCACTGTACGCCGCAATGCACTGTACTCTAAAGCACTGGATACCGCAATACACTGTACACTGTAACACACTGGACACCGCAATACACTGTACACTGTAAAACGCACTGGACACCGCATTGCACTGTAACGCACTTGGCATTGCAATGTACTGTACATTGTAACGCACTGGACACCAAAATGCACTGTACTCTGTAACGCACTTGGCACCGCAATGCATTGTACACTGTAACGCACTGGACACTGCAATGCACTGTACTCTGTAACGCACTTGGCACCGCAATGCATTGTACACTGTAAGGCACTGGACACTGCAATGCACTGTACTCTGTAACACACTTGGCACCGCAATGCACTGTACTCTGTAATGTACTGGACACCGCAATGCATTGTACACTAATGCACTGGACACCGCAATGCATTATACTCTGTAACGCACTGCACTCTGATACACTGCACACCACAATGCACTGTACACTGTAATGCACTGGACACCGTAATGCATTGTACACTAACGCACTGGACACCGCAATGCACTATACTCTGTAACGCACTGTACTCTGATCCACTGGACACCACAATGCACTGTAACGCACTTGGCACCGCAATGCACTGGACACCACAATGCACTGTATACTGTAATGCACTGCACCATACACTGTAATGCACTGGACTCCGCCATGCACTGTACTCTGTAACGCACTGGACACCACAATGCACTGTACACTAACTCTCTGGACACCGCAATGCATTGTACACTAACGCACTGGACACCGCAATGCACTGTAGTCTGTAACACACTGGACACCACAATGTACTGTACACTGTAATGCACTGGACACTGCAATGCATTGTACACTAACGCACTGGACACTGCAATGCACTATACTCTGTAACGCACTGTACTCTGATACACTGGACACCACAATGCACTGTACACTGTAACACACTGGACACCACAATACACTGTACACTGTAACGCACTTGGCACCGCAATGCACTGGACACCACAATGCACTGTACTCTATAATGCACTGAACACTGCAATGCACTTTACTCTGTAACGCACTTGGCACCGCAATGCACTGTATTCTATAACGCACTGGACACCACAATGCACTGTACTCTGTAACACACTGTGCTCTGATACACTGAACACCACAATGTACTGTACACTGTAACGCACTTGGCACCGCAATGCACTGGACACTGTAACGCACTTGGCACCGCAATGCACTGGACACTGTAACGCACTTGGCACCGCAATGCACTGGACACCGCAATGCACTGTACACTGTAACGTACTTGGCACCGCAATGCACTGGACACCACAATGTACTGTGCTCTGATACACTGAACACCACAATGTACTGTACTCTGTAACGCACTGGACACCACAATGCACTGTACTCTATAATGCACTGAACACTGCAATGCACTTTACTCTGTAACGCACTTGGCACCGCAATGCACTGTATTCTATAACGCACTGGACACCGTAATGCACTGTACTCTGTAACACACTGTACTCTGATACACTGAACACCACAATGCACTGTACACTGTAACGCACTGGACACCGTAATGCATTGTATACTAACGCACTGGACACCGCAATGCACTATACTCTGTAACACACTGTACTCTGATACACTGGACACCACAATGCACTGTACACTGTAACGCACTGGACACCGCAATGCACCATACACTGTAATGCACTGGACTCCGCCATGCACTGTACTCTGTAACGCACTGGACACCACAATGCACTGTACACTAACTCTCTGGACACCGCAATGCATTGTACAATAACGCACTGGACACCTCAATGCACTGTAGTCTGTAACACACTGGACACCACAATGCACTGTACACTGTAACGCACTTGGCACTGCAATGCACTGTATTCTATAATGCACTGGACACCGCAATGCACTGTACTTTGTAACACACTGGACACCACAATGCACTGTACTCTGTAACGCACTGGACACCACAATGCATTGTACACTAACGCACTGGACACCACAATGCACTGTACACTGTAACGCACTTGGCACCGCAATGCACTGTACTCTGTAAGGCACTGAACAATGCAATGCACTTTACTCTGTAACGCACTTGGCACCGCAATGCACTGTATTCTATAACGCACTGGACACCACAATGCATTGTACACTGTAACGCACTGGACACTGCAATGCACTGTACTCTGTAACGCACTGGACACCACAATGCACTGTACTCTGTAACGCACTGGACACCGCAATGTATTGTACACTGTAATGCACTGGACACTGCAATGCACTGTACTCTGTAACGCACTTGGCACTGCAATGCACTGTATTCTATAATGCACTGGACACCGCAATGCACTGTACTTTGTAACACACTGGACACCACAATGCACTGTACTCTGTAACGCACTGGACACCGCAATGCACTATACTCTGTAACGCACTTGGCACCGCAATGCACTGTATTCTATAACGCACTGGACACCGCAATGCACTGTACTCTGTAACACACTGTACTCTGATACACTGAACACCACAATGCACTGTGCACTGGACACCGTAATGGATTGTACACTAACGCACTGGACACCGCAATGCACTATACTCTGTAACGCACTTGGCACCGCAATGCACTGGACACCACCATGCACTGTACACTGTAACGCACTGGACACCACAATGCACCATACACTGTAATGCACTGGACACCGCCATGCACTGTACTCTGTAACGCACTGGACACCACAATGCACTGTACACTATAATGCACTGAACACCGCAATGCACCATACACTGTAATGCACTGGACACCGCCATGCATTCTACTCTGTAACGCACTGGACACCACAATGCACTGTACTCTGTAATGCACTGAACACTGCAATGAACTTTACTCTGTAACGCACTTGGTACCACAATGCACTGTATTCTGTAACACACTGGACACCGCAATGCACTGTACTCTGTAACACACTGTACTCTGATACACTGAACTCTCTGGACACCACAATGCATTGTACACTAACGCACTGGACACCACAATGCACTGTAGTCTGTAACGCACTGGACACCAAAATGTACTGTACATTAACTCACTGGACACTGTAATGCATTGTACACTAATGCACTGGACGCCGCAACGCACTGTAGTCTGTAACGCACTGGACACCACAATGAACTGTACTCTGTAACGCACTGGACACCACAATGTACTGTACACTAACTCACTGGACACCGTAATGCATTGTACACTAATGCACTGGACGCCGCAACACACTGTAGTCTGTAACGCACTGGACACCACAGTGCACTGTACACTGTAACACACTGGACACCACAATGCACTGTACTCTGTAACACACTGGACACCGCAATGCACTGTACACTGTAACGCACTGGACACCGCAATGCACTGTACTCTGTAGTGCACTGGACACCACAATGCACTGTACTCTGTAACGCACTGGACACTGCAATGCACTATACCTGGTGCCTTGTGTATTCTCATCCTCTCCTTTTGCTCCTCTGGCTGCAGCAGGTGAACTCAGGGAATTCCAGGCTGCTGCTCGCTGGGTCCTTTTTATCCCAGCTGGCCCAGTGGGCCGTATCCTGCACGCGGGCTGTAGTTTGAGGAACCCTGCATTAGGCAGACTTATTACGTATCACGTAATTACATAAGTTGGGAGCATGAAATTGTCTAAAATGTCTTAGTATGCTTATGACATATGAGTTTCCTTCACTGGAACTAAAGGGCTAAGCCCAACCCCAGAAAAACAACCCCACACCATATTCCCCCCTCCACCAAATGTACACTTGGCACAATGCTGTCAGGCAAGTACCGTTCTCTACAGTCCAGTGGCGACATTCTTTACACCACTGCATCTGACGCTTTGCATTGCACTTGGTGATGTAAAGCTTGGAAGTAGCTGCCCTGCCATGGATACCCATTCCATGATCTCTCTACACACTGTTGTTGTGCTAATCTGAAGGCCACACAAAGTTTGGAGGACTTTAGCTATTGACTCTGCAGACAGTTGACAACTTTTGCGAACTGTGCACTTCATCATGCACTGACCCCGCTCTGTCATTTTACGTGTTTTATACTGTTGTTCCCAGTTAATACCACTAGCAGTTGACTGTGGAATATTTAGTAGCAAGGAAATTTCACAGATGGACATATTTCACAGGTGTTAACCTATCACGGTACCACACTTGAATTCACTGAGCTCCTGAGAGCGACCCATTTCACAAATGTTTGTAGAAGCAGTCTGCATGCCTAGGTACTTGATGTTATACACCTGTGGCCATGGAGGTGATTGGAACACCTGAATGATTTGGAGGGGTGTCCTAATACTGTAGGCAATATAGTATATGTATAAAATATCCACACCTGTAATTATGTAGACATTTTTCATAGGAAAAGAGACTGAGAGCAGTATTTAACCTAAAAACAGAAATTTATTATGTTGCAGCTTACATATTCATAGATGTGGTGGCTGTTTTCAAATGAAAAAGCAAGCCATCTTCCCCAGCTGTCCCCTTGAATGAAAAATCAATTAAAGTAAAATAACAGCCAACTTGAGATCTCATTCATGACTATCTCTATTTGCCATTTAAGCTTCAGTTCTTTAGCTGGGGTATCAGCTCAGGAATGGGTAGACAGGCTCAATACATCTGACCTTTCAGCTGTTTTGCAGAATAAGAGGTATAGGAAAGAAAAGAAATATAAAAAAAACAGTGGTTGATAAAATAAACATGTAAAGCTTTAAGTGGAACTTTAGTCAGGAAATTAAGTCCTGATAGATCACTTTAGGTATGCCCCTTTTGCAGTTATAGCTATGTAAAACATTACAAAGAAGTACCTATACTGTTTAAATACCAGTAATGCACTATCTCATCCTGCTCTGCACATGCTCAGTTGATGTCTGTTCTCGGCACTGTGCCCAAAATCAGAGCCACTAGAGGTGATCAGCTAACAGCTTTAAGATTTACTGTTGCTGGTACTAGTATGGGTTATGTTTTAATATGAGAAATAACGGGTAAGGTCCTATATGACCTCTTTCCCACCCAAGCAGAGTGCCCAAAGTGCTTTGCTTCTGCCAAGTCCAGGTTTAAACTCATCCAATAAAAAGTGGCCAACATCTTTGAATCAGCCCTAGTCTCATCATCTGGTGTTGAAATTTGTTTGTCTTTTGGGATAATGTAAACTAACCTGTCACTTTGCCCATTCAGTGCAAAGTGATGGCTTCCCTTAATACCACCACCTCTCCCAATAATAAGCATCTTTGTTGAATTTTCCCACCACTCTGTTCATCTGTTGGGAGCCCTCTAGGCATATAGGAGCATGTGACCTTCTCCCAGAGGCAGCCAATCGCCAGGAGCTACACACAGGCAAACATAGTGGCAGGGTAACGAGGAAGATATAAAAATTAAATAATAAATATAAACGCTGGTGAATTATATTAATAGCAGATCAGTATATTCCAAAGTCTACATCATCGCCCCTTATGAATGTAGCTCTGGGAAAACGATTGCATTGGAGCTGCTATTATACAACTGAAGCCAAAACCGTATTAAAATTTGTAAAAATAATTATATAAAAACAATAATAGCGCTCACCAAAAACAACTGAAATTAAATAATAATAATAAAATAATAATAATAATCCAACCACCAAATAAAATAAATAAATTATGTCTGGAGAAACTAATAATTGATCCTCAATAAAGTCCATTAAATAAAGTCTGTATGTTCTATATGGACTTTGTTTAATGGACTTTATTGAGGATCATTTATTAGTTTCTCCACACATAATTTATTTATTTTATTTGGTGGTTGGATTATTATTATTATTTAATTTCAGTTGTTTTCGGTGAGCGCTATTATTGTGTTTATATATTTATTTTCACTAACGAGGAAGATAAGCTGGGGATCAAATATCAGGCAACATTATTAAGATGTTTTCTTGGGAGATTATTTGTAGTACTTAATTTGTAAATCCACACTTAGTGGGCTTACATTTAATGGCATTGGATGCCCTATTGAAGACCCCCTGGCAAGCACCTACTTCACTTAGAAATCACTATGCAGCCCACAATTGGGTCTTGCTCCTTCTGTGCATGTGTGCCACAATCCCAACTCATTCCAATAGAGAGATTGGACTCTGCTTGTCACCGATGTCTTCCTGGAATAAATGGAAATTGTAGGGTGAATATATAGGAAGAGCCTGACCTGACAGTAAAGACCTTAAAAAGTGGATGCGCTGTGTTGTGCTGGCCACACAGCAAACATCTTAACAGAGTGGAGATAGGCACTGTATGTGTGCCTTCTCAGGGGTGC
The DNA here is from genome assembly GCF_062004578.1 of Staurois parvus. Taxonomy (NCBI): domain Eukaryota; kingdom Metazoa; phylum Chordata; class Amphibia; order Anura; family Ranidae; genus Staurois; species Staurois parvus. The sequence goes on from NW_028318628.1 coordinate 3,070,285, forward strand.
TGTGGAGGAACACTAGAGACCACTAAAAGTAGAAGAGAACCTGCGTCTTCTAGTAGAAAGTTGGCATCTCTGTGTTCAAATTGAAAACCCGTTATTTGAATAATTAAAAAGTGAACTATTTTCCAGTATGGTTAATTAATAGTCACCTCCCAGAAGATATGCATTAGAGTACCTGAAACGATACTACATCTCCAACAAGCAACTTGAGAATAAATTTTGCTGAGGGCTACTAGTGTTCAGAACAACTTCTGTCCCGTGTTGACTATGCCAGATGAAATTCTTGCCCAAACTGAATTAATTGTCTACTTTTCCTTTAATTTGCAAATTCCATAGTTATTTTGTAGTATGCTAAAATGAAGAGAAACCTGGGTTACATAAGTGGTATTAAACCTAAAACCAAAAAATGTAACAAGTTTTCATTTGGTGAGCTGGTCAGTAACACACCTCCTGTATTAGAATGCCCCCGCTTTGGATGAAAGAGCACAGGGAGCATCTTCAGACAGCAACATTGTCAATCTAGGTATAGAACACTGTTAGATGTTCTAGTAGATTTAGATACACTAACAAATTGAAGCCAAACTCCAGCACACACTGCAGTTACAGCAACATTTTTTTTTGATTGGGATAAGAGTTTTACATAAATAAAAAAAGCTGATCATTGTAAGCACTACTGTCAGTGGTAATGGTTTGTCTCAACGCTCCTAACTCACACATTTGCAGGACAGCTTGTTTTGTTGAATAACAACAGAGTTTTTGGCTGGATCACCAGACGAAAAATAAAGAAAACCTAAAAAAGCAAACGAATGCAGCCATCACATTTAAGAATCGGTAAGGTGCTATATAATACATGTTTGCTTTGAGGTTTAATACTGGTTTAATAGCATAGAGAGACACAAAGGGTGCTGCGGTATAGGCACCATTATCAGTATACTGGGCAATAAGGAAATAACTGTTTCCATCTGCAACTCCCACTTGTGCTATGAAAGTTTGACTGATAAAAGCTAGAGTCCAAACCAATGCTCCAGCTATGTTCTCATGCATATTTTGCTGCAGCTTCTTTGGAAGCTCTTTTAAAATGTAATGAAATCAACATCATAAAAAGATTATCAATAAATACTGTATCACATGCTTTTCATGTTCACTTAATCACTATGGGATTCGTGTTCTGTATTCTGCAAAAAACCTGCTTGATCCTGTTGCTCTCTATCTCCCCATTCCGTCCATATCCCCGTTGCAGTTGGGAATTTTGCAAAGCAGTGTTGGCAGCTACTGCACATGCTCACATGCTCACATTTTCACTGAATTTCTATGCTGAACATTTCCCCTTTATCACTTTCGAGCAGCCCATGTTATTATAGAGTCACACATGTGGGCATATACATAGTGGTAAATGACAGCCCACTCCCTCCCTCCTCCTTCATGCCCACTAATGAGATATTACATCTTTATTGGTGGAGGCTTTACATCCCTGTTATTCTAAGACACAGGCTGGAGGGGTGAGACACAGCCTGCAACTTGCAGAAATCCGCCCACACCATGGTATTGTCAAAAATAGTAAAGATTTGATTTCAAATATATACTTGGATGATGAATTAAAACACTTTATTGATATTAAGTTCTTCCTGCTTATGTTTCCCTGTAGACCGGCTGGATCATGTGACAGTTGTATATAGATTAAGAAAGGTACGTAACTGTTGTTTTTTTTTTTTTTAATAAAATAATTGCATCGTCATCATCCACATACAGAAAGAGAATGGATAATCTAAGTTAAACAGTGTGTTTTTAGCATCCCTTTAAATTGCTAATGCAAAAGTAAAAGTTGCCTAAACCTGATAATACTCTTTTAAAGTAAAGCTTCCATTACCCCAGCTATTAGTAGTAGGTTTTTTCTCTCTATACAGCTACAGACTACCATAAAAAAAAATGTATGTAAGTACCATAAAATTATGTTTTTAAGTATATGTATATTTCTCAATAAGTTATATTATAAGGCCAGAAATATTTGCCTAATAGTTTGATTATTTCTTATTGGCACTTTTTTTTAGTGTTCTCTATGTGATGAGTGTTCTTTTTTGCAGCAATCCACACACAATTGCATCACTGCATTTGATCATGCTTAAACACATAAATGCATATCCCTGTAATAACATGAGTCACAGCACTTTAGATTACCTCCTTGATTTGTGTGCATATCAAAACAACAAAACAATCTCATTATTAGGGTTTGATTTGTGTAGGAGAAAGCTAAAAAAAATCTTTGCGAAGGCTAAAAGCTCAGCTTAATGTATGGATTTAGAAGGAATCTGGTCCAGTGAAAGCTACAAGTGCTAGCCTACGTCTCTAAATATATCCTAGATGTAAACCTGTGCACTAAAATCTCATATAACCTTTCAAACCCAACTGAGCCCTCCTTATCTATTACCATATTGCAGTCAGGAAGCATATACAGTAATAAATAATGGACTCATAGAGTAAAGGACGATTGTAACCCCTGTCAGGTTGTTTTGCCATCTGGGCACCAAGGGGGGATATTCCTTCCCTTATCCCATAGCCTGTAGGGCAGGCGGATGTTACTCTCTCCATGGGTGACAATAATCTCTCCCTGTCTATCAATTGTTCTCCTGCTTCGTCAGCCATTCACATGCACTTCAGGTTGAGGTTTCAAGCAGCCAACCTGAGGCTCATTGAGCAGGCATGGTCCACCATGGCCACCATCAGGAACCTGAGAGCCATGCTCTCTCCTCTAGAGCAACTGCAGGAAGACAGCAAGTGGGTGCAATAAAAAGCTGGAGGGAATCAGAAGCTCTCAGATGCAAAAAATGATGAAAAACAAGTGAAAACAGTTCTTCCTAAAAGAAACACAACAGGAAAATTGATTATGATATACAGTGTTTTGTCAAACCAAACATCATTCATTTAGGGTTTATATCTACTTTAACAGTTTTTTGTAACCAGAGAAAGCTGTAAGACTGATAATATGCAAGTTACCTAATCTGGTTAACCAGGCTCCCAGAATATTTGTTGTCTGTATCTGCCCTTGGCTGCTTTCATACTACTCTGATGCAAAAACACACAATCGTCTGCTTTTTAAACTGAAAAACTGATCAATGTGAAAGGGCCCTAACATGCACCAAACACACCAAAATGCAGCAAGCAGGACTTTTAAAAATGCAACTTACCAGTATGAAGAGTTCCATAGGATTTAAAAAGATGCATTTTTCATGCATGTTTTTTCCTGCAATTTTTGTATTTCAGTGGTTTTTATTCTTTTGTAAACATTTCAACAAGACTTGAGCAACAAGACATGCCCATGCAGGGGCTATCAATGGCACATAAAAAGTAAAGAAAACAATGCTCTAACACCAAGAGCAAAAGGTGCGCCCACACAAGGGCTATCAATGGCACATAAATTACAAAGGCAGTGATATAACACTGACAGTAGCTCAAACCAAAGACAGCTATCCACTGCCTCACAAAAGGCAAGCAATAATAGAAAGGAAAAAGGAGTAGAAAAGGAAGAAGACAAGACCAGGAGCAAGGGTCCGAGAGCACCAATACCGAACAATATCACAAACCCAGACTAGCCGGGGGGAGCGTGGGAAAAGCATATGTCAACCACGGCTTACCTATTTTAAAAACGTTCCGTTGGGAGTCGTTACAGATACTCAACATCTGTTCATTGAGCATCAGAGTGGTCATACGGTCCCGCACCCCCTGAAGAGGGACAGACGGGCTCTTCCATGCCTGAGCAATTGTTCTAGTTGTCGACAAGAACAAATAGGAAGCCAACTTCTGCTGGTGAGCCAACAGGCCCGGCATGGGACAATGAAGCAAAGCGTACAGAGCATCCCGGTTTATGGAGAGATGGGACAATTTAAAAAGGAGGCCAAATATATGAGACCAAAAATGAATCAGTTTCGGGCATGACCACCATATATGCAACACATCTCCACAATGACCACAACCCCGAAAGCAGCGATCACTGCCTGGGCCAAACGAGCCGGGACCCAATACCAACGAAACAATACTTTGTATGCCGCCTCCAGTGTGGTTGTATTAAATGAACATTTAGCTATAAACGACCAGGCCTTATTCCAGTTCTCCAGATCCACGACCGCCCCCAGGTCGTGCTCCCACTGAGCGACATATGAGAGAGAAGTGCACGTCGAGCGTCTATTCAAAGATGCATAAAGTAGGGAAATAAGGCCTGGGGAGCCCGGACACTGTTGGCAAAGCTGTTCAAAGGCAGATTTCTGATACAGGAAAGCAGAATTGCCCCACAGTGAGGTCAGCCAGTGCCACAATTGAAGGTAAAGAAACAAATTCTGCCTGAGGGACATTCCATGATTCCTGAAGAGAGTTCCAAGTGGGGAAGGACTGAGAAGTAAAAAAGTGTCGCACTTGCGAAAAACCATTGGCCACCCACCAAGAGAGCACCCCTGGTTGATCTAAACCTGGAGGGAAGAGAGGATTGGTAATAATTGGGAGCAAAGGTAGGAAAGGTGACATCAAGCCATCGAAGTAGCATACCGAGTCCCACACTTGTAGGCCATGGAGCAAAATCGGACTCAATGTCATAGGGCGTAGGGCAGGGGGGAGCCATAGAACCGTTGATGTCACAAAAGAAGGAACAATTAGATAGTTCCAGCAGGACCCAGAGAGTAACGTCAGAGGAAGCGTACAACATAGACAGTGGGGCAATCTGGCTCACCTGATAATACTTAGTTACATTAGGCACCCCAAGACCTCCATGGAGTCTATGGACAAAAAGTGTATTTCTGGAGACTCTGGGGCACCTGTCGGCCCAGATAAATAGCATAATCCTCGCCTGAATTTCCTGCAATTTGTAAGTGAAAAACTGATCAAAAATTGGTTAGTGCGAAAGCGCTCTAAAGTATTAAAACAGGACCCACAAAAGTAGCACAGCACAGCCATCCAAAGCAGTGTGCTTATAGTGAAGCACACGGCACACAGTACAAAGTGAAACAGTGCACACTTAACCCTTTAATTGCCCCTCATTTTAACCCCTTCCTGCCCAGTGTCATTAGTACATTGTCAATGCTTTTTTTTTAGCACTGATCGCTGTATTGGGGTCACTGGGGATGTCAGAGACAAAAATCAGTGTCAGAATGCCCACCTCAGTCCCGCTATAAGTCGCTGATCGCCATCATTACTAGTAAAAATAAAAGATTAAAAAAAAATCCCAGTATATACTGTATACCGCCATTTGTGAATGCTATAACGTTTATGTAAACCAATTTATTTACACGTATTGGGATTTTTTTTTTAGCAAAGACATGTAGAATATATTTTGGCCTAAATGTATGATGAAATTTGATTTTTTTAAATTTTTTTACTGGACATGTTTAATAGCAAAAAGTCAAAAAAATTGTTTTTTTCTCAAATTTGTTGGTATTTTTTTGTTATAGCGCAAAAAAATAAAAAACACACAGGCAATCAAATACCAATGAAAGAGCTCAATTCCTGGGAAAAAAAGGATGTAAATTTAATTTGGGTGCTACGTTGCATGACCACGCAATTGTCAGTTAAAGTAGCACAGCGCCATAACGCAAAAAATGGCCTGGTCATGAAGGGGGGGGGGGGGGGTAAATCTTCTGGAGGGCAAGTGGTTAACAGATGTAAATAAATATGTGAGATGGGAGAATTTTCATTTTTCATTTACAATAGTTGCATAATAATTATGCACAGTAATAGTTGCCCAACACATAGATATTCTCCTACGAAAGCCCAAATCTCACTTTTACTTTCTTAAATATTCAGGTTTGAGGTTTGTTAACATTTTTGGATTGACTGAGAGCATTGTAGTTGATGAATAATGAAATTAATCCTCAAAAATACAACTTACCTAATAATTGTGCACACAGTGTAGTAAAGCCATTAGTAAACAGATGAAGGCAGTCTCAGCCAGCTTCATCCCAAGGCACTCCCCAACGCATTTCACCCCATCCTCCATGAGACCTTCATGATTAAGCCCCGTGGCTGGGGTGAAAGGTGTTGGCAGTATGGTTTTGGATGAAGCTGGCTGAAGGCTACCTTCACTTGTTTATTATTATCTTTACTAGGTGTGCGGTGTTTGGACCTTTTCTTTATGCATAATAACTGCCTGTACTACCATATTTCAGTTAGAATTGTGGTAACGTGACTTCATTCCTGCTACTTATATCCCCATGATGTGGGATAGAGAGAGATTTATACTAGAAAAGCAATTAGTTTTTTACCATGTTAATTGTGGAAGTGGGTGGAGTGGTCTGTTTTTTTGCAGTAGAGCATTGTCACACAAAGGTATGTCCCCAGTTATGTCAGTTATTTTTTTAATAAATAAAAAATTCAAGTTTAACATTTTTTTTAACTTATTCTTTTGTAAGATCTTGTCCAGTGCTACACACAAAAAGCATTGCATTTATAAGATGCCTTCTGAGAGGCATAGTGTTTTTTTTCCACACTGTACTTCATCTGCTCTACAGGAAAATAATTGGCACACTTTTCACAATGTAAGCTTGTCAAAACATGTTTTTAATAAATTTCCCAAGTTTCACTAACTTTTTGCAGTAATGGCAGTATAAATTGTGGAAACATGCATTTTTATTACATGGCAGGTTAGGAAATGAGAGCATAAATTTACAGTATGTGAAAGCTTTGGGTAACATCTGCAGTTTTCCACTAATTTGATATATCTCCTCCTTTCTTGCTACAGAAATGTATTTAATATGTTCTAGGGAGATTTGAAGTAAACACTAACATCCAAACACTCAAAATTGCCATGTAAGGCTTAAAATAATAAACTATTACATACTGTAGGTTGCTGGCAAATTGAATCACATACTAACATCTTCTATCTTGTGGGGATATCAATAGTAGATATCCTCATCAGAATTCCCTAGTTTAGTTTTACAGTTCCCTATGTTAAATAAATACAGTGACGAGAATAAGTATGTGAACCCATTGGAATTACGGTAAATGTTTTTTTGCAGTAATTTGCCAGTGTGATTTGATCCTTATCTAAGTCACAGCAATAGACAAACACAATGGGATTGATTTACTAAAACTGGAGATTACAAAATCGTGTGCAGCTCTGATAGAAACCAATCAGATTCCATTTTTTTTGTCAAAACTTAATTGAACAAGCTGAAGTTAAAAGCTGATTGGCTATCATGCACCACTGCACCAGATTTTGCACTCTCCGGCTTTAGTAAACCAATCCCAATGTGCTTAAACTGATACCATGCAAACAATTCTGATTTCTCTTGTATTTATTGAGCACACCCAATAAACATTCATAGTGCTGGTGAAAAAAGTAAGTGAATCTTTGGAGTTAATAGCTGGTCTAACCCCCTTTGGCAGCAGTGACTTCAAGCAATGACGTTCGGCAACTCTGGATCAGACCTGCACAACGTTCAAGAGGAATTTCTCTTTACAAAACTACTTCAGCTCGGACACATTTGTAGGATGTCTGGTGTGAACAGTCATTCCACAGCATCTCTATGGGGTTAAAATTTGGGCTATGTGTTTAAAAAACCACCTTCACTGAGGCGTTATTGGAAGAGTAAAGATTCAAAGGAAAATGGCCAAGAAATTTAAGAAACATGAGTGATTCAGACCACCAATGCTAACCGCCAATGATAACTCAAAAGTGAAATAATAATTATATATTTTAAAGCTTGGCAATGTTGTATGTAGCTTTTAATAGTTATTACCTGCCTTATTCACCATCATGGCTGAAGTGTCCTTCTTTTTAGCAGTGATATGCATGGTGTCAGGAGCATCTAGCTCTCCTGCTCCATCACAGCTGCTGATCTCATTCCAGCATCCTGTCTGTCCACCTGCAAGGTGATTGATATGGCCAGACTCTGGGTGGAGACCAAACCTGATTTAAGCCAGCCAAGCCTGCAGTCTCATACTTGTGATAGTGCATTTGTTACATGCTCTAAGTTCTCTGTTCGTCTGCCCTGCTCTGTTAGTTTGGATTCCCTCATTGACAACCTTGGAGTGGATATTGACTTTGCTCTGAATACGGATTTGACCCTGACTATTCTGAACCTTTCCTGTCTTGTACCTGGGCTGTCATTGAACCACTCTGCCTGTTTGCAAACCGCAAGTACCTGTTTGTTTTGCTCAGTTCGAGCCTGCTCCGGCATGGTAACCTGGCACAATAGAGTTGTGTATAAGTCCTGGTGGCAAGCGAGTACCAGTAGGCCTGCTTATCTTATGGAAAAGGAAGATGCTATAGGTGAAGAACACAGAAGCCAGCTATAGTGTCCACCATACTGCCACCACCATACTGCCCCGAACTACATCACCAACCTAATATCCGAGTACCACCCAGCACGCACACTCCGCTCCTCACAAGACCTCCTTCTCTCTATTTCCCTGGTCTCCTCCTCCCATGCCCACCTCCAGGACTTCTCCAGGGTGTCACCCATCCTCTGGAACTCCCTGCCCCAACCGATCAGATTATCACCTACTCTCCTCTCCTTTAGACGCACCCTGAAAACCCACCTCTTCAGGGAAGACTACCCCACCCCCTGCTAACTTGCCGACCTCCTCCACTCTTCCTACCACTCCATCCCCCACAGCTTTCTCCTCCTGTGCCACCATCCCCTCCCTCCTAGATTGTAAGCTCGAAAGAGCAGGGCCCTCGATCCCCTCATGTTTTGCATTGTATTGTTATTGTTCTGTCACATGTTCTGTCCCCCTTTGTAATGTACAGCACTGAGCGAACTATTGGAGCTTTATAAATACTGTATAATAATAATAATAATATAGTGTCTGACATTTTTCACATTTAGGGGTAAATGTGAAAAATAGCTACAAAATTGTTCTCCTTACCATATTTGTTGATAGGAAAAAAATGAAAGTTCTTTGTCACAGAAATTCTAAGCAATTTGTAGCTTACTTGATGTGTGATTGACTTTTTTAAGTTAGCAACAGACTCATTGACTTCAGTAATTACTCATGTTGTCCAATGTAGCTGCTGATAATTTTGGCACACCAATGATTTGTAGCAGCATTATAGTCAGGTACACCAGCTACACTGTTGCATGACATGGCCCTTACTGAAAAGGAAGTGCTACATTTTACCCTCTATCTTGCTTAAATTTTCACCTAATTATTTCCCTTGCAAAACAACACCATGATTCTACCTTCCAAATCACTTTTAAAAATATGTGTGCTTTAACGGAAATTGGTGTTCTACCTGTTTATATCAGCTAAAAGGATGATTGCCCAGCCCTGGAAGAAACCCACAGTCCCCTTTCAGGGAGTGAGAGACTGTATGATGGTTATGATGCTTAATGAAGAAATGTTCAGTATTCCTAAAGACTCACATGCCAAATTCCTAAAGCTTTGGGAACCATGGTTGGCGTATGCCTTCCCCACTCTCCACCTGACTAGTGTGGGCCAGGGTTTGACTGACCCCCTTGATGATCCTGAGCCCCTTCCCCCCTCTTGACTTTGCCTTCTCTCCTCGTTCATGTTTCCTTTTCTGTTGCTCTCCTTTTCTTGAGGGACTTTGCTCCCTCTTTTGGTTTTTGTCATGATGCACCATTGTCTGGAATTCAATAAGTCCAGGTTTGTACCAGGGTTGTCGGGGTTCCAGACAGGGGCGGACTGACAACTCATGGGGCCCCCGGGCAATAGAAGATCATGGGGCCCCTGTGTCCTTGCCCAAACTCAAAAAAGCCTATGAAAAAGGTACCAAGGGCATCACATGGGGCCCCCTACTGGCCCTCGGGCAGTGCCCCAGTTTCCAAATTGTCAGTCTGCCCATGGTTCCAGATGATTCAGGCTGTAGATAGATATGGAATAGCAGAAGTAGTATAAATACAGTATTGATTAGCCATTTTCATATCTGTAGATTGCTATAGCTCAGCCTTTCTCAACCTTTTCACCATTGGGAAACTCTAGAAATAACTGAATATAGGTGGTCAGTGGAAACGTGCCCCCTTACCTCTGTGGTCAGTGGGAAAGTATCTTCTTATGCTGGAGGTCAATGGAAAGTTGGGGAAGGACCCCCTTACATTGATGGTTAATGGGAGTGTAGCGCTATTTGTACACTCTTTGCGGCTACTGGGGTATGATGGCGCCACCTGTATAGTAATTAGGAGCAGAGTCCTTATAATCTGTGTGATCAGGACAAGATCTCTAACAAGAGCTAGTGCCTCCACTCAATTGGGGCTTGTGGATAACCAGTGAAATCCCAACTGAGAAATGTATCGTCCACATAGACAGTAATCCACACAGCATTGTATATGAAAATCCATTTATTGAAGAAATCACATTCAGTGAACCATCCAACATAAAGTATCTTCCAAACAGGAACATTAAAGCATTAACAGTCTTTTTTGCATGTCTCAGTGAGGGGAGGCTGCAACACTTACAGTCTGAGCTCTCTCTCTCCTAGGAAATCCACACACACTCTTTTCCACGAGTTTCTCTCTGATGACCTCATCCTCAGTGCCCAGAGAGCATAGCAGCCATATTGGAAAAGGGCAAAACAAACACTGCATAACAGAAGTATACACTGGAAAATGGGCAAATAAATTATCACATTACTACAGGAGAAAGACCATCTTATATTGGTGGTCAATGAAAGAAAGACCATGTTACATTGGTGGTCAATGGGAGAAGGAGCATCCTACATTGGAGGTCAGTGGGTAAATGTCCCTCCTATGGACAGCTAAAAAGATCAGTAGTGTCAGTAGTTGCTTACCTGAGAAAGGAGAAGCTCCACTGGCTCACAACACTGGCTCTGCCAAGTGATGGCAGTGTTGAATTTCAGTAGGCACCATTGGGCTTGAAATCAATCCATCAGTGATGACTTGATGTAGATGTTTGTTCTGTATTTCAGTTTACCCTGCTCATTCCTCTATCAATTTCTACTGGATTTAATTAGGTTATTTATATTAAAACAATTTTTAACATCTGTCATTTCATTAAATCTTGTGTAGCATAGTTAGGGAAAAAAATTAACAGCAGGCCACTGTCCAATTGATTGTATTCATTTTTCTATCAACTATGTACGCTTTGAGGTCAGTAGAGTTTTTGTCTTGGTCGAGTCAACACAAAGCTTTGTTTAAACAAGATGCTTTAAATGTATTCCAGGATTTATCTACCCTTCAGAGATCGGAAATAGAAAGAAAATAGAGGTGTTGCCACTTGGATTATAGCAGTTGTTGTTTTATTGAAGATAAAGCAAAGAAACCAAACAACTAAATATTTGCTTTAAAGCGGAGGTCCAGTGGGAGTTAAAAAAAAATAAAAGTCAGCAGCTACAAAAGCTGTAGCTGCTGACTTTTAAAAATGGACACTTACCTGTCCCTTGATCCTGCAGTGTCCTCACACTGGCCGGGTTGACCGACCACCCTTTCTCCTCGGCGCAGGCATCTTCAATGTGGGCACCCGGCTGTCACAGCTTGCGGCTTCACAGCCGTGTGCCCACTGCGCATGCGTGAGTAGTGCTGCGCTTTGTGAATGGTCTCGTAGCCTTCTGGGACCTGTCACATGCCGCAGACGTCTACAGGGAGGGAGGGAGGGGGGGCAACTTCTGCTTCCGATCACCTAGGCCAGTGGTCGGCAAGCCGCGGCTCGCGAGCCACATGCGGCTCTTTACAAACTTTAATGCGGCTCTTCTGTGTGCCGGGCGCCCGCTCCCCTCCCTCCTCTCGGGCGGCCCCCCCAAAAGTCAGGACTCTGCAGCTAGCCCAGCAATGGGCAAACTACGGCCTGCATACGGCCCGGCGGACCTTTTAATCCGGCCCGCGGAGCGTGGCAAACATTGGCTGTCAGGATGTAGGCGGGGCAGCGTGACGAACTCCTCTCCTCTCACAGTCCGCCCTGAAGACCGGAACGGCGCGGGAACACGGCGAGAGGAACGCGCGGAGCAAAGGTAAGTGAATTGACACAATATGGGGAATGAATTACTATAGGGGGGATGAATTACTATAGGGGGGATGAATTACTATATGGGGGATGAATTACTATGGGGGATGAATTAATATGGGGGATGAATTACTATAGGGGGGATGAATTACTATATGGGGGATGAATTACTATGGGGGATGAATTACTATATGGGGGATTAATTACTATGGGGGATGAATTACTATATGGGGGATGAATTACTATGGGGGATGAATTACTATATGGGGGATGAATTACTATATGGGGGATGAATTACTATGGGGGATGAATTACTATATGGGGGATGAATTACTATATGGGGGATGAATTACTATGGGGGATGAATTACTATATGGGGGATGAATTATTATATGGGGGATGAATTACTATGGGGGATGAATTACTATATGGGGGATGAATTACTATGGGGGATGAATTACTATATGGGGGATGAATTACTATGGGGGATGAATTACTATATGGGGGATGTATTTTCAGTTTTAAAAATGTGGCTCTCAAAATAAATTTCAGTCATGGTTTTGGCGAGATTTGGCTCAGTTGAAAAAAAAGGTTGCCCACCACTGACCTAGGCGATCACAGGTACCTGTCAAATTCATGTACCCCGTCCTCCCTGCTCCCCAAAGGTGCCAATCCTTAATGGGGAGTGGGGGACAAAGCCTTAAAATGGAACTTCCCCTTTTGGGTGAAGCGCCGCTTAAGCAACACTGTACCGTTTTTGTATTATTTTTCTCCACATGAAGCCAACTGCAGTTATAAAGCGTTATAGATGCTTCCTGTTTCCTTGAAGTAGTTTAATCAGATAAATACATGTAAAAGCCATCAACTTTATTCAATACACATGCCAATTAATGCGTTTATGTGCATCTAAATCTTCCTTTCATCTGAAGCCCAATAATCGGATCGCGCTTCAGTGGCTATTGACAGGAGGTTAGGAAGCAATGCGATGCCTCCTCACAACCTGTTTTAACTCTTTTTTTTTCCAACATACGGGTGTTTGCACCATTTGCCCATTTTCTTGAATGTGTAGTGTTCGACAGCCTTACTGCCCGCCAATCGCTACATGTTGGAGGTGCAGTGGACACAGTACAGACTGAGCGGGTCTTACCGAGGCAGCATTTGCTGAAGAGGTGGCTGACACTGTGGTGGCTCATATGGCCTGGAGTGAGTGGGGGCAGCGACACTGGAGATCTGTGCTTACTACAGCAAGCAGTGGCGTCCTCCTACTCTGGTCCTGCTTGCGCTGAAACCATTCCCCTGGCTGTAATACTCTGTTGCTGACAGATGGGCTTCCTCTCCCTACACTAGCAACTCACAAAATGCATGCGAAACCCAAAAGGGCATTGCTATTTATTAGCACTACCCTCAACCATGATGGCCACTGAAGGTCAATGGAAGTATTGTTTCCAGTCAGACACCTGCTTTTCCTGTGACACCAACGAAGCTGCAAGGGAACATCTTCCTCTTAGGTCTCCACTCAATCAGTGAGTGCCAAGGTGCCAGCTGCTGGGTGGGGAAGAACTATGCCTGCCAACAACAGCACTATGGGAAACGAGGATCAGGAGGGGAAGTACAAGGAGCCAATATGTTGTTTTGTAGTGCTCATGTGCTAACAAGCAACACATTGATAGGAAGAGGAAGTAGAGTGCCAGGGCAAGGATCTCATTAATCTACTGCTTCTCTTTTCACAAGTCCAATCGCAGGCTGAAATAAGAAACAAAATCTGTAAGTGTTACTCAACTACAGAAGAGAAAAAGCAGATCTCCTGTCCTGCCTGATAGGGTTGTGCTGTGTGTCAGAGTGCTGAGTAAATCTCCGACCTGGAAATACAATTTTTTTGGCTGGGAAAACAGCCCTTTTGATATGCATTTAATTAGTGTATTTAGCTGTTTGTCTGGAGTTCAGCTTTAAGATACAAAGCTTACTAATAAGAAGAGAGAGCAAAAGGTTTAGCTCACCAAAGAGCTCTTAAACCTCTACTATACATTCCCAGATCACTGCATGTCTTTGACTAAATGGCTACCATAGATGACTAAAATGTTGGCTCATTCCTGCTGAATTGGCTGAAATTTGAGCCTTGGGTGGCCCAGTTGGTACCATCAGGCTCAACAAAATTCATTTTTTGCAATTGACTTTTGTGGAAGGAGCTGAATGGAAATGTGTTGATGCAGCCAATGTTTGGGTATTCCAACAACCAGGGGTGCCAGCTGTCTGAATACAAAAGCCATTGGGGGAGATTCCTTCATCCACTCTGTTTAGTGTAGATGGTGGAACCTATTAGGTTTCAGTTGTTCAGCTCACAGGCTGAACAAAAGAAATCTATACATGAATGGCTAGCTTAAGCTGTATTGCTTTTCAGAAGAAAGGTGAGGTTAGAAATTACTGAATCTCGTGAGTGGCCAGGCAAAATCATACATTTTGGGCAAGTAAAACAGCCCAAGTGTATGTGCTTCAACTGTGTATTTATCTCCAAGTACTGTAGATGAAGAGAAAGTTAATGGATGATTCCAAGACTTGACTTTAAAATGATTACATGCACTTGGGAAAATAGCTAGAAAATATAATATTTACATGCATTATGGTAGTTTAGAAAAAGTACCACACTCTGAATGTGTCAAATACAACAAAAACATTAGCTGATTAAAAAAAATAGCAGTGTACATGAGGTCCCAGAAATAGGATCTTCCAAAGTAGTCACTAAACTGGGGTGAAAGCACGGAGATATGGACAGGTGATGTAACATTAGTCATATTTGCCTTGTAAAATTCCAGTATAAGGAACAAAATATGTCTTATTGTCTCTGTGTCTGATTGATCTCAATGTCTTAAAATTGCAGGTTAAAAGGTCTAGTACTTCCATAAATGATAGCAATCACCATTATGTCTTGTATGCAGTTTCACTAGTTCCAATTCTACATTATTACTTTTTTTGCAAGGTTTTCCTCCATTTGTATGTAATCCTAAATGATCTAGACAGACACCAAATGATTTTTAGTGACCTATCTTCCTGGATCTGTGATTGTACATTTGGTTGTAGAATGAAGGAGCATTATCATTTTATTATTCTAAATTGAGACAGGAAAAAATACACTGCAGTGGCCAAATAAATCAAAAGGAACTCAATGCAAGGCTTCTGTGCTATTAAAGAGATGTGTCAGAGTGAAATAACAGGAAACAAATGCAATAAAATGTGTGATTGCAGTTGAAGGAATGTAGTGTTCCAGGCAACTTGCTTGTGTTGGGCACAGTTCATTGGTACTGTATAGTGCTCTGCTAGAAAATGTGCCCCCCCTTTCCAAGGAAGTTTCAAATATATCAGTAAAATCAAAGAACTCACATTCAAAACATTATAGACACACTTAAGTAAATGTAGTATGCTTGACTGGTTTATTTAAACATGCATCCAAAGGAGTTTTGGGAGTTTTTAGTAATTGATAATTGAATAAATCATATTGCATGAGAGGCAACTTTAGCAGCACTAAGTGATGTAGCAGTTAGATAAATGAGTCTCAAATGGTTTGGGTTTTGTGGTACAAACTGTATATGGTTGCTGTATATGGTTGCTACCACCATCAATGTCCACACCCAATAAACAAAAATGGATCTTTGAAGGTATAAATAAAGAAATATGAACCAATTGTCTATACTGTTAAAATTATATACTGTATTTTAATATCTATTCCAAAATGATTTAGTTTGCTAAAAATACATATATTTGTATGGTGTTCAGCCACACCTCTGCCTTTCACTCAAACATATTTTTGCTGTCTATGCAAAACAATGCAACAATTTGTATTTATAACAGTCAACTTATGATGGGAAGGCTGTGCATATTCTCAATGCATGTGAATAAATTCACTTCTTCAGGAGAGGGGTGAGTGTAAAAATGACAGTGTCCAAAGTCCAACACATTTTAAAATATGTGGAAAAAATTACCACCATCACTTGTGGATAATCCATATGAGCCTTTTGGGTTGGGAACTGCAAGAGAATAGCAGGAGAGAAAATTGCCCATATTAGGTGAATCTCATAGATTCCAATATGTTTGCTCTGGTGAAAATCATAAATATTTAGCCCGATCAGCAGCGGGAGCACTGCCGATCATCTGATATCCTATTAAGAGATATACTATATTGCCAAAAGTATTGGGACGCCTGCCTTTACTTGCACATGAACTTTAATGGCATCCCAGTCTTAGCAGAGTTCAATATTGAGTTGGCCCACCCTTTGCAGCTATAACAGCTTCAACTCTTCTGGGAAGGCTGTCCACAAGGTTTAGGAGTGTGTCTGTGGGAATGTTTGACCATTCTTCCAGAAGCGTATTTGTGAAGTCAGGCATTGATGTCTGATGAGAAGGCCTGGCTCACAGTCTCCACTCTAATTCATCCCAAATATGTTCTATCGGGTTGAGGTGCAGGCCAGTCAAGTTTCTCCACCCCGAACTCACTCATCCATGTCTTTATGGACCTTGCTCTGTGCACTGGTGCTCAGTCATGTTGGAACAGGAAGGGACCATCCCCCAAACTGTTCCCACAATGTTGGGAGCATAAAATTATCCTAAATGTCTTGATATGCTGACATCTTAAAAGTTCCCTTCACTGGAACTAAGGGGCCAAGCCCAACCCCTGAAAACAAACAACCCCACACCATAATCCCCCCTCCACCAAACTTTGCATTTGGCACAATGCAGTCAGGAAAGTACCGTTCTCCTGGCACTTGCCAAACCCAGACACGTCCATTAGATCTCCAGACAGAGAAGCGTGATTTGTCACTCCAGAGAACACGTCTCCACTGCTCTAGAATCTAGTGGAGGCATGCTTTACACCACTGCATCCAATGCTTTGCATTGCACTTGGTGATGTAAGGCTTGGATGCAGCAGCTCGGCCATGGAAACCCATTCCATGAAGCTCTCTACACACTGCTGTTGTGCTAATTTGAAGGCCACATGAAGTTTGGAGGTTTTTAGCTTTTGACTCTGCAGACAGTTGACGGCTTTTGCAAAATGTGGGCATCAGCCTGCATGGACCCCGCTCTGTCATTTTACATAGCTGTTGTTCCCAGTTGCTTCCACTTTGTTATAATACCACTAACAGTTCACCATGGAATATTTAGTAGCAAAAACATTTCACGGATGGACTTATTGCACAGGTGGCAACCTATCAAGGTACCACGCTTTAATTCACTGAGCTCCTGAGAGCGACCCATTTTTTCAAAATTGTTTGTAGAAGCAGTCTGTATGCCTAGGTGCTTGATTTTGTACACCTGTGGCTATGGAGCTGATTGGAATACCTGAATCCAATGATTTGGAGGGGTGCCCAAATACCTTTGGCAATATAGTGTATGTATAGCTACCTCTGGAGGAGCTGCTTGTATTTTTGCCCAGTTTTCCCCCTTTCTTCACCCCACAGCCAGGCACAAAGTATTTTTTCACAGCCAGGTACATACACACCTTCGCTCATTGTCTTCAATGACCAGTCTAGGGGATGTTTTTTTTTGGAGTTTTATTGTTGAACTAGGGATAGGGATGGGGAATTGTAGTAGGATACTCCAAATTTAGAACTATTCACACTGAGGACATCTAGTTGATCTCTTAGTTGAACACTTATGATGTCTTGGCTGACAGTAGATAGCAGACTTCTCTTGTAACATATAGCAGCAAGTAGTTTTAGGAGTGAGCCAAATTCCTTTAGCAGTAGTAGTATTTGCAGGGCTGAGCTCTTTGGGTACAGGCCTGTTTTGGCAGACTGTGGCAGTCCAAAAGTAAAAGAACTGAGCAAAGTCCTTTGCAGTAGCAACAGTTGGACAAGCTCTTCACAACACCAGCCAGTGTTCCCTTTTTCTCAGACCCACTCTGACTATCAAGCACCAGAGGGGTAGCAAAGCACACAGAGTCCCCAGAATCCCTCAGTGTCTGTACTCACATGTCCAAGAACAGAATGGCAACTTCCTTCCAATCTTCCAAGAGATTCTTTCTCCAGTGATACCAGACAGAGCTTTGGCAGACAGCTCTGCCAGGGTCACTCTTTCTGACTTCAGGCCCTCAGGCCGTCCACCTGAGGCCCGCACAGCAGCAAGTGCCAGGTGAGGCAAGCCTGCCTCCAGCCTGGCTTTGTGCAATCCTCTACAGGGAGAGACGCCGAACCCATGTTATTACAGAACATAAATACCACTCCGAGCATGCAATGGGGCCACTCTCCCCTGCAATTGGCCAGGGCTGTATCCATATTCACGCTGCTCATTTGAGCAGACCTGACTAATTTATTACAGAACTCTGTTAAGCAGAGAGCCCAGTTAGATTTTCCTAACAGTCTCTCTGTTAAGCAGAGAAACACAGTTATACTTATCCTAGCTTTACCAATCCTAGGACATAACTAGGAGGATGCTACACATATGTGCTACTATTTGTTCCCGATTGAAAGCTAGGCATATGCTCATAGATTACAATATGTTTGCTGTGGTGGAAAGCATTTCGCTTGAGGTGATTGTAGCCGTATTAGTGCATTTGCGACAATTGAGTACTGTCCGTGATACTTCTTTTATTTGAACTAACATACAATTTTGAGGACAAGCTTTCGGGGGAATGTACCCTTTTTCAGGTCTAAGCAATACTGAAACAAAGATTTAGCAGAATGTTAGAAGAGATGTAGGGGATGGGAAAAAAAAACAGAGATAAGACACAGCAAAAGCAAAGTCTGGGGGGGAGGGGGGAGACAACACTAGCAGAGGCAGTCATGCTTGAGCTGATAGTCATAAAACTTGGATAATGATGGAGGAATCCCATGTCCAAATTCAAGCCGTTATCTCTTGTGTCAAATAGAATTATCATTCTTAGTTCAAAAGTTTTTCTTTCCTGAATGGATTTGAAATTTCCTTAAAGAACTAAAATAATGAGGTCTCCCAAAGTGTGGTCTGGTTGTGCGAAATGGTGTCCCACAGGTGTGCAAAAGTCATCTTCTTTATGTTCCTTGATGGTATGTCTGTGCAAATTCAATCTTGTTTGCAATTTCTGTCCTGTTTCGCCAACAAGTTGCAAACAAGGATGAATTTGCACAGACCTCAATATTTTAGTTCTTAAAGGAAATTTCAAATCCATTCAGGAAAGAAATGGATGAATTAAGAATAATAATTCTATGAATTTGAACTAAGAATTATAATTCTATTTGACACAAGAGATAACGGCCTGAATTTGGACATGGAATTCCTCAGTCATTAGACTTTGCTTTTGCTGTGTCTTATCTCTGTTTTTTTTTTTCCATCCCCTACATCTCTTCTAACATTCTGCTAAATCTTTGTTTCAGTACTGCTTAGACCAGGGGTAGGCAACTTGCGGCTCTCCAGCTGTTGTGGAACTACATTTCCCATGAGGCATTGCAACATTACAAAACTGACAGTTACATCTATGACTTGCAGAGGCATGATGGAACTTGTAGTCCTGCAACAGCTGGAGAGCCGCAGGTTGCCTACCCCTGGCTTAGACCTAAAGAAGGGGTCATTCCCCGAAAGCTTGTCCTCAAAATTGTATGTTAGTGCAAATAAAAAAAGTATCATGGACAGTACTCAATTGTTCCTGTGGTGGAAACCAAATAATTAGTGCTGTCAGCAGAGGGAGCACTGCCCTACTGGGATACCCAGAAATCTAAATGAAATATACTCTGGGATGTTAGAAGTCCTACAGTTATATGACTCTCTTGATTAAATTTGTCTGATGTTTTATGAGGGGGCCACTAAACATTCTTATACAGTAGCTGTAAATCCCTGTACAGTGGACTGGGTGATAATAGTTTCACACATGTGCCACTAATCGCTTCTGATTTATACGGTCTCTCTCCTCTTTGGCCCCCTCGACCTACACACAGGGTGGTCTCAAGAGGGACTCCATTAACCAAAACTGTGAATGAGGTCAATTATGATTACTTATTGGCAAATTAGGTTTTTATTCTACATTGAACATATCAACTAAAAATTGATGTATAACCTGGTCCTCTAGTATATCTTTAGGCTTTCTATCTCATATTTGGAACACTTTATTGTTGCAGTAATTCTTAGTGGTAATGTATAGTAAAAATATTAGTTGCCATTTTGCTGTTTGATACCTTTCTTCCTTTTAAAGTTTCTCCATTGTTCTTCAAGTGCCCCCTACAGACTGTGTTATAGAGAATTTGCTGATAATGCAGAGATACTCCAGCAAGGCAAGTCCTTTTGGGATTACTTAAACTGAGGCTGAGAAAATGGATACTTTACATTGCTATAATATTGGACATGGGAATGTCAGTTTGCAGAGTTTACCAATGCAGGGACTTTAAACAAATTGTTTATGTCTTAGTATGGATTCACATGTTAGTTTAAAAACGCAATGATATAAATTGTTTGTAGGACAATTTTAAGTTTTCAGATTATGTAAACTAATTATAAAAAGAAAAAATATATATAAGCGCACCCCAAATATAAATTCACAGCAAATATCACAATTAGAGATGAGCGAATCGAAGTATCCGAAGTGGAATTCGAGTCGAATATCGGAAAAATTTCGATTCGTGCCGAATCCGAAAAACAGCCTAATTCGGACGCGCGAATCGAAATTTTTCCGAAAATGGCGGCTGACATGTGCGGCGACGGAGCGGGGATGTCGGGGAAGGCGCGCAGACAAGGCGCGCTGCCCCATAATGCATTCCTCAACGACATGTGATCGCATCAGCCAATCAGCAGCCAGCCAGCCAGCACTGTGTAATGGTCGAGGTATATATAGCGGCCATTTTGGAAATCTTCATTTGCCTGCAGTCATTGAACAGAGGCAGACCGCTCTGTACTAGGGACAGGGACAGAGTTAGGGCCACAGAAACGAGAATTGGGGACAGAGAGAAGTTACTTAGGGACAGAGAACCATTACTCAGGGACACAGACTTGTTAATGAGGGCCACAGAATCGTTATTTAGGGACAAAGAAACGCTAGTTAGGGCCACAGAATTCATACTCAGGGACAGACAGAATTTTCACTCAGTGCCAGAGAATTGTTACTTAGGGCCACAGAAACGTTATTAGGGCCACAGAATTTTTACTCAGGGACAGACAGAATTGTTACTGAGTGCCAGAGAATTGTTACTCAGGGACAGACAGAATTGTTACTGAGTGCCAGAGAATTCTTACTCAGGGCCACAGAATTCATTCTCAGGGACAGACAGAATTGTTACTCAGGGACAGACAGAATTGTTACTGAGTGCCAGAGAATTGTTACTCAGGGACAGACAGAATTGTTACTGAGTGCCAGAGAATTGTTACTCAGGGACAGACAGAATTGTTACTGAGTGCCAGAGAATTGTTACTCAGGGACAGACAGAATTGTTACTGAGTGCCAGAGAATTGTTACTCGCACAGACACAAAATTGTTATTGCACAGACACAGAATTGTTACTCGCACAGACAGAATTGTTACTCAGGGCCACAGAATTCATACTCAGGGACAGACAGAATTGTTACTGAGTGCCAGAGAATTGTTACTCAGGGACAGACAGAATTGTTACTGAGTGCCAGAGAATTGTTACTCAGGGACAGACAGAATTGTTACTGAGTGCCAGAGAATTGTTACTCAGGGACAGACAGAATTGTTACTGAGTGCCAGAGAATTGTTACTTGCACAGACACAAAATTGTTACTTGCACAGACACAGAATTGTTACTCGCACAGACACAGAATTGTTACTCAGGGCCACAGAATTCATACTCAGGGACAGACAGAATTGTTACTGAGTGCCAGAGAATTGTTACTCAGGGACAGACAGAATTGTTACTGAGTGCCAGAGAATTGTTACTCAGGGACAGACAGAATTGTTACTGAGTGCCAGAGAATTGTTACTCGCACAGACACAAAATTGTTACTTGCACAGACACAGAATTGTTACTCGCACAGACACAGAATTATTACTCAGGGCCACAGAATTCATACTCAGGGACAGACAGAATTGTTACTGAGTGCCAGAGAATTGTTACTCAGGGACAGACAGAATTGTTACTGAGTGCCAGAGAATTGTTACTCAGGGACAGACAGAATTGTTACTGAGTGCCAGAGAATTGTTACTCGCACAGACACAAAATTGTTACTTGCACAGACACAGAATTGTTACTCGCACAGACACAGAATTGTTACTGAGTGCCAGAGAATTGTTACTCAGGGACAGACAGAATTGTTACTGAGTGCCAGAGAATTGTTACTCAGGGACAGACAGAATTGTTACTGAGTGCCAGAGAATTGTTACTCAGGGACAGACAGAATTGTTACTGAGTGCCAGAGAATTGTTACTCGCACAGACACAAAATTGTTACTTGCACAGACACAGAATTGTTACTCGCACAGACACAGAATTGTTACTCAGGGCCACAGAATTCATACTCAGGGACAGACAGAATTGTTACTGAGTGCCAGAGAATTGTTACTCAGGGACAGACAGAATTGTTACTGAGTGCCAGAGAATTGTTACTCAGGGACAGACAGAATTGTTACTGAGTGCCAGAGAATTGTTACTCAGGGACAGACAGAATTGTTACTGAGTGCCAGAGAATTGTTACTCAGGGACAGACAGAATTGTTACTGAGTGCCAGAGAATTGTTACTCAGGGACAGACAGAATTGTTACTGAGTGCCAGAGAATTGTTACTCGCACAGACACAAAATTGTTATTGCACAGACACAGAATTGTTACTCGCACAGACAGAATTGTTACTCAGGGCCACAGAATTCATACTCAGGGACAGACAGAATTGTTACTGAGTGCCAGAGAATTGTTACTCAGGGACAGACAGAATTGTTACTGAGTGCCAGAGAATTGTTACTCAGGGACAGACAGAATTGTTACTGAGTGCCAGAGAATTGTTACTCAGGGACAGACAGAATTGTTACTGAGTGCCAGAGAATTGTTACTCGCACAGACACAAAATTGTTACTTGCACAGACACAGAATTGTTACTCGCACAGACACAGAATTGTTACTCAGGGCCACAGAATTCATACTCAGGGACAGACAGAATTGTTACTGAGTGCCAGAGAATTGTTACTCAGGGACAGACAGAATTGTTACTGAGTGCCAGAGAATTGTTACTCAGGGACAGACAGAATTGTTACTGAGTGCCAGAGAATTGTTACTCGCACAGACACAAAATTGTTACTTGCACAGACACAGAATTGTTACTCGCACAGACACAGAATTATTACTCAGGGCCACAGAATTCATACTCAGGGACAGACAGAATTGTTACTGAGTGCCAGAGAATTGTTACTCAGGGACAGACAGAATTGTTACTGAGTGCCAGAGAATTGTTACTCAGGGACAGACAGAATTGTTACTGAGTGCCAGAGAATTGTTACTCGCACAGACACAAAATTGTTACTTGCACAGACACAGAATTGTTACTCGCACAGACACAGAATTGTTACTGAGTGCCAGAGAATTGTTACTCAGGGACAGACAGAATTGTTACTGAGTGCCAGAGAATTGTTACTCAGGGACAGACAGAATTGTTACTGAGTGCCAGAGAATTGTTACTCAGGGACAGACAGAATTGTTACTGAGTGCCAGAGAATTGTTACTCGCACAGACACAAAATTGTTACTTGCACAGACACAGAATTGTTACTCGCACAGACACAGAATTGTTACTCAGGGCCACAGAATTCATACTCAGGGACAGACAGAATTGTTACTGAGTGCCAGAGAATTGTTACTCAGGGACAGACAGAATTGTTACTGAGTGCCAGAGAATTGTTACTCAGGGACAGACAGAATTGTTACTGAGTGCCAGAGAATTGTTACTCAGGGACAGACAGAATTGTTACTGAGTGCCAGAGAATTGTTACTCAGGGACAGACAGAATTGTTACTGAGTGCCAGAGAATTGTTACTCAGGGACAGACAGAATTGTTACTGAGTGCCAGAGAATTGTTACTCGCACAGACACAAAATTGTTATTGCACAGACACAGAATTGTTACTCGCACAGACAGAATTGTTACTCAGGGCCACAGAATTCATACTCAGGGACAGACAGAATTGTTACTGAGTGCCAGAGAATTGTTACTCAGGGACAGACAGAATTGTTACTGAGTGCCAGAGAATTGTTACTCAGGGACAGACAGAATTGTTACTGAGTGCCAGAGAATTGTTACTCAGGGACAGACAGAATTGTTACTGAGTGCCAGAGAATTGTTACTCAGGGACAGACAGAATTGTTACTGAGTGCCAGAGAATTGTTACTCAGGGACAGACAGAATTGTTACTGAGTGCCAGAGAATTGTTACTCGCACAGACACAAAATTGTTACTTGCACAGACACAGAATTGTTACTCGCACAGACACAGAATTGTTACTCAGGGCCACAGAATTCATACTCAGGGACAGACAGAATTGTTACTGAGTGCCAGAGAATTGTTACTCAGGGACAGACAGAATTGTTACTGAGTGCCAGAGAATTGTTACTCAGGGACAGACAGAATTGTTACTGAGTGCCAGAGAATTGTTACTCAGGGACAGACAGAATTGTTACTGAGTGCCAGAGAATTGTTACTCAGGGACAGACAGAATTGTTACTGAGTGCCAGAGAATTGTTACTCAGGGACAGACAGAATTGTTACTGAGTGCCAGAGAATTGTTACTCGCACAGACACAAAATTGTTATTGCACAGACACAGAATTGTTACTCGCACAGACAGAATTGTTACTCAGGGCCACAGAATTCATACTCAGGGACAGACAGAATTGTTACTGAGTGCCAGAGAATTGTTACTCAGGGACAGACAGAATTGTTACTGAGTGCCAGAGAATTGTTACTCAGGGACAGACAGAATTGTTACTGAGTGCCAGAGAATTGTTACTCAGGGACAGACAGAATTGTTACTGAGTGCCAGAGAATTGTTACTCGCACAGACACAAAATTGTTACTTGCACAGACACAGAATTGTTACTCGCACAGACACAGAATTGTTACTCAGGGCCACAGAATTCATACTCAGGGACAGACAGAATTGTTACTGAGTGCCAGAGAATTGTTACTCAGGGACAGACAGAATTGTTACTGAGTGCCAGAGAATTGTTACTCAGGGACAGACAGAATTGTTACTGAGTGCCAGAGAATTGTTACTCGCACAGACACAAAATTGTTACTTGCACAGACACAGAATTGTTACTCGCACAGACACAGAATTATTACTCAGGGCCACAGAATTCATACTCAGGGACAGACAGAATTGTTACTGAGTGCCAGAGAATTGTTACTCAGGGACAGACAGAATTGTTACTGAGTGCCAGAGAATTGTTACTCAGGGACAGACAGAATTGTTACTGAGTGCCAGAGAATTGTTACTCGCACAGACACAAAATTGTTACTTGCACAGACACAGAATTGTTACTCGCACAGACACAGAATTGTTACTGAGTGCCAGAGAATTGTTACTCAGGGACAGACAGAATTGTTACTGAGTGCCAGAGAATTGTTACTCAGGGACAGACAGAATTGTTACTGAGTGCCAGAGAATTGTTACTCAGGGACAGACAGAATTGTTACTGAGTGCCAGAGAATTGTTACTCGCACAGACACAAAATTGTTACTTGCACAGACACAGAATTGTTACTCGCACAGACACAGAATTGTTACTCAGGGCCACAGAATTCATACTCAGGGACAGACAGAATTGTTACTGAGTGCCAGAGAATTGTTACTCAGGGACAGACAGAATTGTTACTGAGTGCCAGAGAATTGTTACTCAGGGACAGACAGAATTGTTACTGAGTGCCAGAGAATTGTTACTCAGGGACAGACAGAATTGTTACTGAGTGCCAGAGAATTGTTACTCAGGGACAGACAGAATTGTTACTGAGTGCCAGAGAATTGTTACTCAGGGACAGACAGAATTGTTACTGAGTGCCAGAGAATTGTTACTCGCACAGACACAAAATTGTTATTGCACAGACACAGAATTGTTACTCGCACAGACAGAATTGTTACTCAGGGCCACAGAATTCATACTCAGGGACAGACAGAATTGTTACTGAGTGCCAGAGAATTGTTACTCAGGGACAGACAGAATTGTTACTGAGTGCCAGAGAATTGTTACTCAGGGACAGACAGAATTGTTACTGAGTGCCAGAGAATTGTTACTCAGGGACAGACAGAATTGTTACTGAGTGCCAGAGAATTGTTACTCGCACAGACACAAAATTGTTACTTGCACAGACACAGAATTGTTACTCGCACAGACACAGAATTGTTACTCAGGGCCACAGAATTCATACTCAGGGACAGACAGAATTGTTACTGAGTGCCAGAGAATTGTTACTCAGGGACAGACAGAATTGTTACTGAGTGCCAGAGAATTGTTACTCAGGGACAGACAGAATTGTTACTGAGTGCCAGAGAATTGTTACTCGCACAGACACAAAATTGTTACTTGCACAGACACAGAATTGTTACTCGCACAGACACAGAATTGTTACTCGCACAGACACAGAATTGTTACTCAGGGCCACAGAATTCATACTCAGGGACAGACAGAATTGTTACTAAGTGCCAGAGAATTGTTACTCAGGGACACCTAATCGTTGAATTAAATAGTATGTCAGACAACATGCAGAGGAGTGGCAGAGGAGGCAATGTTTTAGGAGCGAGCAGACGTGGCAGCAGAGGAAGGGGTCGAGGCAGCAGTATTCGCAGCCAGAGGCCAGTGCTCCCGGTGTCATCCAGCGGTCGTGTCTCCACCGACAACCCTGCCGTCATTGATTGGTTGGCTCGGTCGTCTTCCTCTTCCCAGGTCACCTCTGACACCTACAGCCAACGGTCGGTGGGTACGTCAGACACAACCGTTAGTTGGCATGGCCCGGGAGCAAGCCCACTGAAATCACGTGTCCTCTACCTGCCCCTGTCCTTTGCTGTTCCCTCACCAAGCGAAGTATCGCATGCTGTGGGCTCAACCCCACTGTACAGTGAGGAAGAGCTAACAGAGGGCGGTCAGGAACGGGGGGAGACATCGGCCTTTTCAGCAGCCAAGCGAACAAGTACTGGCGAGGAGAGTGGCTCGGTAGCCGGTCTAGAGACAGGTCTGTCTCCTGACCCAGACGCAGCCGAGGGGGCTAGTAGTGAGGCGGAGACCCTACTTGATGATGAGGAGGTTGATCGCACTTGGCAGCCTCATCGTCATCAGGCAATTTCTTCCGCATCATCAGGAGAAGAGGGTGGCAGCTTGGCAGCGAGCAAAACAGTCGGTGGGTTGCCCAGGAGACAGCAGCAGGGTCGCATCAGTGTCAGTGGAGCCAAACGTCCACGGAGTAGAGCACCAGCTCCACTGCAGCCTACCACCACGGCCAGTAGTGGTGCCGGTGCGCACGGAGGAAGTAGCAGTCAGCCAGTGAAGAGTAGCGGGGGCAAAGTTTCCTACTCGGTGGTGTGGCAATTTTTCCTCAAGCCGCCCGAGGAAGTAAACGTAGCCGTATGTCGACTATGTGGCCAGAAATGCAAGCGTGGCCAGGGGGCCCATGTTGGGACTACAGCGTTGCGTCAGCATATGCAGCGTCACCATTCGGTGGCCTGGGAAAACCGTGATAAACATACGGCGGTTCTGCCTGCCCCAGCCCCCGCTCCATCACCCGCTCCGTTACTTGCTCCGTCACCCGACGTCGTCAATCGCCCTCTATCAGCCAGTCAAGGCTCCAACACCTCTGCTGAGGGGAGTTGTCGCTCGTTGGCATCTTCCGCTCGTTCAGATGCTCCTTCTCCTGCTACTCCTCTTCTCGGATTCCGTCAACAGTCTTTCTTGGAATCCGTATCCAAGAGACAACAGTTTGCGAGCACGCACCCGACGGTGCAAAAGCTGAACGTCCTCCTGTCCAAGTTGCTGGTGCTGCAGTCCCTCCCTTTCCAACTGGTGGACTCAGCACCTTTCCGAGAAATGATGGCTTGTGCCGCGCCGCGGTGGAGAGTGCCAAGCCGTCATTTCTTTGCCCAAAAGGCAGTGCCAGCCCTGCATTCACATGTAGAAGAGATGGTGGGCCAGTCTTTGAGCATGTCGGTCTCTGCCAAAGTGCACGGCAGCGCCGACGTGTGGAGCTGTAACTACGGTCAGGGACAGTACATGTCATTTACGGCCCACTGGGTGAACGTGGTGCCGGCACAGCCGCACCAGCAACTTGGACAGGTCACGACGCTTTTGCCTCCACGTTTGCACGTCCTTGGTCCAGCAAGCATGTCCGCCTCTACCACCTCTTTTTCCGCCGTGTCCTCAGCCGCCACCCCCGTGCCAAGTCCCATTACCCGACCGGCATATCACATGTGCAGGGCGCAACGGTGTCACGCTGTGCTGCACCTGGTATGCCTTGGCGAACGTAGTCACACAGGGGAGGAACTGCTGAGTGTAATGAACAGAGAAATCGACAGATGGCTGTCTCCGCGCAAACTAAAAATCGGAACCATGTTGACTGACAACGGAAAGAACATGGTGTCTGCTCTGCGTCAAGGAAGGTTGTGCCATGCGCCATGCATGGCTCACGTGTTCAATCTGGTTGTCAAGCGGTTCCTAAAATCCACCATCCCACTGCAAGACATCCTTAAAATGTCACGTAAACTGTGCATGCATTTCAGCCATTCCTACACCGCAAAGAACACCCTCATTGAGCTGCAGCGGCAGAACGGAATTCCACAGCATCGCCTGATCTGCGACGTTGCAACAAGGTGGAATTCAACCCTACACATGTTAGACCGCCTTTACGAGCAGCGAAAGGCCATCACCGATTTCCTGATGTTACAAGCGGATAAAGGTACTCCCCTGTGTAACTTAGATGTCAGCCATTGGCAGCTCATGCGTGACACCTGCCGCTTGCTCAGGCCCTTTGAGGAGGCCACGCTATTCGTGAGTCGGCAGGACTATGGGATGAACGACGTCATTCCTCTGTTGCACGTCCTGGAACAAATGCTGTTAACAATGGCTGGTCAGGGTGCGGTAGACGTGGCGCACAGATCTCAACGCCACATGACCCCTGTGGGGGCAGGACAGGAAGAAGAGGAGGAGGTAGAGGAGGACATTTGTGCTCAGGAATTATTGAGTGAAATGGGTGGTTTTTCCACTCAGCGGACAGGAGTGGAGGAGCAGGAGCATCTGGTAGAGGAGGAGGAGGAGGAGACAGAGGACCCAGACGCACCGTGGCAGTATGCTGTGGAGATGGAGGCAGGGAGTCCCTCGCATTCCTTGGCACAAATGGCCCATAGCATGCTCGGTTGCTTGCGTAGCGACAGCCGAATAATAACCATCAGACAGAGGGATGACTTTTGGCTGTCCACCTTGTTGGACCCTCGCTACCGGTCCAAAATGGTGGCCTTTTTCACACCTGCTGAGAGGGAGGCCAAAATTACGTACTATAAAAACCACCTATGTAGTCAGTTGGTCTCTGCCTTTGTGCGCCAACGTCCATCCTCAGACACTGTGGGCCCTGTGCGCTCGCGTTCCGCTGGCATGGCAGCAGGGGAGGGGTGGGGTGGTAGGAGCAGTGGCAGCTCCACCAGCAGTGGCTGCCTCAGTCTGCAGTCGATGATGAGTAGCTTTCTTCACCAGCGCAGTGAGGAAACTACTAACCAGCCGCAGCAGCAGCAGCAGCATCAGGTGGACCTGGAGCAGGAGCTCAAACAACAGGCTTGGGCCTACTTGGACAGCACCCTGCCAACCGAGGTAGACAATCCCCTTGACTACTGGGCAACGAAACTTGACCTTTGGCCCCAACTAGCTGAATTTGCCCTTGAAAGGCTGTCATGCCCGGCCAGTAGCGTGGCATCGGAGCGCGTGTTTAGTGCGGCAGGAGGTATTGTAACTCCGCGGAGGACACGACTGTCCACCCAAAGTGTGGAGAGACTCACGTTTGTGAAAATGAATCAGGCGTGGATTAGTCTGGATTTCAAACCACCAGTTCCTGACACAACTGACTAAATCCGCCATGAATCATGCCTCAAACATGTGCCACTTTCAGGTCTCCTCACACTGCTGGTGTGTTTAATTTTTTGACATAGGGTGCTGGCAGATTACGGGCCTCCTATAGCTGCTGCCAGGCCCCTAATCTGCCATAGGCCCCTATATACCGCCTCCTCATGCTGCTGCTAGGTCCAGAGTCTCTCATGGGTCCCTGTACGGCCTCCCATTGCTGCTGTCTCCATCGCCACACTCTGCTGCCATGTGCCACTTTCAGGTCTCTTCACACTGCTGGTGTGTTTAATTTTTTGACATAGGGTGCAGGCAGATTACGGGCCTCACATAGCTGCTGCCAGGCCCCTAATCTGCCATGGGCCCCTATATACCGCCTCCTCATGCTGCTGCCAAGTCCAGAGTCTCTCATGGGTCCCTGTACGGCCTCCCATTGCTGCTGTCTCCATCGCCACACTCTGCTGCCATGTGCCACTTTCAGGTCTCTTCACACTGCTGGTGTGTTAAATTTTTTGACATAGGGTGCAGGCAGATTACGGGCCTCACATAGCTGCTGCCAGGCCCCTAATCTGCCATGGGCCCCTATAAACCGCCTCCTCATGCTGCTGCCAAGTCTAGAGTCTCTCATGGGTCCCTGTACGGCCTCCCATTGCTGCTGTCTCCATCGCCACACTCTGCCATGTGCCACTTTCAGGTCTCTTCACACTGCTGGTGTGTTTAATTTTTTGACATAGGGTGCAGGCAGATTACGGGCCTCACATAGCTGCTGCCAGGCCCCTAATCTGCCATGGGCCCCTATATACCGCCTCCTCATGCTGCTGCCAAGTCCAGAGTCTCTCATGGGTCCCTGTACGGCCTCCCATTGCTGCTGTCTCCATCGCCACACTCTGCTGCCATGTGCCACTTTCAGGTCTCTTCACACTGCTGGTGTGTTAAATTTTTTGACATAGGGTGCAGGCAGATTACGGGCCTCACATAGCTGCTGCCAGGCCCCTAATCTGCCATGGGCCCCTATATACCGCCTCCTCATGCTGCTGCCAAGTCTAGAGTCTCTCATGGGTCCCTGTACGGCCTCCCATTGCTGCTGTCTCCATCGCCACACTCTGCTGCCATGTGCCACTTTCAGGTCTCTTCACACTGCTGGTGTGTTTAATTTTTTGACATAGGGTGCAGGCAGATTACGGGCCTCACATAGCTGCTGCCAGGCCCCTAATCTGCCATGGGCCCCTATATACCGCCTCCTCATGCTGCTGCCAAGTCTAGAGTCTCTCATGGGTCCCTGTACGGCCTCCCATTGCTGCTGTCTCCATCGCCACACTCTGCTGCCATGTGCCACTTTCAGGTCTCTTCACACTGCTGGTGTGTTAAATTTTTTGACATAGGGTGCAGGCAGATTACGGGCCTCACATAGCTGCTGCCAGGCCCCTAATCTGCCATGGGCCCCTATATACCGCCTCCTCATGCTGCTGCCAAGTCTAGAGTCTGTCATGGGTCCCTGTACGGCCTCCCATTGCTGCTGTCTCCATCGCCACACTCTGCCATGTGCCACTTTCAGGTCTCTTCACACTGCTGGTGTGTTTAATTTTTTGACATAGGGTGCAGGCAGATTACGGGCCTCACATAGCTGCTGCCAGGCCCCTAATCTGCCATGGGCCCCTATATACCGCCTCCTCATGCTGCTGCCAAGTCCAGAGTCTCTCATGGGTCCCTGTACGGCCTCCCATTGTTGCTGTCTCCATCGCCACACTCTGCTGCCATGTGCCACTTTCAGGTCTCTTCACACTGCTGGTGTGTTTAATTTTTTGACATAGGGTGCAGGCAGATTACGGGCCTCACATAGCTGCTGCCAGGCCCCTAATCTGCCATGGGCCCCTATATACCGCCTCCTCATGCTGCTGCCAAGTCTAGAGTCTCTCATGGGTCCCTGTACGGCCTCCCATTGCTGCTGTCTCCATCGCCACACTCTGCTGCCATGTGCCACTTTCAGGTCTCTTCACACTGCTGGTGTGTTTAATTTTTTGACATAGGGTGCTGCAAGATAACGGGCCTCACATAGCTGCTGCCAGGCCCCTAATCTGCCATGGGCCCCTATATACCGCCTCCTCATGCTGCTGCCAAGTCCAGAGTCTCTCATGGGTCCCTGTACGGCCTCCCATTGCTGCTGTCTCCATCGCCACACTCTGCTGCCATGTGCCACTTTCAGGTCTCTTCACACTGCTGGTGTGTTAAATTTTTTGACATAGGGTGCAGGCAGATTACGGGCCTCACATAGCTGCTGCCAGGCCCCTAATCTGCCATGGGCCCCTATATACCGCCTCCTCATGCTGCTGCCAAGTCCAGAGTCTCTCATGGGTCCCTGTACGGCCTCCCATTGTTGCTGTCTCCATCGCCACACTCTGCTGCCATGTGCCACTTTCAGGTCTCTTCACACTGCTGGTGTGTTAAATTTTTTGACATAGGGTGCAGGCAGATTACGGGCCTCACATAGCTGCTGCCAGGCCCCTAATCTGCCATGGGCCCCTATATACCGCCTCCTCATGCTGCTGCCAAGTCTAGAGTCTGTCATGGGTCCCTGTACGGCCTCCCATTGCTGCTGTCTCCATCGCCACACTCTGCCATGTGCCACTTTCAGGTCTCTTCACACTGCTGGTGTGTTTAATTTTTTGACATAGGGTGCAGGCAGATTACGGGCCTCACATAGCTGCTGCCAGGCCCCTAATCTGCCATGGGCCCCTATATACCGCCTCCTCATGCTGCTGCCAAGTCCAGAGTCTCTCATGGGTCCCTGTACGGCCTCCCATTGTTGCTGTCTCCATCGCCACACTCTGCTGCCATGTGCCACTTTCAGGTCTCTTCACACTGCTGGTGTGTTTAATTTTTTGACATAGGGTGCAGGCAGATTACGGGCCTCACATAGCTGCTGCCAGGCCCCTAATCTGCCATGGGCCCCTATATACCGCCTCCTCATGCTGCTGCCAAGTCTAGAGTCTCTCATGGGTCCCTGTACGGCCTCCCATTGCTGCTGTCTCCATCGCCACACTCTGCTGCCATGTGCCACTTTCAGGTCTCTTCACACTGCTGGTGTGTTTAATTTTTTGACATAGGGTGCTGCAAGATAACGGGCCTCACATAGCTGCTGCCAGGCCCCTAATCTGCCATGGGCCCCTATATACCGCCTCCTCATGCTGCTGCCAAGTCCAGAGTCTCTCATGGGTCCCTGTACGGCCTCCCATTGCTGCTGTCTCCATCGCCACACTCTGCTGCCATGTGCCACTTTCAGGTCTCTTCACACTGCTGGTGTGTTAAATTTTTTGACATAGGGTGCAGGCAGATTACGGGCCTCACATAGCTGCTGCCAGGCCCCTAATCTGCCATGGGCCCCTATATACCGCCTCCTCATGCTGCTGCCAAGTCCAGAGTCTCTCATGGGTCCCTGTACGGCCTCCCATTGTTGCTGTCTCCATCGCCACACTCTGCTGCCATGTGCCACTTTCAGGTCTCTTCACACTGCTGGTGTGTTTAATTTTTTGACATAGGGTGCAGGCAGATTACGGGCCTCACATAGCTGCTGCCAGGCCCCTAATCTGCCATGGGCCCCTATATACCGCCTCCTCATGCTGCTGCCAAGTCTAGAGTCTCTCATGGGTCCCTGTACGGCCTCCCATTGCTGCTGTCTCCATCGCCACACTCTGCTGCCATGTGCCACTTTCAGGTCTCTTCACACTGCTGGTGTGTTTAATTTTTTGACATAGGGTGCTGCAAGATAACGGGCCTCACATAGCTGCTGCCAGGCCCCTAATCTGCCATGGGCCCCTATATACCGCCTCCTCATGCTGCTGCCAAGTCCAGAGTCTCTCATGGGTCCCTGTACGGCCTCCCATTGCTGCTGTCTCCATCGCCACACTCTGCTGCCATGTGCCACTTTCAGGTCTCTTCACACTGCTGGTGTGTTAAATTTTTTGACATAGGGTGCAGGCAGATTACGGGCCTCACATAGCTGCTGCCAGGCCCCTAATCTGCCATGGGCCCCTATAAACCGCCTCCTCATGCTGCTGCCAAGTCTAGAGTCTGTCATGGGTCCCTGTACGGCCTCCCATTGCTGCTGTCTCCATCGCCACACTCTGCCATGTGCCACTTTCAGGTCTCTTCACACTGCTGGTGTGTTTAATTTTTTGACATAGGGTGCAGGCAGATTACGGGCCTCACATACAGTAGCTGCTGCCAGGCCCCTAATCTGCCATGGGCCCCTATATACCGCCTCCTCATGCTGCTGCCAAGTCCAGAGTCTCTCATGGGTCCCTGTACGGCCTCCCATTGCTGCTGTCTCCATCGCCACACTCTGCTGCCATGTGCCACTTTCAGGTCTCTTCACACTGCTGGTGTGTTTAATTTTTTGACATAGGGTGCAGGCAGATTACGGGCCTCACATAGCTGCTGCCAGGCCCCTAATCTGCCATGGGCCCCTATATACCGCCTCCTCATGCTGCTGCCAAGTCTAGAGTCTCTCATGGGTCCCTGTACGGCCTCCCATTGCTGCTGTCTCCATCGCCACACTCTGCTGCCATGTGCCACTTTCAGGTCTCTTCACACTGCTGGTGTGTTTAATTTTTTGACATAGGGTGCAGGCAGATTACGGGCCTCACATAGCTGCTGCCAGGCCCCTAATCTGCCATGGGCCCCTATATACCGCCTCCTCATGCTGCTGCCAAGTCCAGAGTCTCTCATGGGTCCCTGTACGGCCTCCCATTGCTGCTGTCTCCATCGCCACACTCTGCTGCCATGTGCCACTTTCAGGTCTCTTCACACTGCTGGTGTGTTAAATTTTTTGACATAGGGTGCAGGCAGATTACGGGCCTCACATAGCTGCTGCCAGGCCCCTAATCTGCCATGGGCCCCTATATACCGCCTCCTCATGCTGCTGCCAAGTCTAGAGTCTCTCATGGGTCCCTGTACGGCCTCCCATTGCTGCTGTCTCCATCGCCACACTCTGCTGCCATGTGCCACTTTCAGGTCTCTTCACACTGCTGGTGTGTTTAATTTTTTGACATAGGGTGCAGGCAGATTACGGGCCTCACATAGCTGCTGCCAGGCCCCTAATCTGCCATGGGCCCCTATATACCGCCTCCTCATGCTGCTGCCAAGTCTAGAGTCTCTCATGGGTCCCTGTACGGCCTCCCATTGCTGCTGTCTCCATCGCCACACTCTGCTGCCATGTGCCACTTTCAGGTCTCTTCACACTGCTGGTGTGTTAAATTTTTTGACATAGGGTGCAGGCAGATTACGGGCCTCACATAGCTGCTGCCAGGCCCCTAATCTGCCATGGGCCCCTATATACCGCCTCCTCATGCTGCTGCCAAGTCCAGAGTCTCTCATGGGTCCCTGTACGGCCTCCCATTGCTGCTGTCTCCATCGCCACACTCTGCTGCCATGTGCCACTTTCAGGTCTCTTCACACTGCTGGTGTGTTAAATTTTTTGACATAGGGTGCAGGCAGATTACGGGCCTCACATAGCTGCTGCCAGGCCCCTAATCTGCCATGGGCCCCTATATACCGCCTCCTCATGCTGCTGCCAAGTCTAGAGTCTGTCATGGGTCCCTGTACGGCCTCCCATTGCTGCTGTCTCCATCGCCACACTCTGCCATGTGCCACTTTCAGGTCTCTTCACACTGCTGGTGTGTTTAATTTTTTGACATAGGGTGCAGGCAGATTACGGGCCTCACATAGCTGCTGCCAGGCCCCTAATCTGCCATGGGCCCCTATATACCGCCTCCTCATGCTGCTGCCAAGTCCAGAGTCTCTCATGGGTCCCTGTACGGCCTCCCATTGCTGCTGTCTCCATCGCCACACTCTGCTGCCATGTGCCACTTTCAGGTCTCTTCACACTGCTGGTGTGTTTAATTTTTTGACATAGGGTGCAGGCAGATTACGGGCCTCACATAGCTGCTGCCAGGCCCCTAATCTGCCATGGGCCCCTATATACCGCCTCCTCATGCTGCTGCCAAGTCTAGAGTCTCTCATGGGTCCCTGTACGGCCTCCCATTGCTGCTGTCTCCATCGCCACACTCTGCTGCCATGTGCCACTTTCAGGTCTCTTCACACTGCTGGTGTGTTTAATTTTTTTACATAGGGTGCTGCAAGATAACGGGCCTCACATAGCTGCTGCCAGGCCCCTAATCTGCCATGGGCCCCTATATACCGCCTCCTCATGCTGCTGCCAAGTCCAGAGTCTCTCATGGGTCCCTGTACGGCCTCCCATTGCTGCTGTCTCCATCGCCACACTCTGCTGCCATGTGCCACTTTCAGGTCTCTTCACACTGCTGGTGTGTTAAATTTTTTGACATAGGGTGCTGGCAGATTACGGGCCTCCCATTGCTGCTGCCAGACATGTAATCTGCCATGGGCCCCCGTACCGACTCCTCATGCTGTGACGTTGCAACAAGGTGTAATTCAACCCTACATATGTTAGACCGCCTTTACGAACAGCTAAAGGCCATCACAGATTTCCTGATGTTAAAAGCGGATAAAGGTACTCCCTGTGTAACTTAGATGTCAGCCATTGTCAGCTCATGTGTGACACCTGCGCTTGCTCAGGCCCTTTGAGGAGGCCACGCTATTCGTGAGTCGGCAGGACTATGGGATGAATGAGGTCAAATCGGCCACGGGCCCCCGTACCGCCTGTTCACGCTGATGCTGGTCCCACAGTGTGACCTGGGTCCCTGTACGGCCTCCCATTGCTTCCACTCTGCCATGTACCTCTTTGAAATCTCCTCACACTCCTGCGGTTGTCCATTTTGTCATAGGTTGCTGGCAGATTAGCGGCCTTCCATAGGTGCCGCCAGGCCCCATATCGACCATGGGCCCCCGTACCTCCTGGTCACGCTGCTGCTGAGCCCACAGTGTGACCTGGGTCCCTGTACGGCCTCCCATTGCTTCCACTCTGCCATGTGCCACTTTGAAATCTCCTCACACTCCTGCGGTTGTCCATTTTGTCATAGGTCGCTGGCAGATTACAGGCCTTCCATAGGTGCCACCAAGCCCCATATCGGCCATGGGCCCCCGTACCGCCTGGTCACGCTGCTGCTGGGCCCACAGTGTGACCTGGGTCCCTGTACCGCCTCCCATTGCTCCCACTCTGCCATGTGCCACTTTCAGGTCTCCTCACGCTCCTGCTGGTTTCCATTTTGTCATAGGTTGCTGTATGGCCTCCCATTGCTGCTGCCTCCACCGCCACACTGTGGCTCCAAACACTGGTTTTGGCCCCGTGACTGGCCAAAGGAGTGAAGTGTGCAGTGATTCTAAGATCGACGGCACTCATCTGCATGTCATACTGACAGACAGTATTATTTCTCTTCCCCAGCAGACTCCAAGGGCATTTAAATTAAAGGTACAGTGTTCTGCACTAATATTAAGTCTCTCTGAAGCCTAGAAACACCCTTTTTTAAGTTAAATTCACAGCGAATTTATTCGACTCGAATCGAATATTGTCCACGAATTCGCCGAATCAGTCGAATCGAATTTTTCATTTCTTCGCTCATCTCTAATCACAATATATGTGCAATAGTTATATACACAAAGCACCAAGCAAATATATAAAAAAAAATGCACTCACTGACCACTTTATTAGGTACACCTTACTAGTACTGGGTTGGACCCCCTGTTGCCCAGAACGCCATTCATTTTTTCTGGCTTAGATTCAACAAGGTGTTGGAAACATTCCTCAGAGATTTTGGTCCATATTGACATAACAACATCACGCAGTTGCTGCAGATTTGCCGGCTGCACATCTATGAATCGTTGATTCAAGGCAGGATGGATCCATGGTGAAGTCGAGACTCGCCAGACCAGGCAACATTTTTCCAATCTTCTATTGTCCAATCTTGGTCAGGCTGTGTGAATTGTAGCCTCTGTTTCCTGTTCTTAGCTGATAGGAGTGGCACCTGGTGTGGTCTTCTGATGCTGTAGCTGATCTGCTTCAAGGTTTGAAGTGTTGTACATTCAGAGATGGTATTAAGCATACCTTAGTTGTAACGAGTGGTTATTTGAGTTACTGTTGCCTTTCTATCATCTCGAACCAGTCTGCCCATTCTCCTCTGACATCAACAAGGCATTTTCATCCACACAACTGCCACTCACTGGATATTTTCTTTTTTTTTTGGACCATTCACTGTAAACCTTAGGGATGGTTGTGTGTGAAAATCCCAGTAGATCAGCAGTTTTTGAAATATTCTGACCAGCCCGTTGAACTTTAGCAAGTCGTCTTCACTACATCTAGATGCCTAAATGCAGGTGCTGCCATGTGATTGGCTTATTAGCAAATTTGTGTTACCAAGCAATTGAACAGGTGTACCTAATAAAGTGGCCAGCGAGTGTATATCACCACATTCAATAAATCATCAAAACATTATAAAAAAATGCATGACTGATAAAACATAAATAATGCAAGTGCATATATAATACTACAAATACTGCCAATAAGTGTTCAAACAAGTGGCATGGGTGTAATAATAAACGTTCAAGTTCAAAGTTCAAACCGATTATATGTTCATAGCATATAGTGCACAATCTTCACGACTCTCATCTTCTGAGTTAATCCCCACTATAAACACAAGAGGTCAAATAGTGCTTTAAATCTCTCCTACTAGTCCAATTCAGATCTTTCTTAACAGGGTTAGAGAGTTTTTCTCATTGAAGCACTCACAGGATAGAAGCTGAAGAAATTTCCATAGTGTAAAACTGTAATATTTATCGGTAAAAAGAAAAAAAAATGCACTCACAGACTGTTCTTTTAAAATAACATCAGTATAACAACAAGCTCCGAGTACAGACCTGTAAATATGAATCCAAGATGGTGCCCAAATTCCGCCCAGCATGATGTTGTCTCTTCGCTCCTCCTGCCTGACTAGTTGTGATCATACCGGACTTTCTCAAAGGCTGCCGTGCCCTTTTTGTTACTTTTTTAATGATTTCATGAGTGTGGTGATATAGTTATATACAATCATAGCCAAAAATATTGACACCACTGCATTTCTGTTATATAATGCACCACTTCCCACAGACAACTGTTGCAATTACAAATGTTTAGGCATTCTCATGTTTATTTCTTTTGTTTGTATTGGTATGACACAAAAAAGTGGAGAAACAAAATGCCAAATCTGACACATTTCACGCAAAACCCCAGAAATGGACTGGACAAAATTATTGGCAACCTTGATTTAATATTTGGTAGCACATGTTCTGTTAGTGGATCCTGCTCAGATGCTCACACACTGTAGTTAACAGGAGACATTTTATTAGGTACTTCTAGCTGCCATTATACATGTGTCTGCCCTAGAACTACAACCAAAGAGAGGCAATAACACAGTTGTACCAGTATCTAAGTAGTGAGACCCCTAGAGGCCATACACAGCATATAACATATTGCTACATCCTTTCTCTTTTAAATAAAAGAACAATGAAATATAACAAACACAAAATGGTGAAGTAGAACATAGCTATAAATTAGATATAATCCTTGAGGTGAGCCGGCTTTCTGATTGTTCTGCCAGCTCGCGTAACATATGAGGTTTCTTCTGATTCTGGCAGTCTATTTTCTGGGACTGTCTCTCTCTGCCTAGAGACCTCCCTATGCTCCTCAGCAGTTCCTGTTTCTTTGTTGCTGGTATTCATAGTCTCATCGCTTTGAGTGTCCATATACTGTTCCCAGGGCCCTGTATCATCTCCTTCTTGTGTTTTTCTCAGATGTCTCCGATTTCTCCTCCATCTTCTTCCTTCCTCTGTTATAATTTCATAGGACCGTGGTCCCAATTTCTGTACAACCTTCGCTTTTTTCCAGTGTTTGTCATATTTCCCTATTGGCTGAATCCGTACATTGTCATTGCTCTGGAGAACAGGCAGATCTTTTGCAGATTTATTATAATAGAAAGCTTGCCTATCTTGATTCTTCATTAGTTTGGCTTTAACATTGCCCACAAGCTTTGGCTTTAGTAGTTGACCTGCAGTTGGTAGGAGAGTCCTTGTACGTCTACTCATAAGCCGCTGTGCTGGACTGGTGTCTAGGCCTTGTGTGGGTGTGTTTCTGTGGTCCAGTATAGACAGGTATATCTCTGTACCTGCCTGTTTTGCCTTTTGCATGAGTCTTTTGGCTGTTTTTACTGCTGACTCGGCTTTACGATTACTCTGCGGATATCCAGGAGATGATGTCTGGTGCTCAAATTCCCACCTCTCCCTGAATTTTTTGAATTCTTCCGATGTAAATTGAGCGGCGTTGTCAGAGAACACAATATCCGGAATGCCATATCTGGCAAAATGGGCCTTGAGTTTTTTAATTACTGTTTTGGCCCTTGTGTCCTGTAAGTAGTCTATTTCCCAGAAGTTGGAAAAATAGTCCACAGTTACCAGATATTCCTTGTCGTTCCACGTGAACAGATCTGTTCCTACTTTTGACCATGGTCTGTTTGGAATTGTATGTGGTTGCAATGTCTCTTTCGGTTGCTTATCATTGCACGATGCACATATTTCACACTGTGCTATAAAGTTTTTTATGTGGTCATTCATTCCAGGCCAATAAACATATTCTCGTACACGACGTAGACATCCTTCTACACCTAAGTGAGTCGAGTGCAATCTTTCTATAATGTCTCTTCTAAGTGATTGTGGTATGACAGCTCTTTCTCCTTTAAAGATGATTCCATGCTGCACAGAGAGTTCATCTCTTATGTGAAAAAATGGAGAAACCTCCATTGGAGCATGCTGCTTGTGTTTTTGGCCATCCCTTCAAGATGACAGTCGATAGGATCTGTAGAGTTTTATCTTCCGCTGTGCAGGTCTGTATTTGTTTCAGTCTGTCTTTTGAGACAGACAGATATTCACACATATTGATGCTTTCAATGTCTTTTTCCTCTTCATTTGTGATGGGTAAGTAAGCTCTGCTTAGGGCATCTGCAATCAGTAAATCCTTCCCTGGACAGTAACAAATGTTAAAATCATATTTCTGAAGCCTTAACAGCATACGCTGCAGTCTTTTTGGGGCATTCAGTAGTGGCTTCTTTGTAATACTTTCTAAAGGCTTGTGATCTGAATGCACCACCACTTG
The DNA here is from genome assembly GCF_062004578.1 of Staurois parvus. NCBI lineage: Eukaryota > Metazoa > Chordata > Amphibia > Anura > Ranidae > Staurois > Staurois parvus. The sequence continues at coordinate 3,111,250 of NW_028318628.1, forward strand.
TCGACCGTAGGTGTACTGGTGAAATTTCTCTAACCCAAATACTACAGCTAGTAGTTCCTTCTCGATTTGAGCATATCCTTGCTCTGTTAGAGTTAACGCTCTGCTTGCATATGTGATTGGCTGTTTATCCTGCATTAGTGTGGCTCCAAGGCCGGTTTCTGAGGCATCACATTGTACTACCACTGCTTGATCTGGATCAAAATATTTTAGCGTTGCTGCGTCTGCAATAGCATTTTTCACTGACTGAAAAGCAGTTTCATGGCTTTCTGTCCATTCCCAGAGTACGTCTTTGTGAGTTAGCTGTCTCAGTGGCTCACACATGTCTGATAAATGCTTGCAAAATTTGGAAAGATAATTCACCATGCCCAGGAATCGTTGTACTCCACGTATATCTGTAGGTGTCGGCATGTCCTGTATCGCCCTCACCTTCTCTGGATCGACTTTAACACCATTTGAGGTAAGAAGATGTCCAATATATGGTACTTCTGTCATTTTTAGTTTGAATTTTTCCAGGTTCAGTTTGATTTGTTTTTTTCTACATCTGTCTAAGAATTGTATCATCTTTTTATCGTGATCCTTTGTTGCGGATTCTAGATCATCACCTTCCCCAACTATTAGTATATCGTCTGCTATTATTTTTACTCCAGACAGTCCTTCCAAAGCTTGCATCAATTTTTGTTGGAACACTTCTGGAGCTGGGCTTACTCCCATTGGCATTCTAAGCCACTTATAGCGTCCAAATGGGGAAGAAAATGCTGTTAATAAACTTGATTCTTTATCCAGTTCCACGTGCCAGAACCCATTTTTCACATCACATACCGAAAATATTTTAGCCTTTGATAGATCTGGTAGAATATCTTCTATTGTTGGCATTGGATAGTGATTTCTTTTAAGGGCCTTGTTCAGTGGCTTAGGATCAATGCATATTCTTAACTTGCCTGATGGTTTTTTCACTATCACCAAACTGCTTATCCAGTCTGTGCTTTCCTGTACTGGTGCTATCATACCTCTGCTGTGCAAATCCTGCAGTTCCTCTTTAAGCGGTTGCATTAAGGCTACAAGTACTCTTCTTGTAGGCAGTCTGGTAGGCTGTATTGTGTGATCAATTTCTAGTTCGTATTTACCTTCCAGGCACCCATCACCTTCAAATAAATCAGCATACTCTGTTTTTATGTGGTGAAAATCCAAAATATATTCTGCCTTTTGTGTAGGATTTTTTTTTTTTTTTTTGTATTTCAATGGTTTTTATTAATTTTAAACAGTATAAAACAGAGGCAACAAAACACGCCCACGCAGGGGCTATCAATTGCACCGATAGAAAATGCATAATAGAGCAGACAACGCTCTAATTCCAATAAGGCAAAACGTATGCCCACGTAGGGGCTATCAATGGCACATAGGTTACAATAACATCAGTGAAACTCAGATTATCGCAACTAAAGACAGCTGTCCACTGTCACATCAAAACAAACAGAAAAGGAAAGAAGAAAAGCAGAGAAGAAAGAAAGAGAGAAAAGAAAAAAAAAAAAAAAAAAAACACACACCAGAGAGCAAGGGTCCATGAGCGCCAATACAAAACTCCATCACCTCCCTACACTGGCCGGGGGGAGCGTGGGAAAGGCATATTGCAACCATGGCTCCCATATTTTCAAAAATTTATGTTGAGAGTCGTTGCATATACTCGACATCTGTTCATTGAGCATCATAGTAGTCATACGATCCCGCACCCCCTGAAAAAGTACAAACGGACTCTTCCAGGCCTGGGCAATTGTCCTAGTGGCCGATAAAAACAAATAGGAAGCCAACCGCTGCTGACGAGCCAAGAGGCCCGGTATGGGGCAATGAAGCAAAGCATACCGAGCATCCCGGCGTATGGAGAGATGAAACAAAGTGAAAAGGAGGCCAAACACACGAGACCAAAAATGAACCAACCTCGGGCATGACCACCAGATATGCAGTACATCGCCACGATGGCCACAACCCCGAAAACATCGATCACTACAGGCAGGGTTAGCCTGGGCCAAACGAGCCGGCACCCAATACCAACAAAACAATACCTTATAGGCTGCTTCCAGCGTGGTTGTATTAAACGAACATTTAGCTATGAGGGACCAGGCTTTATTCCAGTCCTCCGGATCCACAGCCATTCCCAGGTCGCGTTCCCACTGAACTACATATGAAAGAGAAGTGTGCGACGAGCATCTGTTCAAAGCTGCGTAAAGAAGGGAGATAAGGCCCGGGGCGCCCGGACGCTGCTGGCAAAGCCGTTCAAAGGCAGATGTCTGATATGGGAAAGCAGAAGTGGCCCTCAGCGAGAGTAGCCAGTGCCGCAATTGAAGGTACCGAAAAAATTCCGCTGGGGGAACATCCCGAGACTCCCGGAGGACATTCCAGGTGGGAAAGGACCGAAAAATCAAAAAGTGTCGCACCTGTGAGAAACCATGAGCCACCCACCAAGAAAATGCCCTCGGGTGATCTAGACCCGGCGGGAAAAGAGGGTTATTAACGATTGGAAGCAAGGGCAGGAAAGGTGACATCAGGCCACTGGAGTAACGTACCGAGTCCCAAACTCGTAGGCCATGGAGCAACATCGGACTCAGCGCCGTAGGGCGCAGGGCAGGGGGAAGCCATAGAAGTGTCGATAGTGCGATAGGGGCACAATTAGGCAGTTCCAGCAGGACCCAGAGAGGAACATCGGAGGAAGCGTGCAACATAGACAGCGGGGCAATTTGGCTCGCCTGATAATACTTAGTTACATTGGGTACCCCAAGACCACCTTGGAGTCTATGAGCAAAGAGCGTATTTCTAGAAACTCTGGGATGCTTATTGGCCCAGATAAAACGCATAAACTTCGCCTGAAGCAACCGAAGAAAATGAGGGGGAACCCGCACTGGGAGGGTGCGAAAATAATATAACAATTTCGGCAAGATGGTCATTTTCACTGAATGAACCCGTCCTATCCAAGACAGGTGCGGAAATTGCCAGGAATGCATAAGAGAAGATAAGGATCTAAGCAAAGGATAATAATTTGCAGCAAAAAGGGAGTCATAGGTGGGGGTCAAGCGAATGCCCAAGTATTCAAGAGAAGAGGAAGCCCACCGGTAAGGGAAGTGGGATTGTAGGCGCGAAACCAAATCTGAAGCCAAAGTAATATTGAGAGCAACGGTTTTATCCAAATTAATACGTAGACCCGAGATCAAGGAAAAGCGCTCAAGAACCCGTTGCAAATTAGGAAGTGTCGTCAGAGGATTAGTAAGGGTCAAGAGGGCATCGTCCGCAAAAAGGCTCAGCTTAAACTCCTGTCCCGCGTATGGAACCCCCGATACATTGCAGTCGGTCCGGAGCGCTAAAGCCAGTGGCTCAAGCACCAGGACAAAGAGCGCCGGGGACAGCGGGCAGCCCTGCCTCGTCCCTCGCCCAACAGGAAAGGGATCCGAGAAATACCCAGCGTATTTAACGGAAGCCGAAGGAAAGGAATACAAGGCTTGAATCCAAGAGAGAATAGAATCCCCGAAACCCCAGCGAGACAGCACAAACCGCAGATATTCCCAGGATAGAGAATCAAAAGCTTTATATATGTCCAAGGACAGTAAGAATCCTGGTATTTTCCGTTGTTGCAGAAAATGTATAAGATGGACCACCTTACGGACATTATCACCCGCCTGCCTCCCGGGGACGAACCCTACTTGGTCCCTGTGGACCAGGCTACACAAATACTTATTGATGCGAAAACTAAGGATCTTGCCCAATATTTTCAAGTCTTCATTAAGAAGAGAGATGGGCCGGAAGGCTTGCGGTTCCTGGACATCAGCGGTCGTCTTAGGAATCATAGAGATATGTGCCCTAAGTGCATCCGGAGAGGGCAAGGAGCCCTGTCGTAACTCATTAAAGTAGGCAGCTAAAAAGGGCGCCAATAGGGCTGAGAATTTTTTATAATAGAGACCGGAGAAGCCGTCTGGACCTGGGGCCGCGGTGGACCGTAAAGATTTGATTGCTTGTAGCACTTCTGGTACGGTGACACCTGCGTTGAGGGCCACCTGTGCTGCCTCGGTTAATCCAGGAAGATGGAGGTCCTGAAAGAATGCCTCTGCCTGGGCCACAGGGAAGGGATCTGGGGCAGCATAGAGGCGCGAAAGGAAGTCCGAGAATCGGGAAACAATCTGCTAGGGATTAGAAGTACAGCCACTAGAAAGTCGAAGCCGAATTGGTTTATGGGGTTTCCCCACAGAATTGAGTTTCCTGGCTAGCATGGGACCGGGCTTATTAGCACAGGAATAGAATTTATGTTTGGTCCAACGCAAGGCCCGTTCCGCCTCCGAAGAGGCAAGGAGGTCCAATTCTGTCGCCAGAGCGTCCCGAGCGCGTTTATGGGCCACGGATGGAGATGACTTCCAACGCGCATCCGCAGAGGCCAGGAGAGAATGAAGCTCCGAGAGTCGACGTTCCCGCTCCCGCTTCCGGACTGCAGCCAGCTGTATAACATGACCCCGCACCGTGGCCTTATGCGCTTCCCATAGGGGCACTGCTGAAGAGACCGATCCCGAGTTTTCCGTAAAGTATGTCTGTAAGAAGAATTCTATTTCTTGGCAGGTAGCCTGAGTGGTCAGTAAAGAGTCATTGATGCGCCAATGAAAAGGGCGTCGTTCTGACCCGGAAAGGGCAAGGAGGAGTACCAAAGGATCATGGTCTGACCAGGGTGAGGAGGGAATAGTTATCCGCCGGACCGAGGGGAGTTGCTGGACCTGCATGAATATATGATCAATTCTACAAAAACTGTCATGAGGGTTAGAATAGAATGTAAAGTCGCGTTCAGTTGGATGAAGTTCCCTCCAGACGTCCGCTAGCCCCGCCGTCCGCAAAAGAGAGCGCATACGTTCCTCCAGCACCAAGTCATGAGAGGGGGTCGCTCCTTGTGCGTAGCGCCTATCCAGTGTGGAATCTAAGGTAACATTCGAATCCCCCATAACAAGAAGAAGACCCTTAGAGTGTCGAGAAATAATGGTGCAAAGATGCGAAAAGAATTTATGCTGGAAACGGTTAGGCGCGTAGTAAGAGACAAAGGTAACCTCCTGGTCCCAGAGGGTGCCTTGCAGAAGCAAATACCTGCCCGTGGGGTCCGCTATATTCCGAGCACAGACAAAGGGGAGATTGCGTTTAAAAGCTATCAGAACACCCCGACGCTTCTCAGGAGCCGAGGCCGTGTAAAAGATGGGATAGTGAGGTGAAAGATAACGCGGAGCGGAGGACTGAGAAAACCTGGTCTCCTGTAGACATACCACATCAATTTGTTGCGACTTGAGGTGATGAAAAACTTTAGCCCGTTTCTGAGGCGAATTGAAGCCCTGAACATTTTGTGAATGTATTTTCAAAAGGGGTGAGGCCATGGCGGTATCAACGCAACACGCTCAGCAGAAAAAAGCCCAAAGCAGCCAGCAATTTCCACTCCCAATGGCGATCGGACCATGGCGTCCCGGAACCCTGCAGAAAACAAAAACAAAAAAAAACAGAGAAAAAGAGAAGAACAAAGAAAGAAAAAAAGAAAAAGACACAAAAAATATACACAACAGTGCAATCGTGTCACACCAATGGTGACGTGCATCCTACACATGAAGGATACAGTTAGGGGTAACTCTACCACCGGACACATGGCTGCAAATGGAAACATCAAAACAGAAGCCCTCAGGGGGCAAAAAGGCAATGTACATAATAGAATATAGTAAATCTTAATAAACTAAAAGTCCCAGGAGCAGGAACCTCCGCGACGACCTCCCCATAGAAACCCGGAGAACCACAGGGGCCAACCCCCCTCCACCCAACCAGGCCCACCGGGTCAACCTCCCACCCCGGAGCCCAAGGGAACCATCACCCAATGCCACAAACGTAGACCCAAGCACCATCACATGGACCCAAAACAGGCTGCGGCAGCAAAAAGTCCCGATTCCTAAGTCCAGGAAGAGACCCCCCCCCCCAACCCGGGATGAAACCCAAAAGGGCAAGCCGGAGCAGTCTCAACCTAGAATGTCGACAAACCGGGGAGGCCCTAAGGGCCAAACTCACGATCTCGTCAGGGTAGTCCCTCGGTGAGACGATATGTGGGAGTTCCAAGGCGCATCGTCAGCCTGGAGAAGAACAGGAAGGACTTGATCGCGAAGGGGTCTGAGGGAGAGCCCCCCTCCTGTTGGACGACCGCTCCCAGATGCGGCCCAGAGGGGGCGGCCTTGCCGAGGATCTAGATGAATGAGCCGGGCTCCGATCAGCAGCTTCCGGCGAGGGAAGATGTAGAGATTCTAGGAGAGAATGGGCCTCCTCCGGCGTAGCCACAGAATGACTGCGGCCCTGGTAGGTGAAGGTGAGGCGGAACGGAAAGCCCCAGGTATATTTAATTCTGTGTTTCACCAGGACCGAAGTGAAGGGCTTCAACTGGCGTCGCTTCTGGAGAGTGGTCTGAGAGAGGTCCGCGAAAAGCTGGTAGCGGTGCCCCTGGAAGCTAAGATCAGGGTTATTTCTGGCCGCCAAGAGGATAGTTTCCTTAGTGCGGTAATAAGTAAACTTGATGATAATGTCCCTCGGGGGCCCATCCGGTCGTCTGGGGCCCAAAGAACGATGTATGCGGTCAAATTCGAGCCGGTCAATGGGAATAGCGGGTGTCAGCTCCTGAAACAGAGCAGTAGCAGTGGAGGTAAGATCCGTGACCGTTTCCGGAATACCCCTTAACCGCAAATTGCCACGGCGGGAACGGTTTTCGAAATCCTCAAGCCGCAGTAGTGCATCCGCCAATTCCTTCTTAAGGTCGCACAGGTCCTGTTCGTGAGTTTCAATGACTGTGGCCGCAGCGTCCATTTTATCTTCGAGATCATTCGTCCGATTGCCCAAATCCCGAATTTCCCGCGAAAGACGGTCGGCCAGCTTGGAGGTAGCGGAGGACAATTCTGATTGCAGCATACTTTTAAAGCGGCGCAGGAGCTCGGCATCCCGCAGGGATGGAATGTGCGACCGCCGGGATGGCTCGGGATCCAGGTCCTCCCCACTGCCAGGATCCATCTCACCTGCAGGTAGTGATGGCAGGGGACCCAAACTTGCAGCCAGGGCTTCAGCTGTTGTCCCGGGCGAAAATCGCGAATCCGCGGCCGGGGTCCTGGAAGCCTCCGGCGGCCGGCCCAAAATCGAGGCCGCGGCTTCACCCGCGATCTCCGGCGGGTAGGCCGCAACCTCCCGAACGGTCCGCCGGACGCTGGAGGTGCGGGGGGCCGGGGTTTTTTTCCCCATCAGGGTGCTGGAAGGACAGGGGGCCAGGGAGGAAGCGGAGGGACCCCCCCTGAGGGTCAGAAATCGGCTGATGTGTCCGGTGGCCGAGACAGTAAATTAATAGGCAGCCATCCTGGCTGCTGCTCACGAGCGCCCCCCCCTTGTGTAGGATTTTGAGTATTGTCAGAAACTTCCAGAGCCATGATGTTATGGGACTGCACCTTTATTAAGTCCATAGCCTGAACTGCTTTAACTCCCAGCAAAGGAATGTGATCGTCCTCCTGCAACACAGTAAACTCCACTCTGTAGCTCTTTCTGTTACGTGGATTTCTTAATTTTAGCTTGCATGTTCCCATGGGTTTCAGAACACTTTTGTTGTACATGACCAGTACCTTATCAGTGGGCTCAATGGGAACCTGTTTGTTAAGCAGAGTAAATGGAATGACATTGCAACTTGCTCCACAATCCAGCTGAAATCTTATGGGCTGTTCATCCACCATAAATATGGCAAAGAGCTGCTTTGCATCATTGGCTACTGGCTGTTTGACTACATTGACGTTCTCTGTTGCAGACTGCAGCTGCAGCCATGTGATGCCCTCTGTGCTGTCCTCGTCTGTGTCCTGGGTCACTGTGTGGACTTGTCTGTACTGTTTGCTGGTTTTGAATCTGCACACAGCTGAAAAGTGGTTAATCTTGCCACAAGTCCTGCAGGACTCCCCATACGCTGGACATTTCTCTTTGTCTCTTTCATGTCTTTTGCCACAGTATTTACACTGGACTGAGCTCACAGGGAGCCTGGACCTTGCTCTGCCTTTCACAGATACTGCATGTACTGAGGCATCACTGGTGCCCTCCATCATCTTCAGCCTGTCTTTAGTCAGCTCTGCAGCCCTGCAGATTTGTATACATTTCTCCAGCGCCAGCTCTTCCTCCCTCAGTAATCTTTCTCTGAGGTGAGAGTCTCTGATGCCACACACTATCCTGTCTCGGATAAGGGAGTCCCTGATGTCCCCAAATCCACAGGTTGCAGCCAGTCTCCTCAGCTCTGTCACATATCTGTCCACACTGTCCCCAATCTCCTGATTCCTTGAGAAGAACTTGTATCTCTCCACCGTCTCATTCTTTTTGGGGTCACAGTGCTTATCAAATGCTTGCAGTATGTCTGTCAGTGCCATGCTGTCTGTGAGCAGGGTCTCGGCTAGTTCTCTGCCTTTTTCCCCAATCAAGTAATAAAACAGCTTTACTTCCCTCTGCTCATCTCTGGGTGCCACTGTCAGGTCCACATACAGAGTAAACTCTTCCTTCCAGTGTCTCCATGTCTGTGAGAGATTGGAAGAAGTGACATCCAGTCTCTGAGGGGGTTTCAGGCCACTCTCCATAGTGCAGTCTGATAGGGACTCTGTACTTACAGTTGCTAATTCTCTGTACAGTTCCAGTGTCACACAATCTGTATTTGTAGACAGAAGACTTGCTATTCAGAGGTTCAGTGCCCAGCTGCCACCATGTTCTGTTAGTGGATCCTGCTCAGATGCTCACACACTGTAGTTAACAGGAGACATTTTATTAGGTGCTTCTAGCTGCCATTATACATGTGTCTGCCCTAGAACTACAACCAAAGAGAGGCAATAACAGTTGTACCAGTATCTAAGTAGTGAGACCCCTAGAGGCCATACACAGCATATAACATATTGCTACAGCACATCCCTTGGAAAAAATAACTGAAATCAATTGCTTCCTGTAACCATCAATGAGTTTCTTACACCTCTCTACTGGAATTTTGGACCACTCTTCTTTCGCCAACTGCTCCAGGTCTCTCAGATTGGAAGGGCTCCTCTTCCCAACTGCTGTGTTGAGATGTCTCCACAGGTGCTCTATAGGATTGAGATCTGGACTCATTCAGTACTCTCCGGTGCTTTGTCTTAAACTATTTCTGGGTTCTTTTTGACATGTGATTTTGGTCATTGTCCTAAGACCCATGACATCTGATGGAGACCCAACTTTCTGACACTGGGCCCTACATTGCACCCCAGAATTCTTTGGTAGTCTTCAGATTTCAAAATGCCATGCACACACTGAAAGGCTTTAAAGGCCTCATTGCTATTCTGAAAGCAGTAGAATGATGGGCTTTATTAAAATGCTGTACTTTTGTTTTGTCTGTGCACAGCACATTCTTCCAAGAGGATTTTGGATTCCTCAGGTAAGTTCTGGCAAACTCCAATCTGGTTTTATTATGTTTCTGTGTCACCAGTGAGGTCCTCCTGGGTCTTATGTCATACCATCCCTTTTCATGGTGACGTATAGTGCAAGCTGACATAGTTGTACCCTGTGCCTGAAGGTCAGCTTGAATTTGTCTGGAAGTTGATCAAGGTTCTTTATCCACCATTCAAACAATCATTGCAGTCTTTCATAATTTTTTTTATTCTTTTGTCCACATCCAGGGAGATTAGCTACAGTGTTGTAAACTTCTTGACAACGTTGCACACAGTGGACACAGGAACATTAAAATCTCTGGAGATGAATTTGTAACCTTGAGATTGTCCATGCTTTTCCACAATTTGTTTCTCAAATCCTCAAGCAATTCTTTGCTGTTCTTTCTCTTCTCCATGCTCCATGTGCCACACAGACACACAACAGAAAGGCTGAGTAAATTTTTCACCATTTTAACTGGTTGCCAGTGTGATTTCTATATTGTTAGCACCTGTTAATTGATACAGGTGAGTTTAATTACAAATTACAGGAGCATCACAAACTTGGAATGCAATTATTTCTTACAATTTTGTGAAGGTGCCAATAATTTTGTCCAGTCCATTTTTGAGGTTTTGTGTGGAATGTGTCAGATTTGGCTTTTTGTTTCTCCACTTTTATGTGAAATATCAATGCAAACAAAAGTAATGAACATGAGAATGCCTAAATATTTATATTTCTAACAATTTTCTAGGCGAAGTGGTACATTATCTGACAGAAATGCAGGGGTGCCAATATTTTTGGCCATGATTGTATATTTGCTTGGTGCTTTGTATATATAACTATTACACACTGGTTGTGATATTTGCTGTGAATTTATATTTGGGGAGCGCTTCCCTATATTTTTTTCTTTTTATTAATACTTTGAGTGTATGATGACTGCACTTTTTTAGTGGTAGCTGCTCCAAGGTAATACATATTGGTAGATTTGTTTTTTTTCCACTTGTACACTTGGTGGGTTATATCAAGGTGAGTGTGAGGGACCGCCGAGCGGCACCCCTAGCACTCCACTGGTCAGGCGTGCCCAGAGCGCGGAGTCTAAGCCCCAGGGTACTTGTTCACCAGGGCCCCTGATGGTGGGGATGGACTTGTAGTACCCCGAGACCAGGTCGCCACTACTGAGCACACCTGTCAGTGGTAGGGGTGTTCGCCAGGGGCTCCAACCAGGGAGAGCCAGATGTGAGGAGGTCGGGTGACCCCGATGGGATGGATGGATGGCTGAGCAAGTGCGAAGTCAGACAGGCCGAGTTGGTAACGTAGAGGACGGTAAGGTACAAGGGAGCAGGCAGAGAATCGTCGGGTCACACGCCAGGTCAGCAACAGGAGGTCAGATCTAATGAGGGGCATCCATGGGGAGGGGTCAGGCAAAGCAAGGGTCTGGGCAGGAGAAATCAGCAGGTCAAGAACAATCCGGGTCAATAAACTTACAAGGCACAGGTACAGAATCACAGGAAGCAGGTAAGACCAGAAGGCAACGAAATGACAGCTCAGGGACATTTAAATATCCCGCCCTGCGCTGCCATTGGTGCCCAGCGGGCGGCCGCGGCTTCTACTGCGCATGCGCGAACTCGAACGCCGCGGCCGGCCCGGACCTAGTGCCCGTGTACAGGGTGGAGCAGTGCGCCTGCGCCGGGACCATCGCGGCAGGGATCGAGGGGATCCCTGACATTGCCACCCCCCTACGGGCAACCTCCGGATGCCCAGCCGATCTCTCCACCACGGGTGATCACAAAGAAACCTCCGGACAAGTCTAGGTGCATGGACATTATGGGCTGGTTCCCACGAATTGTCCTCAGGGCCGTAGCCCTTCCACTTGATGAGAAATTGGGTCTGGCCCCCCCTTCGTCGGCACTTCAGGATTGCCTCCACCTCGAATTCTTCTTCCTCTTCAACCGTTACGGCCTCCGGGGGCCTGGATTCCCGTTCCGGGAAGGCATCAGGGACCACCGGCTTCAACAGGGACACGTGGAAGACATGGTGGATCTTGAGTGTCTCAGGGAGAACAAGTTCATAGGCCACTTCATTGACCATCCGTTTGATGCAAAAAGGTCCTATAAATTTAGGTCCCAACTTTTTTGACGGGCAGAGCATCTTCTTGTTCAAAATTTTTTATTTTGTTCGTAGGGAGGGGTAACAAAGATAAAACAAATAAAGTACACAATATACAATACTTATACAGTGAAATTTTTTGGAAGTGCAGTATTAACCGTAAACATCAGAACGGTAACAGGTAAGAACTGGTTAACAATATTAGGTGGGGAATGTGAAGGTGGGAGAAGACAGGGGGAAGGTATGCGACTCTGCTAATGAGAAGAAAAAAAAAAAAAAAAAAAAAAAAAAAGAAAAAGGAGCTGTAAAAGTAAAGGGGAGGGTACCAGAATAGTCAGGGGTGTTGGTTATGGAGTGAGAAGAGTTTCATCAAAGTTAGAGGGTAGAAAGTGTTCTACCCATGGGTCCCAAATCATCCTAAATTTGGGGATAGTATGTAAGATTGTGGCTTCTACTTTAGCATGGATCATCGCCTGGGTTACTTTGTTTCGGACCGCGGTAATGTTAAGCGACGTAGACTTCCACGATTTGGCAATGACCTGTTTGGCAGCTGTAGTAACCTGCAATAGAAGCTTAAATTGTAGTTTCGTGACTTCGGGTGGTCGTAGGTTAAGCAATGCTGTTAGCGGGTTAGGATGGAGGTGTTTCGTACTTAATAAGGAGAGCATTTTGAATATTTCCGTCCAGAAGATCCTGGCGGTTGGGCACTCCCACCATGTATGGAAGAAAGTGCCTGGGTCTACGCAACCTCTGAAGCATGCGGAAGAATAGTTAGGGGTATATTTAGCTATTCTCGCTGGTACTAAGTACCAACGGGTTAAGACTTTGTAGTTGGTCTCCAAAGCCACAATATTCTGCGACGACCCCTTGGTGGTAGACCAAATACGGTCCCAGTCCGAGGGATCAATTTCGTGGCCTAGGTCTAAATCCCATTTCCGTACGTAAGAAGGTAGGGAAGCTTCAGATGGGGTTGTAAGGAGAGAGTACAGGTAAGAAATGAGGCCACGTCTGTGTGGGTCTTTACTACAAGTTCGTTCAAAGGAGGACATGGCTTGTGTGGGGTTAGCAACCATTGCGTAAGGGGCGTAGAAGTGTTTCAATTGCAAGTAGCGGAATATTTCTGAAGGCGGAAGTGCATGAGTTTCACGTAATGAGTCAAAGGACCGG